>NW_027362771.1:378933676-379411176 GCF_046119375.1 Phyllobates terribilis | reverse complement strand
AATTGTCCCATTTATACGGTGGTGTGAGCGAGCCTGAAGAGATATACTCATTAATCCAGAGGTAACTGATCAAGCCAACAAAATTCTTAATAATGTACGTACCTGAACTTTCAAACGCTAATCCACATAATTTCCTCCTAAAACTCATCTTTAAAGGACTCGTGCAGATGACCGTATAACTCGGACAAGTGTCATCTGTCGTTTTGACAGATGACTAACATGGGGACGAGTGCTATCTGTCATTTTGACAGATATCACTCGTCCCCATGTTAGTCAATGAGCCTGTGCACATGACAGCATGCACAATTTGCCTCTGAGAATAGGATCGCACTTGGCCATTTAAATCTATGGGTCCGTGGAAAACATCGGATGCCATAAGAGTGCGGTCCCTAGCTGAATAAGCATGAATCATCATCATCTTGCTTCAACAATTGGGAACTAGGACTAAACATAAAACTTAGTCCCAGAAGATACCTACACTATGTTAAAAAAAACTCCAACTCCTAACAAAATACAAAGAATTTATATAAAACACCCGACATACTCCATAAAACTGATAACTAAATCGCAAACACATGGGTGAGCATATATTAAAGAAGCACTCTCACTATCTTTTTTTAGTCAGTAAACGTGTGTGTACATGCATGTAATGTACTGTAAGTGTATTAATATTCTCACCTACCTCTGCTCTCTCTGGGATCCAGCGCCGTTCTTCGCTGTGGCATCACCGCTCTGCAGACTGGCCGGGTCACACTGCGTTCTGCACGAGCCGGATGTGGCTTTTACAATGAAAGCCTATGGAGTGTCAGTAGAAAGCTCCATAGACTTTCATTGTAAAATCAGCTTCTGGCTCATGCATAGCGCATAAAACGGGCCAGCTAGTCGCAATTACGGTGACGTCACAGAGGAGAATGGCGCTGGATCCTAGAGAGCAGCGGTAGGTGAGTATATTAATACACATACTACATGCATATACATACATGTACTGAATAAAGTTAGTGGAAGTCTTTAAAACAAGACATATGGGTTGCAATGCCTGTTTTTATGTTGAAAATTTGGGACACGTAAACCAAAATGTTGCATAAATACTGATTTAGAAACCAAAATAAATTTCATACCTAAACTAGCTTTACTTAACTTAGATCCCTCATATAAATATTTGAACAATAGCTTAATTATTTGCCATTTTATCATCAACTCTGCTAAAGCGGTCATTACCTTCAAAAGTAAAAATATGACCAATATGAAAATAGAAAACATAGAAAAAACTGGTCCCTTACAGAGCATGAAGAAACCTACTTATCTTGCCAATGCGTTTACCTCTAGGAAACTTGCCTCACAAGAACTCTAAAAACAGGACTTAAATACCTAAATATCATTGTTGAGTAAAAAAAATGTTATTAGCTATATGTAATCAGATGAACTCACCGCAACCACAGGACTTTCCCCTCTCATTCATGCCCCCCTAACCTGCCTTCTCTTTTTTTTACCCCTAAATTATGATGGGTTTTGTGGGTCCTTCGTACTTTACTTTTTAAATTCTAAAATAAATATACATATAAACGAAGAATACTATAAACTCCAGAAAAAAAACAACTCACCAATTCTTTCAGTACAAGGTACAGAAATATTCTACATCTGATCTGTAATCTATACGAGCTCCACTGACTGATGTGCTAATATACACTGCTCAAAAAAATAAAGGGAACACAAACAGAATATAACTCCAAGTAAATCAAACTTCTGTGAAATCAAACTGTCCACTTAGGAAGCAACACTGATTGACAATCAATTTCACATGCTGTTGTGCAAATGGAATAGACAATAGATGGAAATTATTGGCAATTATCAAGACACACTCAATAAAGGAGTGGTTCTGCAGGTGGGGACCACAGACCACATCTCAGGACCAATGCTTTCTGGCTGATGTTTTGGTCACTTTTGAATGATTGTTGTGCTTTCACACTCGTGGGAGCATGAGACGGACTCTACATCCCACAGAAGTTGCTCAGGTAGTGCAGCTCATCCAGGATGGCACATCAATGCGAGCTGTGGCAAGAAGGTTTGTTGTGTCTGTCAGCATAGTGTCCAGAGGCTGGAGGTGCTACCAGGAGACAGGCCAGTACACCAGGAGATGTGGAGGGGGCTGTAGAAGGGCAACAACCCAGCAGCAGGACCGCTACCTCCGCCTTTGTGCAAGGAGAAACAGGAGGAGCACTGCCAGAGCCCTGCAAAATGACCTCCAGCAGGCCACAAATGTGCATGTGTCTGCACAAACGGTTAGAAACCGACTCCATGAGGGTGGTATGAGGACCTGACGTCCACAGATGGGGGTTGTGCTCACAGCCCAACACCGTGCAGGACGCTTGGCATTTGCTACAGAACACCAGGATTGGCAAAGTAGCCACTGGCGCCCAGGTTCACACTGAGCACATGGACAGACGTGACAGAGTCTGGAGACGCCGTGGAAAGCGATCTGCTGCCTGCAACATCCTTCAGCATGATCGGTTTGGCAGTGGGTCAGTAATGGTGTGGGGTGGCATTTCTTTGGAGGGCCGCACAGCCCTCCATGTGCTCGCCAGAGGTAGCCTGACTGCCATTAGGTACAGAGACGAGATCCTCAGACCCCTTGTGAGACCATATCCTGGTGCGGTTGGCCCTGGGTTCCTCCTAATGCAGGACAATGCCAGACCTCATGTGGCTGGAGTGTGTCAGCAGTTCCTGTAAGATGAAGGCATTGAAGCTATGGACTGGCCCGCCCATTCCCCAGACCTGAATCCGATTGAGCACATCTGGGACATCATGTCTCGCTCCATCCATCCATCCATGTCACGTTGCACCACAGACTGTCCGGGAGTTGGCAGATGCTTTAGTACAGGTCTGGGAGGAGATCCCACAGGAGACCATCTGCAACTTCATCAGGAGCATGCCCGTGCATTGTAGGGAGGTCATACAGGCACGTGGAGGCCACACACAATACTGAGCCTCATTTTGACTTGTTTTAAGGACATTACATCAAAGTTGGATCAGCCTGTAGTGTGTTTTTCCACTTTAATTTTGGGTGTGACTCCAAATCCAGGCTTCCATTGGTTAATAAATTTGATTTCCATTGATGATTTTTGTGTGATTTTGTTGTTAGCACATTCAACTTTGCACAGAACAAAGTATTCAATGAGAATATTTCATTCAGATCTAGGATGTGTTATTTTGAGTGTTCCCTTTATTTTTTTAGCATTGTGTAAACACATGAGCAGCAACAGTCTCCGCACACTACGGCACCATATGGCGCCCATGGGCCTCCTTACCTCTCAGTCCTATGCTTCCCAGTTGTCCATGATTCCAAGCAATATCTACACATCTGCCCTGCAGAACAATGGCGTCTGCCTGACAGATCCTACCAGTGGTTATATCACACTGGTATTACACACAAGCAAATGCCGGTTGGCTGCTTACATGCAATGTCCTAATTCTCGTGGACAACAGTGCAAGTGCATAGAAAAATCAGTGAAAAGCTGATTAAAGTTTGCCACAGATGAAAGATTTGCTCCCAAACTAAATTATGTTCTACAAAGCCAGTCTCTCAATGTATTGCACTGCATGCCATAAAAAGTAAAGGGAAGGAAGAAATCTCTCCTGATGGACAAAAGGGAGAGGCAGACTGCTTCCGGGGTACCAGGGATCCTACTGGAAGAAACCCAGCTATATAGAATAAACTTAGATCAAAAACTAATTTGAGACCTAATAACAAATTGGAGGCTTGGCCAAACTACCACTCATGTCAGTAGCAGGAGATTGCTTCATGCTGTGCTCGGAGTCCGATAATCAGCATTCTAAACGGTGAACACATACTCACGTATTGCTAAATTTCAGAGGTAGTTTTCTTTGGGTTTTCTCCTCATAGTGTTTGGCCAGCAAGCTAATAAATTCAGTCTTGAAGACAGATTCCAGCAAACTATCATATTCTTGTTCGTGAAGAATGAAAAAGTCGTCTTGGAATGTACTGTAAAGAGAAAAGTATTTACCAAATTACAATTAGTGTCATACTGAATATTTAGACGGCTATGTACGGTTAATAAAACCTGGTTGAATTGTACAGAAAACTGCATAAAAGAAGACTTACAGCATGGTGATTCAAGTGTTCTGAAGTCTTCACTACATGGTAAGTCCAATATCTAGAAAATACTTTCTCAAGACAATTACTGTTGAGCTAAAAAGATTTGCAGGACACAGATCCAGAGGCCACATCGGTAGTCCACCTTCCTCTTACCAGATGACATCCCCAGCATCTCTTACAATCAGTAAGCCTGGTAGGCAAAACATGATTATTCCAGTATGATACATGCGTGACATTGCACCGGGCTTACAAATAAGAAGAAACATGGGGATAACAGCAGGTAGGAGGCTTGTATGGCTCTGGTCCAGCAGCCACAGACTACTGAAGTGGCCACTGGACCAGGGTTCTGAAAATCTTTTTGTTTAAATCTAGGCACAATGAAGACTGCGTTAGTGTCGAATAACGTATAAGGCAACCTTCTAGTCAATGAGGCCATCAGCCTTTTAAGACAGGACTCTGTTTTGCCCAGCTCAATATAAGAGATTTTTAGATTAACCATGATCTATTAACCATTAGCACATCTCATGATGTGTAGTAGCCATCAGATAATGAAGAAATCTCTACTTTCACTAAAGGCATTTTTAAGAAACATAAAAATGACTGAACAGATGTCACCGCATTAGAGTCACAAGGGTTAGAAAATACATGAAGGTCTTCTAGAGTCGCTTCCATGCAGACGTTTACTTGGATCAGGGAGCTGTCTTACTCATGACAATTGGCATACAATCTCTTGCAGATGTTTCATAGATGTTGCACAAACCACTTTTAAATACACTACTACTGCTGTAAGAATTCTATAAAACCTGATGTTCCTCACTAAATCCACCCAAGAAATATAAAGAAAGTGTTAGCATTATATAAATGTTCGCAAATTAAAAATAAATATATTTTTCTTTAGGAATAGATAATTTTTTTTAGCTTTTTTTTGTACATATTCACAGTTTGCAGCAATGAACCATTTCTGCTAAATCACTTAGTTTGAATCCAGTAAATACATGACAGGGCTCCTTGGTATGCAGACTTCCCCAATAAAATCCTTGTAATGTTTCAAACAGGGGCCTTACTAGAATTCATAGTCTGCCCCGTACAAAATGAAGGCTAGCCCCACCTTGGAGAACTCGAACCTGTAACATCTACTTATTGAGAAGGTGTCGTTAGAAACTGACACGGTTTAAATCAGGTTTTTGTGTTACATGTATTTTGTAAATATTTATGGCAATTTTTTTTAATCCCATCACGATCTTTATTAAAAAAAAAATAATAATCTTGCAATTTTCACACTGGCCAAGAGGGCCATTTTAGACTCCTACTTTTTGGTCCTTTCAGGAAGAGTTTTCAGCAGTTTCCTCATCAGAGGCAGGATTACAATGACAGGTAACACCTACATAACAGTAAGCCATGTCACAGCTTACCCTGCTCCCCGTCCCTTCACAATGACATTTGTACACACTTAATAGGTGCTTCTATACAAAACATAGTGTCAATCTGCTCATTGTGGCTAATGTACATGTGGATTTCCTGAAACAGGACGTTAGTCTAAAAAAAGCCCCAGTAGCCAACGTGAAAACTGCAAGATTTCCATTTTTTTTTTAATAACATTTAAAACAAACACAAAACCTTATTTAAACAATAGATCATTTTCTGATGGCACATTCCCTTTAATAGGATGCCCTATTGATGTACAAGTATCCCAGGAGTAGCGCTGCTTACTATATAGCAAAAAAGGTGGCAGAACAATGGACTATTCACTAACCACGAGAACTTTCAAACTGCTTTATTATTAATTTAAAAGACGTATCATTCCTCTAGTGACGCATTATAGAAAACCTTTATGTGTCTCATCCTAACATATGTCATCACCATGAATATTAGTACTTGAGTGATACAAGCTCAGCACAGGACTGTACATTCACTATAGTAATGTCTACATAAGACACAGATGGATACCCTTACAGCAGATGAGGTGTGGTCAGATGAGACTGCTGACAGATCTTTGTTTAGAATGGATTAGCTGCCTACCAGCATCTGTACATGCCTGAATGTCTAGAAGTAGGATTGCTATTAATGAGCTTCTTTTAGAGGTGTTTTTTCAGGCAAGGTAAGAAGAGACCTTTCTTTGGTTAAAACATTAACAACCATCTATCGAGACTGCATTATTTAAAGGCTGTGTTCACATGCATTGCCTTTCTGTGGCTGAAAACCGTAGCTGTCCTGTGTCGCTGTGGTCTTTTCACTGCTCCCCTGCAATGCGTAAAGCTTGGGAACACAGCAGCTTTGGCGGCAACACAGGTCTTGAGCCAAAGACCGCTGTAAGCCCAAACCTGCTAGCAGCATAATATAAACCGAAGGCCCACATTGCAACCAACAGTATATTAAGTTTGCAACAAGCAAGTCCCAAAAAGTCAAATCTTTTTGGATTATTATAGATATTCATAAAGGTATTTAGTAGAAAAACCTTTTCTGAAAAGTTGCCTGAAATGTGGAAAAATGGCTCAATTTCTGGAAAAAAGACACCATCTTCAAGTCCGCTGGCTTAATGAAGAATTATGTAGGCTAAATTTTTAAAGGGAATTTATGGATGCATATAGTTTTTATTATTATATTGTACATAAGCAAACAATTCCCTATGGAAATAAGGAACAATGTTTTCTCACATGGCGCCAGATGGGTAACTATTGTGCTATAAAGACATTATCGTCACAGCATGCTACAGCTTTACTACAGGAATACTTTTTACTTTACATTTTTATTTTACAACGATATTAAAACCGCGTGTTAGGAAAAAACAACGCGGGAAGGAAGGTTGGAGAGCCGAGTTTCTACTTCTAGATACAGATACTGACCTTAAAGATACAGAAAGAATACGCTCCACATCAATCTTCTTTTTCACTACCTCCTTCACCATTCCTTTCTCTGGGCCCTGTTTCACTTTCTCTCTCCCAATGAGGTATACGGATTTTGGGGTTAGTATAAGGTCTCTTTTTATTGCCTTTTAAAATGAAAAAAAACGACAAACAGTTGTGTTTAATATGAGTCACCATAAAAATGCACTCAGAATGTATTTCACAATGTAACCTTAAGGCTGGCACTGCAATTTTTTAGTTAACTAAAAAGCTAAAAATCAACCAAATCTTGTGGATTTGTTTAATTTAACTTAATCATAAATTTGACTTCAGTTAGCAGTTAAGTTCCCTCTCATCACTTTTTTATGACTTTGTGAAAAGACAATTTAGAAGTTCAGTCCTTATTTTTAGATTTATTCAGTTGAAAAAAAAAAACAAAAACACAAAAATAGGCATCTTTTTAATTATGTTCAGAACAAAAGAAAACTAATGGTCACGGCTTCAACTGTAGTTTTAACAAAATTTTGCATAAATCAATAGTACAGGTTTTAAGAAACTTTATCTATCTTGCCAGATAAATCGGCTTTTCTCCTGTCATCAATCTCTTCTTTCCCTTTCTCCTGCATCCAGAACGCATAATTCACCTTGAAAAACAGCTGAAATCTGACTTGGTCAAAAATTAATTGCAGCTCACAGAGATGCGCCCAAGCAGTGGTTTTCCCCCACATATGGGGTAATGGCTTACTCAAGAGAAATTGCACAACAAGTTGTATGGTGCAATTTCTCCTGTTACCCTTATAAAAATGCAGAACTGGGGGCTGAAAAACATTTTTTTGTGGGAAAAAATGTGAAAATTTTATTTTCACGTCTCCATGTTATAAACTTCTGTGAAGCACCTGGGGGTTCAAGGTGCTCACCACACATCTAGATAAGTTCCCTGAGGGGTATAGTCTACATTTTGAACCCAGAGGTACGACAGAATTTGATAACATTAGGTCATCGTATTGAATAAGTTGTCATTAGTCTTGAGCGCAAGTGCTCGCTACTTGAGTTTGCATCGGATATTCAGGTATGCACCATGTATCACGGGTGCTCGAGTGACATGTTAGAGTCCCCGCCCCGCATGTTTCACGGTTGTTAAGACACCCAACAAAAAACATGCGGGGATAACTTGTGCATGGCAGGCGATCCCAGCAACTTTTTTTTTTGGCCGCGAAGCATATGGGGCAGAGACTCGAGCATGTCACTGGAACACCCGCGATACTCCGTGCATACCCGAGCACCCGATACAAACTCAAGTAGCGAGCACTTGCGCTCAACACTGGTCACCATATCGTCATTTTTTTCCCTTTACTTTTTAAAAAATCCCAACCCCAACCCCAGCCCAACCCTAAGCCCAAGCCCAACCCCACCCCAACCCCAGCCCCAACCCTAAGCCCAGCCCCAACCTTAAGCCCAAGCCCAACCCCAACCCTAAGCCCAGGCCCAACCCAACCCTAGGGTTTTTATGATTGAGAGCTGTCACAGTAAAAGACGCTATTTTTTTTGCAAAGACTAGTTTTTGCATTGCCATATTTTGAGAGCTATAATTTTTCCATATTTTGGCCGACAGTCATGTGACGGCTTGTTTTTTGCGGGACAAGTTGACGTTTTTATTGGTACCATTTTCAGGCATGTGACATTTTTTGATCGCTTTCTATTCCGATTTTTGGGAGGCAGAATAAACAAAAACCAGCAATTCCGTAATTGTTTTGTTTTTTTTTAATGCCGTTCCGCGTGTGGTATAATTGATAAGGCAGCTTTATTCTTTGGGTCAGTACGTTTACAGCGGTACCACATTTATATTGTTTTTTTATGTTTTTTCGCGCTTTTACACAAAAACTATTTTCTAGAAAAAAATAATTTTTTGTATCGCTTTATTCTGAGAGCTATAACTTTTTTTATTTTTCGGATGATGGAGCTGCATGGCGGCTTGTTTTCTGCGGGACAAGATGACGTTTTCAGCGGTACCATTTTTATTTACATTAGTTTTTTTGATCACGCGTTATTCCATTTTTTGTTTGGCGGTATGATAAAGCATTGTTTTTTGCTTCGGTTTTTATTTTTTTTACCGTGTTCACTAAAGGGGTTAACTAGTGGGACAGTTTCATAGATCAGGTCGTTCCAGATACGGCGATACTAAATATGTGTACTTTTATTGGTTTATTATTTTTTTTTCTCATAATAAATATTATGGGTACAATATATTTTGAATTTTTTGGGGATTATTTTGTTCATTTATTTTTTTGTATATTTTATTTTTTTGTATTTTCACTTTCCTACCTTTTTTTTTACTTTTACACATTTTCCCACTAAGGGACTTTCACTTTTTGCAGCCTGATCAGCTGTATAGCATAGAGAGCAGCAGCTCCCTATGCCATGCAGCCTGTCAGCGCTGCACACAGGGGAGACATTACTTTGGTCATGCACTGCGCATGACCAAAGTAACTTCCTGCCTCCTGGTGACCCGGATGTTGTCATTAGTGTTGATCGAATTTGTTCGGCATTTCAAATTCGGGTTTGTGTTCGGGGTTCTGGCTTGTTCGCGCAAAAAAAAAAAAAAAAAAATATAGATAAAAATAGTCTCTGCCCATGAATATCCCTAATTTGCCACGATGTCATGCAGATGTTATCATATGTTAACATCTTCGTGACAGTGTGGCAAATCAGGGATGTTCATGGGCAGAGCTGATTTTTTTGGCGCGAACAAGCCGCAACCCAGAACACGAATTTGAAATACCGAACAAATTCGCTCAACACTAGTTGCCATGACGACATCGTGTCATGACAACATCCAGGAGCCGCCGGAGGCTGGAGAGGAGGTAAGTATCGGCACTTACCTCACCCCTTGCCCCCACAATGCTGGAATCGACTTTGATTGCAGCACTGTGGGGGTTAATGTGCTGGGAGCGGTGCGGGACCGCTCCCTGCACATAGCACCGGGAGTCAGCTGTGACCATCAGCTGACACCCAGCGGCGATCGCCCCGCACCGCTTGTGTGAGGGCGCGATCGCATTATGCGTAATACTACATAGCTGGTCCATAGGTCCCAGGGCACAGCTACGTATTACTGACGTCGTCGGAAAGGGGTTAAATTGGAAAACACTTTTTTTACTCACCTTAGATCTTCGGTCATATTTGGTGACCGTGTCAGCAAAATCCACTTTTTCACGTTTTGCCAAAAATTGCCGGAGCTCAGGATGGTCTTCCATACCAATGTAGTCACCAATGAAATTTCTGTTAATACTATTCCGTCTTCTTTCTTTTTTGTTGAGGAAAAGATCTGAGGCTGGGAAAAAAAAAAAAAATTACAAAGTTTCTTAGACATGAAAAATATCATGAACAAAGATTATTCAAATAAATATAAAATCCTACCTACATTACACAATATAGCTTAAAAAATATTATGCAAGCCTGTTATCACCGCAATTGTACTGTCCTGTAAAATCACTTTTCCAGGTCATTTTACTATATATTGAAGACCGTAAAAACACTCGAAAAATGGTGGATTTTTTTTTTTATGGCTCTTAGAAGAAAGCAAGATTAAAAAACAAGGGGCAAAAATGAAAGATCCTTAAGGGGTTAGTCACTGACACTGACCACATGTATACGATTTGCATACTTGCGGTCACATGTCCACTAGATGTGTTCGGCATTTCTCAATTCACTTCTATGGAGAGAAGCCAAGCGTGTCTACTCAGCACATGACCGCAAGTATGCAAATCGTATACATCCGGTTACAGGACCTTTCGCACCCTTAATACCCCTGGTATTGTGATAGCATGCACACTAATTGGAAACCAGACAGACCCCATTATAGTCAATTGGGCCCTTATGCTTCAGTTTGCATCAGCTTTGTATGAATTTCACAAAAATGGAACAGAACACAGGTGAGAACAAAGCTCTAATAGGTGACCAATAACAATATTCTGTCATATAAATATAATTTAGATATAATAATCATACCTTGTTCCCGCATCTCAACATACTTCTTCCTGGCAACATATTTCCTCCAGGCCTTCTGTATTGTTCGAGCATAGCCATCATACTTCCTCTCACGCATCTCCTCCAAGAGAAATAGCTAGGATAGAAATAGGATATTAAAACTTAAATTAAAGTATACTTCTTTCACATATATGCTTGATTCCAAGCTGCAGGACTTTATGGTAACCTATAAAATGCCCCAATACCAATGCGCACAAAATAATTGTAATATAGCGTGTATATAGCACTCAACCCCTGTCCCAGCATTACCTTGCAGAGTGCTGATCCAATATACAGGGCATTTGTAACCCTGGATAGCGGCATATGTCCAACGCAAACAAAAATTACTATGTTCTAAGATAAAACTAGATCCAGATTACGGATTTGAAAAATATATGCAATTTATTGAACTTCTGTACCAGATTTCATTTTCAAAAGGATACTTAAGAGTAGAACACTGGTACCGCAACTTCTTGCCTCCTCCCCATATTTTCTTTTTTACCCTCCCCTTCTTATAAGACTCATTGCTTTTTTACTTTTCTATCAAAATAACTTCATAAAAGGGGTGGTTTTTGAGAGACAAGTTTAAGTTTTGAATGACACCATTCCATTTTACCATACAAGGTGCTGAAAAATGGGAAAAAAAATAGTAAAAACTGCAATGCAAAAACCTTTTTTTTTTTCGCTCTTTTTTTTGTATTTTTGTATGGCATAAATGACCTAGAAGCATGATTCCCCAGCTCCGTATTATTACGGTGATAAAAACTAAAAAATTCCCTGCAAGTTTATTTAAATGGTAAAACAAAACAAAACAAAACCAAACAAAAAAAACAGAAGTTTGTAAATTAAAAAAACATACAAAAAACCCCCACAAAGTTTCGCTATTTTGAGAGGAACCTGTAGACGTGTCAGTTATAATCACACGCAGCTCTGCAGTGAGATCAGGAAAGCGGCCATTACACAGCACACTGGTAATCAAGGTATCATTTTATTTAACTTCCTATGATCTACATACCCATATAGACATCTTGGGAGGGTTTATCCTACCAACAGGTTCCCTTTGAGCTTTAATTTCAGATATCCAAAAAAAAAAATTTAAAGGGTTGCCTAGTTTAGAAAATTGATTTACAGGGCTCTGTGCGACCATCCACATTCTTACACCTCAACCTTTCCAAGCTATGCCTTTATGGACCTTGCTTTGCGCACTGGAACAAAAATGGGTCTTCCCCAAACGGTTTTTACAAAGTTGGAAGCTACAGCTGTGCAAAATGTCTTGGTATGCTGAAACATTAAGATTTCTTTTTACTGGAATGAATTGGTCTAGACCAGGGGTCTCAAACTCAGCTAAGTACAACCCCTGGCAAAAATTATGGAATCATCGGGCTTGGAGGATATTTATTCAGTTGTTTAAAAACAGATCACAGACATGGCACAAAACTAAAGTCATTTCAAATGGCAACTTTAGGGCTTTAAGAAAAACTAAAAGAAATCAAGATTAAAAATGTGGTACTCGGTAAGGGTAATTTTTTTCAGACCAAGCAGAGGAAAAAAATTATGGAATCACCCTGTAAATTTTAATTTCCAAAACTAACACTTGCATCAAATTAGATCTGCTCGTTAGTCTGCATCTAAAAAGGAGTGATCACACCTTAGAGAGCTGTTGCACCAAGTGGACTGGCATGAATCATGGCTCCAACACGAGAGATTTCAATTGAAACAAAGGAGAGGATTATCAAACTCTTAAAAGAAGGTAAATCATCACACAATGTTGCAAAAGATGTTGGTTGTTCACAGTCAGCTGTGTCTAAAATCTGGATCAAATTCAAACATGGGAAGGTTGTTAAAAGGCAAACATAGTGGTAGACCAAGGAAGACATCAAAGCGTCAAGACCGGAAACTTAAAGCAATGTGTCTCCAAAACAGGAAATGCACAACGAATGGGAGGAAACTGGAGTCAATGTGTGACCAAACTGTAAGAAACTGCCTAAAGGAAATGGGATTTACATACAGAAAAGCTAAACAAAAGCCATCATTAACACGTAAACAGAAAAAAAACAAGGTTACAATGGGCTAAGGAAAAGCAATCGTGGACTGTGGATGACTGGATGAAAGTCATATTCAGTGACGAATCGCGAATCTGCATTGGGCAAGGTGATGATGCTGGAACTTTTGTTTGGTGCCGTTCCAATGAGATTTATAGAGATGACTGCATGAAGACAACATGCAAATTTCCACAGTCATTGATGATATGGGGCTGCATGTCAGATAAAGGCACTGGGGAGATGGCTGTCATTACATCTTCAATAAATGCCCAAATTTACATTGATATTTTGGACAGTTTTCTTATCCCATCAATTGAAAGGATGTTTGGGGATGATGACATCATTTTTCAAGATGATAATGCATCCTGCCATAGAGCAAAAACTGTGAAAATATTCCTTGAAAGAAGACACATAAGGTCAATGTCATGGCCTGCAAATAGTCCGGATCTCAATCCAATTGAAAATCTTTGGTGGAAGTTGAAGAAAATGGTCCATGACAAGGCTCCAACCTGCTAGGCTGATCTGGCAACAGCAATCAGAGAAAGTTGGAGCCAGATTGAGGCATGGACTTAATGAGTGACAAACAGTACTCTTCATCAGAGACTGCAACAAAATACTAGTGATGTATTGGAGTGTTCTTTTGTGTGTTTGTTTTTCATGACTCCATAATTTTTTCCCTCTGCTTGGTCTGAAAAAAAAAAATACCCTTACTGAGTACCACATTTTTTATCTTGATTTCTTTTAGGGTTTCTTAAAGCCCTAAAGTTGCCATTTGAAATTACTTTAGTTTTGTGCCATGTCTGATTGGCTTTTTCAACAACATTAAACAACTGAATGAACATCCTCCGAGCCGGGTGATTCCATAATTTTTGCCAGGGGTTGTATATGGGCCGCACAGAAAAAAAATGTGAATTTGAAGGGCTGCATTCTTTGCAGGATGATATGAAATTTTTAGTGATACCATATTGGTGCTTTTTATACACCTTTTGGATCATTTTTTTTAACATTTTTGGCTTCATTTTATTCTTTAAAATGGCATTCATTTTATGGGCTATGGTACAGTTTTACAGTTTTTATTTCCTTTTTGTGTCCCCTAATTGGCCACATAGTGATTTTTTTTTCTTACAATTAGCACCATTTCTGACCCACTTCTTATAGTAATGTTCCCCATCTTGGTCCTCATCTTGTAGTAATGTGCCCATCCTCGTCCCCATCTTGTAGTAATGTCTCCCTTCTTGTAGTAATGTGCCCATCCCGGTCCCTAACTTGTAGGACTTTCAACTGAAAACAATCACTAACTTCGGTGGCCCTCAGGACTAGGCTGCAATCATGACGGGGGCTCCGGTGCCTGCGAGCCACATTAAGCAGCCTCAGGGGCCACTTTATGGCTAAACTGCTGAGCTTCCTGAACGCCTCCTCTTTTCTATAATACCACTCACGGTTGATTGTGGAATAATTAGGAGAGACGAAATTGCACTTGTAACAATGGCGTCATTCTATTACTGAACCACACTCTAGTTCAGTACTTTTTTTCTAGATTTTAGAAAGACCCATTCTTTCACAAATGTTTGTGCAGGCAGACTGAACGGCTCGGTGCTGGATTTTATACCGAATTAAAAACTTGAATTTAATAATTACGATTTTGGCTATATAGTTTACACAAGTGACACCAACAAGTTTGAAATGATTCAGTTTAATTTCGTCATAGAAGCATGGCCATTTATACTTCTCTATTTTGCAATCTGGACATCAAAGCCTATTGAAAAAAGAAAAGGAAATGGTATTCAGCGCAGCATTCCTCCCTGCCATGTTCGGAGCTCAAGATAGACTTATTTAGACACAGTAAAAAGAATCCTAAATTTAGTGTCTGAAATTCATTGGCGGTTTTGAGTGAAGCCACAGAGGTCATGAAATCTTCAGTTTTTCTTGCGTCTAAAGTAGATCTTCAACAAACATTTTTATTGTTAGGCTGTCTTTCCATCATACTCATTCTAATCTCTGTTGCTTCAGTGCAGTCCATCATGCCATAATATGAAGCATATAGCCATTCTCAAGCCAAATATTAATGAATAGGTTTCGCATTCAATGACGTAAAATTGAACGATCATAACATACGACCATTGTAACTAGTCAGTCAATCTTGCTGTACTAGATCTGCTCCAGGTCAATTCTGTCACAGGTGATAAAGACAAGGCTTAGATACTGAACGGTCAGCCAGACTTCTTCATACACACAGTCATGGGCTGACAAAATGCGGTCAGATTGGGGAAAAGTGGAAAACCCCTTTAAACAAACACCACACAAGCATTTGCAAACATTTACAAGCAATAGGATGAAAGGCCTTTGAAAGTAATAAAAAAAAAATATATAAAAATATAGCAAAAGAAAAAAAATGTATTCATGGCTGTGTATAAACCCTGAGTATGGGAAAAAAAAAAATTTTTAAAAATAAAAAAATTAATTTTTTGAACACATTTTCTCACTTAAGGGGTTTTCCCACAAAACAAAATCGACATTTTAAATCAATAGATCTTTGAATAATAATAAAGTTCCATACTTGGATGTATTTAAAAAAAAGAGATAATCTTATAAATGTGCCCCTGCTGTGTACTGTGTAATTGCTGTGTCTGACCTTACAGGGACATGGTCTGATCATACCACATCTCCTGGGCAGGGGAGGAAGCAAAAGAGAGTATACAGACAGGACAGCAGGGGATCACAGCTGATTCTTTCAGGTAAAACATTGCCTAAAAACAGGCTGTGACATTTTTTGCCTCACAAAAAGAATAAATTTGATATCCCATGGTGTCCTGCTGTTTGTATATTCACTTTTGCTTATCCCCTGCCCAGGAGATGGGGTATGATCAGACCATATTCCTGCACAGTCAGACACAGCCATTACACAGTACACAGCAGGGACACATTTACAAGATTCTCGGCACAGAAACATTTTAACACATCTAAAGCTCTAGTAATTAAAAATTGTTCTTTGTTCGTGGGAAAACCCCTTTAAAGCTATATACTTCAGTATTCAAAAGGCCGAGATGCAAGTGTTGGCATCATTGGATCAGAGCAGCAGAATACAGTTAGGTCCAGAAATATTTGGACAGTGGCCAAATCTCTGTGATGCCACAATTTTTTATTTTATTTTTTAATTACAAATGAAACTGAGATGCAACTGAAGTGTAGACTCTCAGATTTAATTAAAGGATTGAACAAAAATCCTGTAAAACGTTTAGGAATTGCAACAATTTTTCTACAAAGCCTCCTCATTTCAGGGGCTCAAAAGTAACTGGACAAATTAAAGAATGACACCCATCAAAGTTTTTATCCTAATTAATATATCATAATCAAATGGCACTGTCCACTTACAGTTGCTCATTTTGCCTTTCTACCCAGCTAATTATTCAGTTTTCAATCATTATGTGATGTCATAGACCTAACAGAAAAGAGATTAGCTGAATCCTTCTAAACTCTATGTAAAAACAGGAAGTCTCTTTTCCCTGTATGAGTCATAAGCCACTGCAAAAGTCCCTGGCAGGGGGAGGAAGGGAGCAGCTGGGTGAGGAATTGAAGAGGGGAATGATTCCTGCAGGGAAGACAGACTGGCCCTTTAAAAAAAAAAAAAAAAACACATCTGCTGGCACTTGTCTGACACTTTCAATACAATGATGGTTAAATGTTCCGTAGCTTCTAGAATTTTTCCTAAAAACATCATGGGGATGTTATCTCATGTAATATTAAAGGCATAAAACTAGTTTACAAACCCCTTCGTGGAGGGGATCACCGCAGGAAACACCTAAACCAGGAGTCATTTACTTGTTACAGACTAGATCGCCCCTGGAATTAACATTAGACAGGATATAATCTATCATTATGAATAGAATGTTTTCGCTTTTTTTCGTTATTTTATGTCATTATATATTTCTCCCTTATGTTGGATTTATTATCTCCAGCATACATTCGCTTAGGTTTCTTTATCGTTTACCCGCCATGACCTTCCTTCCCTGAGATTGGCTAGATTTGCTCATGTCTACTACAGGGTATGACGCAAGATGCTCACAATTCATTAGTGTATAAGCAATGATTAACCCCTTTACCCCCAAAGGCTGCTTTCACGTTAATGACCAGGCCAATTTTTACAATTCTGACCAGTGTCACTTTATGAGGTAATAACTCTGGAACGCTTCAACAGATCCTACGACTATTTTTTGGCGACATATTGTACTTCATGATAGTGGTAAAATTTATTTGAAATAGCTGGCGTTTATTTCTGAAAAAAATGAAAAATGCTAAATTTTTGCCAAATTTCCGAACTTTTAATTTTCATACCCTTAAATTAGAGAGATATCACACAAAACATTTCCCACAAGTCTACTTTACATCAGCACAATTTTGGAACCAAATTTTTTTTTTGTTAGGAAGTTATAAAGGTTAAAAGTTGACCAGCAATTTCTAATTTTTTTTTTTTTAACAAAATTTACAAAACCATTTTTTTCTTCTTTTTTTTTTTTGGGTCCACATCACATTTGAAGTGACTTTGAGGGTCTATATGACAGAAAATACCCATTCTAAAAATTGCACCCCTCAAGGTGCTCAAAACCACATTCAAAAAGTTTTGTTAACCCTTCAGGTGCTTCACAGGAATTTTTGAAATGTGGATGAAAACAATAAACATTTAACATTTTTTCACTAAAATTTTACTTTAGACAATGTTTTATTTTTTCAAGGGTAACAGGAAAAAATAGACCACAAAATTTGTTGTGCAATTTCTCCTGAGTAAGCAGATACCCCATATGTGGGGTAAAACCACTGTTTGGGCGCACGGCAGGGTTCGGAAGGCAAGGAGCGCCATTTGATTTTTGAATGCAAAATTTGATTGAATAATTAGCGGATGCCATGTCGAGGTTGGGGAGCCCCTGATGTGGGAGGTTTCCACTGTTTAGGCACAAGTGACACCATTTTGGAAACTAGACCCTCCAGGGAACTTATCTAGATGTGTGGTGAACACCTTGAACCCCCAAGTGCTTCACAGAAATTTATAACGTGGAGCCGTGAAAATAAAAAAAATCCCATTTTTTCCACAAAAAACATTTTTTTTTAGCCCCAAATATTTTATTTTCAAAGGGGTAACAGGAGAAAATGGACCCTAAAATCTGTTCTGAGCACGCAGATACCCCATATGTGGGGGAAAATTATTTTTGGGCACATGGCAGGGCTCAGAAATGAAGGAGTGACATTTTGGAATGCACAATTTGATGGAATGGTCTGCGGGTGTCATATCGCGTTTGGAGAGCCCCTGATGTGCCTAAACAGTGGAAACCGCTCACAAGTGACCCCATTTTGTAAAGTAGACCCCACAGGGAACTTATTTAGATGTGTGGCAAGCACCTTGAACCCTTAGGTGCTTCACCGAATTTTACAACATGGATCTGTAAAAATGAAAACTATATTTTCCCCACAAAAATGTTGTTTTAGCCCTTAATTTTTATAATTTTCACAAGGATACCAGGAGAAAATGGATCCCAAAATTTGTTGTGCAACTTTTCTTATGTACGCAGAAACCCCATATGTGTTCAAAAACTACTTTTGAAGGCACAGTGCAAAGCTCAGAAGGAAGAAGAACCATATTGGAGTTCAGATTTTGCTGAACTGGTTTGAGGGTGCCATGCCATATTGGCAAAGCCCCTGAGATGTCAGAACAGCAGACTCCCCATAATTGACCCCATTTTACAAACTACACCTCTCAATGAATTAATCTAGGGGTGCGGTGATCATACTGACACAACAGGTGGATCACAGAATTTTATACCATTGGGCAGTGAAGAAAAAAAATAATTACATTTTTACCACTAAAATTTTGTTTTAGTCCCAGATTTTACATTTTCACACTGAGAAATGGGTAAAAGATGGCACCAAAATTTGTCCCACAATTTCTGCTGAATGTAGAAATACCACATATGTGGCTGTACAGTACTGCTCAGCCATACATCGAGACTCTGAAGGGAAGGAGCGCTATTTGCCTCCTGGAGTGCAGATTTTTCTAGAACAGTATGCAAACTACATTTACAGAGCCCCTAAGTGTTAGAATAGCAGAATCCCACCTCACATGAGCCCATTTTGAAAATTATACCCCTTTGAGAATTTATCTACAGGTGTAGTGACTATTTTGACTCCACGAGTCTTTTCCAGAAACAAGCAGCAGTGGATGTTGCAGAGTGAAAATTGCAAACTGCCATTGTAGTGACCTGTAAGTTGTAGTAACCAGTACGTTATGCCCAGCTCATGATTCTGGAGACACGCACCCGTAAATTAAGCGTGCTCTCATCGCTACAGAAATGGCAAACATGTGGACGCTAACTGCGGTTTAGGAACACTGAGGCTCCAACGAGACATGGGCATTTGTATTTGGGAGCACAGAATTTGCTGAATTTCTTTTGGAGGGCAATGGCCATTTCGCTTTTCCAGAGCCTTTGTGCTACTAGTAACGTGGAAGCCCCCTATATTTCCATTAACAGATGATGGACCTGAGTGGGGACTTGCTTTTTTGTGGATTGAGTCAAAGCTTATATTGTGAACCAAAATGTTGTGTAAAATGTTCCCATTTATCCTGTGATGCGTGCCGAGCACTTACATGGGGGGGTTCCATTTAAATCTGAGTAACGCAATTCAGATGAAACCCCCGAGGGATCCATTCACTATAGTAAGGCAGCACAGTTACTCTTGACTCAGTCTGGCCTCTGGTTCAGAAAACTGTGGCAGACCGTCTTTTTATTAGGCTTGCATAAAAGTGCTGACACCGTGGGATCACAGGCCAGACTGCGTCCAGTGTCTCCATCTGCCTTATTACAGGAAGTCTTCAGCCGGGGGTTCTGTCTGAATCACGTATTTCAGAGATTTACACAGAAACCCTGGTGTAAGCACTCAGCGCAGAATAAATGTGAGCCAAGCCATACTGCGATCTTTGTGAGGCAGAATGAACAAATCAACAGCAGGTGAAGAATTGTTTTTATTTATTGTTTAAGCCGTTCCTCGTGCGGTATAAGTGATTAGACAACTTTTTGTCTTCGAGTCGATGCGATTACAGCAATACCAGATTTATAGCGGGGTTTTTATATTTGGCTGCTGTCACACACTAAAGGACGCTTTTTTTTTTTTTCTTCAAAAACTGTTTTTGCATCTCCATATTTTGAGAGCTATAATAATTTTTCCATATTTCGGCCAACACAAGTGACTGCTTGTTTTTTGCGGGATGAGTTGACATTTTTATTGGTACCATTCTCAGGCATGTGACATTTTTTGATCGCTTTCTATTCCGAATTTTGGGAGGCAGAATGAACAAAAGAATTCAGGAATGTTTTTTTTATTATTATTTTTTTATGCCGTTCCACGTGTGGTAAAATTGATAAGACAGGTTTATTCTTCGGGTCAGTATGTTTACAGCGATACTACATTCATATTGTTTATGTTTTGGCGCTTTTACACAAACTGTTTTCTAGAAAAATAGAGCTTTCTGAGAGCTATAACTTTATTTTTCTGCTGATGGAGCTGTATTGCGTCTTGTTTTTTGCAGGACAAGATGACGTTTTCAGCTGTAGCATTTTTTATTTACATTCGTCTTTTTGATAAGACTTTTATTCCACTTTTTGTTCGCGGTAGGATAAAGCATTGGTTTTTGGTTGTTTTTTACTGTGCCGGCACCGCTCCTGGCACTGCCTGTAATTCCCAGTTACCGGACTTGTGACCGTTTATCCTTTTCAATAAAGCGCGATTTCATTGAGATACTGGAATTTTTCTCTTTAACTGTATGTAGACTGCAGAAAAATACATCCCATCCGCTTATTACATATATTGCTTTATTTATCTGTAACCCAGGAATAATATAGGTAGTCAACGTTGTACAGTAAAAATGCTGGTAGCAAATATCAACCAATAAGCCTAATGGATATGTACAGAACTTCTATTTTATAAGGAAAACAGTCTCCAAATAGTTGTGGTAATGTGTGTGTTTTTTCTGTTATTTCCCATATACCACGTCCTATTTATTCAGGTGTAGTAGATGTGTCAGCTATCGGCAACTACCACAATCAGGCAAAAGCCACAATTGCAAAAAGCTTGTCATTCAAACTGCACAAGAGCAAACTTGGAAAAGGTTTCAAAGGCACAGGAGAGAAATGTGCTGGACATGTCAGCTCAGCTAGATCTTTTGTGGTAGGCTAACCCAAATAAAAATAGAAATTAAAAAAAAATATATATTACATCTATAATTAATCGAGAGGAAAAGAGAAAATGAATTGTTCAGTATTTAAACATTTTCCTGCTATAACATGTTCACAAAAATTGCGGTTTCAGGAACACACATCATGTGCCACTACATGGAGAAGTAGATTTGCTGCTGCTATTGTGTAGCTGGAGTCCGGCTCAATCATAGGAGAAAAGAGCCTACTCTCAACTACATATGTATTAATACAGTGACTCTAGAGAAAGTATACACAAAGTTTTTTGTGCATCACTGGAATAAGTGTATAGACCAATTGTGGAAAGTATGACAGCCAAATCATACAATGTGCTACAAAGACCTTACATAAGGGACCAAATGAATAAGCTTTATTCACTTTACTTAGTTAAGGGCAATTAAAGGAATCTTTCATCAGGTTTTTACCATTTAAATCGGAGAGCAACATAATGTAGAGACAGAGACCCCGATTACAGCCATGTGCCACTGACTGGTCTGCTTACTGTATGTTTGATAAAAATCAGCATATTAGCAGATTATCACCACCTGCTGCATATGTAGTCCTCCATATTCATGAGCTCCCTATAATCCCGCTCCCACCACTGATTGGCAGCTTTCTGTGTACGCTGTGAATAGGCTGAAAGCTGCCAATCAGTGGTGTGGGCGGGGTTATACAGAGCTCCGCATTCAGAGAACTGATCAATCTGCAGCAGAGAAAGTAGTGATTTTATCAAAATGACAGCAAGCAGCCCAGTAAGTAATACATCACTGGGATCAGGATATCGGGCAGTTTATTATGTTGCTCTCAGATGGGGTAGGAAAAACCTGTAGAAGTCAACTACTGATCATTTCTTTTTCTTAGCAAACCAGGGATCTACATGCTGTTCTTTGCACAGGAGCACCGTGCTACCGCCTGGCAGCACTTATTCCATCTGCTCTTGCACAATACCTTATTAGTCATTGCAAGTGCTTATAAATATAAAAGGTTTATTAAACAATAACCTTTATTAAATATTACTCAACAAGACTAACACATTCTTATAAAACATAATCATATCTAAAAAGTAATAAGGAAAGAAAAAGAAAAAAGTACCAGAGTCCAGAATAGGGTGGGGTGCACACAAGACATCATAAAGCATGCGGATCACAGTAAGCAGACGCTGGACTAAGCAAGGCATAGAGGGCAACAGTGAAATTCTCATGTTAAAGGACACACTCAACACTACGTACTGTATGGAAGGTAATGGCAGAAAGCAGGTGCTATCCCAAGGGGGAGAAGGAATACAACTGCTCCTTCATCCTAGAGTATCTGGGGCCACACACAAGAGAAAACTGCGCCAAAGCTTCTGAAATTCAGCCTCACATTATATGCATATATTATATATACACATTGTAATAAACAAACCGGAAATGAGCAAAATAGTTCAGTCATTTAGAATCTGGAAAAGTATTTTTCTCAAGAGGATTCAGGATTCTGTCAGTGGCGAGAGGGTATTTTTCATCAACAAATAAAAATATGCGCTAATCTGCTATAACATTAAAACCCAATATTGTAATGTGCCCCCCTATGCCATCAGAAAAATTTTGACTTAAGGGATGTATGCCATAAAACACCTGAAGGGTTTGTGTGGCATTAAGACGTTAGCAGTAGATATGGTACTTTAAGTCCTGTAAGGTGTGAAGTAGGGCTACATCCATCAGGATTATTTTTCAAGCACAACCCAGGCGCCCAATTGGTTTGAAATCGGGTAAATTTGGAGGCCAATTGGAAACTTGCACACTGTAGGCACATGGAAGGGGTTAAAACGAGGACACTGACCAGTGGCTACACTGCCCCATGTGCCGACGGCTGCAAAGCTGCACCTTCCACCTTTTTGTATAACAGCCAGCATGAACTATTTTAGTCATTTATGCCATTACAGCTTTTCTGTGGGATCAGAAGTAATTTTTTTTTTTTTTTTTACTTTTGAAAAAGTGACAGAGCCAGCGGAAAAATGCAAAAAGTCACTGGTTTTGAAAATGTGCCTCTTTAATGAATTCCCACATAGTAACTATAACAAGGAGTATGTACTAGGTCATTAGATAGATCTCAGGATTAAAGTCTAATAACTATGTATGAATGTATTAGGTCGTAATAGAGATATTCATAATGGAGAGAGTGAATTACCAGGCAAAGAATTCCAAGTAGAGACGAAAAAAAATGTCAGCACTAATGCAAAAAAAAAAACAGACAAAAAAGAATTGAGAAACCATCTGCCATACCTGGCCTGAATCTCCACATTAACGCTTAAGCCCCCGTCTCACATAGCAATATCGCTAGCGATATCGCTGCTGAGTCACGGTTTTGGTGACTCACCAGCGACCTCACCAGCGATGTCGCTGTGTGTGACACTTTGCAATGATCAGGCCCCTGCTGTGAGGTCGCTGATCGTTGCAAAGTGTCTTGGACCATTTTTTGGTCGTTGGCCTCCCGCTGGCCAGCACACATCGCTGTGTGTGACCAGCGGGACCAACGATCTGGCTGGTAACCATGGTAAATATCGGGTTACTAGGGGCACGCACGCACTTAGTAACCCGCTGTTTACCATGGATACCACTCTGCTACGGTGCGCGGAGGCTCCCGCGCACCGTTGCAGAGTGGTATCCATGGTAAACAGCGGGTTACTAGGGGCACATGCGCACTTAGTAACCCGATGTTTACCATAGTTACCAGCCTGCTCCTGCTTGCAGCAGGCTGGTAACGGGAGCAGGACATCGTGGAACGATTCTTTCCACGATATCGCTGCTCCCCTGATCGCTGGTGAGCCTGCCTGTTTGACAGCTCACCAGCGATGTATTAGCGATGCAGCAACGATCCCGTTGTCGGGATCGCTGCTGCATCGCTTAGTGTGACGGGGCCCTTACTAAGAACTATGTGATTAACAAAATAAACCAGTATGTCTTGATATGTTGGAATTTACCAGACAGTTCCCAGGGGCGTTATTATAGTAGGTGCAGGAGTTACATTGGCACATGGGCCTTGGAGCCTACAAGGGCCCGGAATCCCCTTTTAGCCCATATGAGAAGACCAGCAGTAATAAAGACCCCTGATCATTGGAGATCCTGTTGAAAGACTTTGCACCGAGGTCCACAAGCGTCAGGCCACTGGCAATTTCCCAGCAATATAATAAAATTAAGAGAATATTCGTGATACATTGTGTCTGTTCCCAAGAGGTTTCTTCCTGGTCATATCGCTGGGTTTATAGAACTGGTTCTAATGTACATTTATATACTATGTGGAGATAAGATGAGATGGCCAATAACAGTCAGTACAATAGCAATTAGCAGGGTTGTAATAGTGAAGCAGAAGGATACAAAAACGTAATTCTCTGCATATTACTTGCCAGCCATTAGCGGGGTATAAACCACTGGTCTCTATAATGTGGGGTTTAGAATTGCGGGCTGTCTGCTCCTCCAATATAAAGACTACAAATTACCAAAGATAGTAGTCTCATCCTTTCTGATAAATAGATCTGAGAAGCTAAGGGTATGACATTATTTATCAGAGGGGAACATAAAAGCTGCATGGAGATACTGCCCATGGTCACAATGGAACCTATGACTGTGCCCCAAGGTAACAATACTAACCATGATATTTAGTAAGAAACCAGTGTTGTTAATAAATTAGCATACCTCCAAGTACAAATAAAGGCTGAATAAAGTACCCTGCAATACAGAACATTATAATTCACCGATGGTATTGTAAAACTTCACTGAAATTTAATGAAGTGAATGAGTTTCTTCACTTGGCAGGAAATAAACTTTGTAAATTTGAAAACATTTCCAAATAAAGAGTTAAAAGTTAATCTAATATGTTGCAGATTTTATTGGAGAAATTTGTGTGCGTCTCCTATTCACCTCGAATGAACGTACATAGAAAATAAAAAATAATGAAAAAAATATAATTTATTAGACACTGATTAAAAACTGAAAAACAAACAAACATAGAAATGTAACAAATGGTAAATCCAAAATGGGGCTGGTCAATCTGGAATAACCACATTCAGATGTAAAGATTTCTGCAACAAAATCTGCAGCGTGTGAATTAAACCTTGTTAATTTCAGAAAAATATTTTACCTTCAGTCACCTGCAATATTATTCATTATGTTTGCTTACATAGCACCAACATATTCCGCAGCGATTTGCAGTTAGCATGATCATGGTCTCCATTGGGGCTCACAATTTTAATTCCCTAGTCCTGTGGGAGGAAATCAGAGTACCTGGAGGAAACCCACAAACACGTAGTATTACAGTTCTAAAGTACTCACCGACTCTGGAGCTTTGATAAAGATTTTGGTTTTTCCAAGCTGAAACTGGTCAGCGTCCATATTAACAGAATGCAGTAAGTGGAGGACACCTTTCTTCTCGTCTCCTCGCCAAGAAGGCCAAGTTTCTTTGGTGAGAATAGCATATCTGAGAGGGAAAATTTGTAACATAATTTAACAGCTTTTTCTGTGAGATAAAGTCATCTGCTAATATGTCTTTTAAACCTGTAACATTCTTAATATTTTTATAATTCTTAAAGAAGCACTCCCATTAAAGTTTTTATCCTCTTATTATATTGCAGTCACCATATTATATAGTATATATGTGTACTTACAATTGCTCATTTTGCCTTTCCACCCAGTTAATTAGTCTCTTTTTCTGCTCTATGTAGAAACAGGAAGTCTCTTTTCCCTGTATTTACCATTCCCCCTCTTCAATTCCTCACCCAGCTGCTCTATTCCTCCCCCTGCCAGGGACTTTTGCAGCGACTTATGACTCATGGAGGGAAAAAAACTTCCTGTTTCTACATAGAGCTTAAAAGGATTCAGCGTGTCAGTTTTTAATCATGTGATGTCATAGACCTAATGGAAAAGAAGAATTAGCTGGGTAGAAGGGCAAAATGAGCAATTGTAAGTACACAGTGACATATAGTATGAGGACTGCAATATATTAAGAGGATAACAATTTTGATGGGAGGAGTGCTTCTTTAAGTGGACAAATTGTCTGGCAAAAATGCTCTTTAGTAAATAGCCCTTAACATGGATCAGGTCCTACCTACTTACATATTATAATGAAGAACGTAAAAGATCAGGGAATCTGGAGAGAAAGCCTTTAAATGCATGAACATTTGAATTTCCTATTAGGACTAAGGATATCTATTAGAATTCCTGTCTGTGTACTTAAGACGTTCAATTTCATAAAAAATAAATAAATTTCAGCACGATAAATTAGAAACCAATGATCCAATTCTTCTTCAACTTAAAAGTAAGATGACATTTTCAAAATGCTAAATACAAGGACTTAAGACTGTAAATCTAATTACAAATATTTATTTTTGGAAGTAAAACGCCAATCAGCTCACCTGCTCTGTGCTCGACAATACCGCTATATAGGCAATGCCACAATCCAAAACTAGAGCCATAAAGGAGATGCTTTATTACAATATCCTTAGTCAGAGCCAGACAAAGGAAAGTCAGACGCATTGCCTGGGAAAGGTGTGTTTTTTGCATGCTATTTTTTGTACTAAGCCACTGATGTTTTTAGAAAGATTCAATGAATCATTGAATTTTTATGAAAGAAAGCAAGTGCTGACTCTAGATTTGCATTTTATTTATTAAGTCACAAACAAGTTATGCATGAAACGCATTAATGATCACATGATGAAAAACCTGTCGAGCGTTAAATAGCTGATTTCAATTCATTATAATTTCCAGGAACTACGTGCCACGTTAGGCAAATGTATGAATGACTGATCTGTTTTACAAATGTGTAATTGTCTCATTATCAACCTTATATTTGAGGAGCAGTGATACAACTGGATTCTATAGGTGTTAGTTCAATATTGATGACACAAGTGACAAGAGTAGCCTATTAACAGTAATACCCTCCATGTATTAAGCCATGGTGGATAGAGGAAAACAGCAAAAACGCTCTGTATTTAGTAGGGTATTGTGGTAATACTTCAGAACTTCCTGGCAGTCTTATGTGAAATCTGTAAGGGATTATTGTTTTTGAACATTTACAGGCAGCAATAGCTGGGCTATAATATATGGTAGCGTGACAAATAGCCAAGATCACAAATGAAGAGGACCGTATTTACCATGTTTCTTATGGACTTTTTTTTTTTTTTACATAACACTATGAAAGTATGAACACGTGGTAATAAGGGAGAAGAGCTTACACAGAATAAAAATTGCTTTTGGTATGTCTCTTGGGGATAGTTAGCCAGAGAGCAGGGAGACATGCCTGGAAGACTTTACTATGACTAATACAGACTACAAGAAGCCTGGTGCACTCAGTGATCTGTATGACATTTATCCAATAGCTATACATTTGTTTTTATGACACCTAATTACAATATTCATTACAATACCTCATGAACATAATGCTCACTGAACTTCATTACTAATGGACTTTGTCACAGTAAATAAAAAACGTAGCATTAATCCAATATTAGTCACAGCCAACAGGAGACATGCCAGTAGATGACATTAAAGAAAATCTGTCCGTAGGATCAACCTTCCTAAACCATCTATATGGGCATATAGGTCACATGAAGCTGAATAAAGTAAAAGATCTTAACAGCTCATTTACATATAAGAAAAACATGAATTTCTCTGGTATAAGACATCGAATTGCAGATATTATCATTTATCTGCCTTCAGAGCTTATTTTAGATTAAAGAGGGCATTGCAGTACTCCGCCACCTGATCTCCCTGCACAGTTGCATGTGATTATTAGGGTTCGCTCACACTGGCGAGTAGCCATACAAGTCAAAACATCAGACTGCACTAGCTGCAGAGTTTAGCTGAGGGTCAATAGCACATAACATCAGATTCTTCCACATGAGAGAATCATCAGATGCTATACACTAGTGTGAGCGTACCCTAACTGACATCTGCAGGTTCCTCTCAGTGCTTCAGCTTCCATCTCACAGGCAGTCAGTGTTTCAATACAGCGGCAGCAAATTATTTGTACGAAGACAAATTTCAGTTCTCCTGTTCGGAGTTAGTTCCATGTCTCACACTGGTAACTCCCCCTTTTATTAAAAATCATCTCTGGAGGCTGATTTCCATGCAGATCAGTGTCCGGCTCATAGTCTGGAACAGCTCATTCACAGGTAAGAAAAATGTGGATTTCTCTGGAATAAGACATCGGATCGCAGATAAAGGTATCACTTTAGTTAACTTTCTGTGACCTGCAAGCCCATAGACGTCTTGAGAGGATTGACTCTTCGTGACTAGTGTTGAGCATTCCGATACTGAAATATCGGGTATCGGCCGATATTCGCGGTATCGGAATTCCGATACTTAATTCCGATACTTTTGCAATATCGTATACCGGAATCGGAAGTTCCCATAATGCAATGAGACATTTTCATTTTATTCAGCCAATGAGGATCCTAAGAAGTGTGGGCACATCCTGTTAGGCATGTAGGCATCTTAACTAATGGCATGGCTGTGATTGGCTGCTGAAATGATGTCATGATGCACTATAAAAGCCACCGCCGCCATTTTGAGCTCACTCTGCTGTGAATTCAGTTAGGGATAGGACGCTGTTGTTCTGAGGGACAGTTTTAGCTACCTATTTGCTCTATACTGCTTTACCCAAGCTACTTTCTAAATCACTGTGCCTTGCAGTGCTAGTGCACAGTTCCCTGTGCTGTTCACCGCTATCTGCAAGGTCTGTGTGTGTGAGTGCAGCTCACCCTGTAGTGTGTGCTTCAGCCAAGTCTGGTTGTAGTGCACTCAGTGTGTGTCACTGCCTCATACATTGTCCTTTTTTGCCAATTCATAATTTTTCCTGATATCTCCTATTAGTGTGGTGGTTCCATCTGTATTCAGCTAAATTGGTTCCAAACACACTATATAGGAGTAGATAGAGAAATTTTTTTCCGTCTTGCAGCACTAGTGCACAGTGCTCTGCATCTGTACTGTTCACCGCTGTCTGCAAGGTCTGGTGTGTGAGTGCAGCTCACCCTGTAGTGTGTGCTTCAACCCCGTCTGGTTGTAGTGCACTCAGTGTGTGTCACTGCCTCATACATTGTCCTTTATTGCCAATTCATAATTTTTCCTGATATCTCCTATTAGTGTGGTGGTTCCATCTGTATTCAGCTAAATTGGTTCCAAACACACTATATAGGAGTAGATAGAGAAATTTTTTTCCGTCTTGCAGCACTAGTGCACAGTGCTCTGCATCTGTACTGTTCACCGCTGTCTGCAAGGTCTGGTGTGTGAGTGCAGCTCACCCTGTAGTGTGTGCTTCAACCCCGTCTGGTTGTAGTGCACTCAGTGTGTGTCACTGCCTCATACATTGTCCTTTATTGCCAATTCATAATTTTTCCTGATATCTCCTATTAGTGTGGTGGTTCCATCCATATTCAGCTAAATTGATTCCAAACACACTATATAGGAGTAGATAGAGGAGCCTTTCTGCAGCATTGGGCCCTGCAGCCCCAGCCAGATTAGTATTAGCCTATTTTTTGCAGCCTCATCTATTGCATTGTAGGTTACCTTCCTACATTGTAATAGCTACAAAAAGTTTGTGATACTATTGTTATTACATCTTTAGGCACATCCAGTGTCTTTTTGTGACAAAAAAAACCTAAATAAAGTTCACCAAACACTCCACTTTACAGTTGTGTAGGCCACATTAGCTCATATTAAAGTCTAGTCCACACTTTATAAAATTAGTGTTTCTTATACCTGTTAGCAGCTGTTCAGGAATAAGCACACTAAGCCCTTAGTACTTTTCTGCCTATCTTTATCAGTCTACCAAGATGAAGAAGGCAGGGAGTAAGGCATGTGGTCGTGGTCGTGGGCGTGGAGTTTCTGCAGGGAGAGGACGTGAGGATTCTGTGCCTGCAGGGAGAGGACGTGGGGATTCTGTGCCTGCTGCGGGCACCAGTGACTCAGCATCCCCCAGTTTTACCAGGGAACAGTCCTTTATGCGCAGCTTTGTAGGAGCTAGCCGTACCCCACTGCTGCGCGAGGACCAAATTGAAGCCGTTGTCGGATGGATGGCAGCTAACGCATCGACTTCAATTAGTTCCAGATCCTCTCAGGTCCTGAGCACTGAAGAGCACCCATCTGTCTCTTCACCACCTGCCAAATTGCCCAGGCAGTCAGAGAGCCCTGGACAGGAGCCATCTCTACTTCTGTTCTCTGAATCTCTTGGCTTGGAAAGAGGGGGCCAGCCAAGCAGAATTCGAGAATTTGAAGAAGAGGTAGTATGCAGTGATGCGCAACCGTTTTGTCTCTCTGAATCTGAAGAGGCGGGTGGGCCAGTGCCTATGGTCAGCAGCACACCTCAGTACGCATCTGATGATGAGACTCAGGTGCCACTTTCTGGTGCGTACTGTGCTGTCGAGACTACCCAGGAGAAGCAGTTGTTTGAAGAGGGTGGTGTAGATGATGAGGTCCTTGACCCATCATGGCGTGAGGGACAGGAAGGTGGTGGGAGCAGCTCTGAGGAAGAGATTCCCCGAACGGCCCAAAAAGGAGGGAGAGGGAGGGGGCAGACTTGGTTGCCTGTAGCCTCCACTTCGGCACCCATTAGGAGCATGGCTCTTCCAAAATCCAAAGCGGGCGCTCCCAAGACTTGCAGTGCCTGGTCCTTTTTTGACACAGTTGCAGATGACATTTGCTTTGTCAAATGCAAGCTGTGTAATCAGAAGGTGAAAAGAGGGAAAAGTGTCAGCAACCTCAATACCACAAATATGTGGAAACATGTGCGGACCAAGCACGTGGTGGAGTTACACAAACACACTGAAGACCTAGGCCAACCTACAGCGCCACCTACCACCTCTTCAGCTCGTGTTGTAGCCTCTTCCTCCAGCTCACACACAGCTGGTTCGGCTTCCTCACAGGATCGCCATGGAAGAATCTCTGGCACTGTTGTACAGAGACACAGTGTAATTCCACCCACAGCACCACTTTCCCAGTCATCCTCACACTCCCAGGCCAGTCTACAGCCATCGTTAGCACAGGCATGGGAGAAAAGGCGCCCATACTCGGCAAACCACCCCCGAGCACAGGCTCTGAATGCTGGCATTGCTAAACTACTGGCCCTTGAAATGCTATCATTCAGGCTGGTGGAGACTGACACATTCCGTAACTTTATGGCATTGGCAGTCCCACAATACAACGTGCCCAGCCGCTTTTATTTCAGCAGGCAAGCCGTCCCTGCCCTGCAACATCATGTGGAGGGAAAAATTAAACATGCGCTACAAAACGCCGTCAGTAGCAAGGTCCACCTGACCACTGATGCGTGGACCAGTAAGCATGGACAGGGACGATACCTTTCCCTCACTGCCCATTGGGTAAATGTTGTGGAGCCGGGTACAGATCTTGAGAGTGGCGCTGTACGTGTTCTGCCAACTCCAAGGATTGCAGGAATCCAGTCTGTACACATTGACTCCTCCTCATACTCCAGTTCCTCTGAATCAGCGCTGCAGGAGCCGTCACGGTCTACCTCCACATCGACCCGTGAACGGTTACCTGTTATGATGACCGATATGAGCACAGCCGTGGCCAAACGTCAACAGGCCGTATTAAAATTAATTTCTTTGGGGAATCGAAGCCACACAGCGCAGGAGCTCTGGAATGCCATCAAGCAGCAGAGTGACGTGTGGTTTGTGCCAGCGAATCTCCAGCCAGGCATGGTAGTGTGTGACAATGGCCGAAATCTGGTGGCAGCTCTGGGCCTAGGCAACCTCACTCACATCCCATGTCTGGCACATGTGCTCAACTTGGTCGTGCAGAGTTTTTTGAGGGACTATCCGGATCTTGATGCACTGCTTCACAAGGTCCGCATAGAGTGCGCTCACTTGCGGCGTTCCAGCAATGCAAGATCACGCATTGCAGCTCTGCAGCGCCGATTATGTCTTCCGGAACATCGCATCATATGTGACCTACCCACCAGGTGGAATTCAACGTTACATATGTTGGAGAGGTTGTGTGAGCAGCAGGCAGCAGTAATGGAGTACCAGCTGCAGCAGGCGCAAACAAGTCGCAGTGCGCGCCGTTCACACTTCACCACCACTGAGTGGGCCTCTATGAAGGACATTTGCCACGTTTTGCGTGCCTTCGATTATTCCACGCGGATGGCGAGTGCAGATGATGCACTAGTCAGCATGACTATCCCCCTTATCTGCCTGCTTGAAAAAACACTGCAAGCACTAAGGGACGAGGTTTTGGAAGAGGTGGAGGATGAGGAGTCACAAATGCCATCTGCTTCTCTACAGTCTGCGCAACGTGGTTCCTCACAAAGGCCTAGGCAGGGGACACTTTGTGAGGAGGATGAGGAGGAGTCAATGGATGAGGAAGACATCTGTCCAGAGGAGGGAGGTACACAATGCTCTAGTAGTCAGTATCTAGAGCGAGGGTGGGGTGATGCAGAGCAGGCAGAGATCACGCCTCAAGCAGGGGACAGCGTTTCTTGGCCAGTTGGCAGTCTGCAGCACATGGTTGATTTCATGCTGCAGTGCCTCAGAAACGACCGCCGCATCGCCCACATTCTCAACACGGCTGATTATTGGGTGTCCACCCTCCTAGATCCTCGCTACCGGGACAACTTACAAAGCCTCATAACACCATTGAACCGGGAGCGTAAAATGCGGGAGTACCAAGACGCACTGGTGCATTCCATCATGTTCTCCATTCCAACCGAGAGCAGTGCTGCTAGTGCTTTACAAAGCAGCTCAGTGCGTCGAGGCAGTGGAGGAAGCTCTGCACAAAGAGGGAGCAGAAGCAGCGCCTCAGCACAAGGCAAGACCAGTATGGCCGAAATGTGGCAAAGTTTTGTGTCCCCGCCGCCACAAATGTCTACACCATCACAGACAGCTCCAGTCAGCAGGAGGCAACGTTTCCGTCAGATGGTGACAGACTACATGTCTTGCCCTCTTAGTGTACTCCCAGACGGCTCTTCTCCCTTCAAGTTTTGGGTCTGTAAGCTGGATACATGGCCAGAGCTTAGTCAGTATGCACTGGAGGTGCTAGCTTGCCCTGCTGCTAGTGTATTATCGGAACGCGTCTTTAGTGCCGCAGGTGGTGTACTAACAGACCGTCGCATGCGACTATCCTCCGATAACGTTGACCGGCTTACTTTTCTCAAAATGAACAAGGCCTGGATCTCTCATGAATTTGCCAGTCCTCTTCCAGAATAAATAATTGGTTGGCAACAGTATCCAGGTCTCCTGTTCTGTTCATGTTTCTACCACCTGAACTGTAATCCCTGAGCTCCAACACCGCCAGTTGGCGCTCGGAAGTGCCGTCTGCACAGTCAACACTTGCTGCCGTGTTATTGGGGTTCAGTAACGTCAGCTGTTCTCCTGCTGTGCGGACGGCAATTTCTCCTGATTTGTCCACATCCACTGTACTACACATTTTAAAGTTGCTCCAATTACTCCTCTGGCTCCTCTGTTTTCATTCTTATCCCTGGGCTCCAGCACCGCCAGTTGGCGCTCGGAAGTGCTGTCTGCACAGTCAACACTTGCTACCATGTTATTGGGGTTCAGTAACGTCAGCTGTTCCCCTGCTGTGCGGACGGCAATTTCTCCTGCTCTGTCCACATTCTCACTACTACAGATTTTAAAGTTGCTCCAATTACACCTCTGGCTCCTCTGTTTTCAGTATTATCCCTGGGCTCCAGCACCGCCAGTTGGCGCTCGGAAGTGCCGTCTGCACAGTCAACACTTGCTGCGGTGTTATTGGGGTTCGGTAACGTCAGCTGTTCCCCTGCTGTGTTCACGGCAATTTCTCCTGCTCTGTCCATATTCACTGTGCTACTTATTTAAAACTTGCTCCAATTACACCTCTGGCTCCTCCGTTTTTAGTATTTACCCTGGGCTCCAACACCGCCAGTTGGCGCTCGGAAGTGCTGTCTGCACAGTCAACACTTGCTGCCGTGTTATTGGGGTTCAGTAACGTCAGCTGTTCTCCTGCTGTGCGGACGGCAATTTCTCCTGCTTTGTCCACATCCACTGTACTACACATTTTAAAGTTGCTCGAATTACACCTCTGGCTCCTCTGTTTTCATTCTTATCCCTGGGCTCCAGCACCGCCAGTTGGCGCTCGGAAGTGCCGTCTGCACAGTCAACACTTGCTGCGGTGTTATTGGGGTTCGGTAACGTCAGCTGTTCCCCTGCTGTGTTCACGGCAATTTCTCCTGCTCTGTCCATATTCACTGTGCTACTTATTTAAAACTTGCTCCAATTACACCTCTGGCTCCTCCGTTTTTAGTATTTACCCTGGGCTCCAATACCGCTAGTTGCTGCTCAGAAGTGCCGTCTGCACAGTCAACGCTTGCTCCAGTGTTATTGGGATTCAGTAACGTCAGCTGATCCCCAGCTGTGTGTCCGGCAAATTCTCCTGCTTTGTCCACATCCACTGTAGTACGGATTTAAAACCTCCTCCAAATACACCTCTGGCTCTTCTGTTTTTAGTATTTACCCTGGGCTCCAGCACCGCCAGCTGGTTCTCGGCAGTTCCATTGGCTCTTGTACCTTCTGCTACCCATCCGGGTTCCAGTACCGTCAGCTGGTTCTCGGCAGTGTCTTTGGCACGGGTACTCCCTCCTGCCCAGCCTGGTTCCAGCACGCCAGCTGTTTCCGGGTAGTGTCAACGTCACTTTGCCTCCAATGCGTTGTCCTGTCGTGTTGCGGTCGGGTTAGCCGACTCTATGGTGCCTGCAGTTTAGGTGACTCCTATGTGGGCTGCGGGATCTGGCAATGAAGGCTGGTTCCATAGTGCCAATAGGACAAGCACCCTCTGTAGGACTGTGGGTTTTGGTAACTGCGGCCGGCTCGCGGCCTTGAACTTTTTTTTTACATGGGTACCTTCTGCTACCCATCCGGGTTCCAGTACCGTCAGCTGGTTCTCGGCAGTGCCTTTGGATTAGGTGCCTCCTTCTCGGTATCCAAGTTCCACCAACGTCTGCTGGTCCTTGGTAGTGCTTTCTGGCACAGGTACCTCCTGCTTAGTAACCGAGTTCCAGTAACATCAGCTGGTCCTCGGTAGTTCCATTGGCTCTTGTACCTTCTGCTACCCATCCGGGTTCCAGTACCGTCAGCTGGTCCTCGGTAGTTCCATTTGCTCTTGTATCTTCTGCTACCCATCCGGGTTCCAGTACCGTCAGCTGGTTCTCGGCAGTGTCTTTGGCACGGGTACTCCCTCCTGCCCAGCCTGGTTCCAGCACGCCAGCTGTTTCCGGGTAGTGTCAACGTCACTTTGCCTCCAATGCGTTGTCCTGTCGTGTTGCGGTCGGGTTAGCCGACTCTATGGTGCCTGCAGTTTAGGTGACTCCTATGTGGGCTGCGGGATCTGGCAATGAAGGCTGGTTCCATAGTGCCAATAGGACAAGCACCCTCTGTAGGACTGTGGGTTTTGGTAACTGCGGCCGGCTCGCGGCCTTGAACTTTTTTTTTACATGGGTACCTTCTGCTACCCATCCGGGTTCCAGTACCGTCAGCTGGTTCTCGGCAGTGCCTTTGGATTAGGTGCCTCCTTCTCGGTATCCAAGTTCCACCAACGTCTGCTGGTCCTTGGTAGTGCTTTCTGGCACAGGTACCTCCTGCTTAGTAACCGAGTTCCAGTAACATCAGCTGGTCCTCGGTAGTTCCATTGGCTCTTGTACCTTCTGCTACCCATCCGGGTTCCAGTACCGTCAGCTGGTCCTCGGTAGTTCCATTTGCTCTGGTATCTTCTGCTACCCATCCGGGTTCCAGTACCGTCAGCTGGTTCTCGGCAGTGTCTTTGGCACGGGTACTCCCTCCTGCCCAGCCTGGTTCCAGCACGCCAGCTGTTTCCGGGTAGTGTCAACGTCACTTTGCCTCCAATGCGTTGTCCTGTCGTGTTGCGGTCGGGTTAGCCGACTCTATGGTGCCTGCAGTTTAGGTGACTCCTATGTGGGCTGCGGGATCTGGCAATGAAGGCTGGTTCCATAGTGCCAATAGGACAAGCACCCTCTGTAGGACTGTGGGTTTTGGTAACTGCGGCCGGCTCGCGGCCTTGAACTTTTTTTTTACATGGGTACCTTCTGCTACCCATCCGGGTTCCAGTACCGTCAGCTGGTTCTCGGCAGTGCCTTTGGATTAGGTGCCTCCTTCTCGGTATCCAAGTTCCACCAACGTCTGCTGGTCCTTGGTAGTGCTTTCTGGCACAGGTACCTCCTGCTTAGTAACCGAGTTCCAGTAACATCAGCTGGTCCTCGGTAGTTCCATTGGCTCTTGTACCTTCTGCTACCCATCCGGGTTCCAGTACCGTCAGCTGGTCCTCGGTAGTTCCATTTGCTCTTGTATCTTCTGCTACCCATCCGGGTTCCAGTACCGTCAGCTGGTCCTCGGTAGTTCCATTTGCTCTTGTATCTTCTGCTACCCATCCGGGTTCCAGTACCGTCAGCTGGTTCTCGGCAGTGCCTTTGGATTAGGTGCCTCCTTCTCGGTATCCAAGTTCCACCAACGTCTGCTGGTCCTTGGTAGTGCTTTCTGGCACAGGTACCTCCTGCTTAGTAACCGAGTTCCAGTAACATCAGCTGGTCCTCGGTAGTTCCATTGGCTCTTGTACCTTCTGCTACCCATCCGGGTTCCAGTACCGTCAGCTGGTCCTCGGTAGTTCCATTTGCTCTTGTATCTTCTGCTACCCATCCGGGTTCCAGTACCGTCAGCTGGTTCTCGGCAGTGCCTTTGGATTAGGTGCCTCCTTCTCGGTATCCAAGTTCCACCAACGTCTGCTGGTCCTTGGTAGTGCTTTCTGGCACAGGTACCTCCTGCTTAGTAACCGAGTTCCAGTAACATCAGCTGGTCCTCGGTAGTTCCATTGGCTCTTGTACCTTCTGCTACCCATCCGGGTTCCAGTACCGTCAGCTGGTCCTCGGTAGTTCCATTTGCTCTTGTATCTTCTGCTACCCATCCGGGTTCCAGTACCGTCAGCTGGTTCTCGGCAGTGTCTTTGGCACGGGTACTCCCTCCTGCCCAGCCTGGTTCCAGCACGCCAGCTGTTTCCGGGTAGTGTCAACGTCACTTTGCCTCCAATGCGTTGTCCTGTCGTGTTGCGGTCGGGTTAGCCGACTCTATGGTGCCTGCAGTTTAGGTGACTCCTATGTGGGCTGCGGGATCTGGCAATGAAGGCTGGTTCCATAGTGCCAATAGGACAAGCACCCTCTGTAGGACTGTGGGTTTTGGTAACTGCGGCCGGCTCGCGGCCTTGAACTTTTTTTTTACATGGGTACCTTCTGCTACCCATCCGGGTTCCAGTACCGTCAGCTGGTTCTCGGCAGTGCCTTTGGATTAGGTGCCTCCTTCTCGGTATCCAAGTTCCACCAACGTCTGCTGGTCCTTGGTAGTGCTTTCTGGCACAGGTACCTCCTGCTTAGTAACCGAGTTCCAGTAACATCAGCTGGTCCTCGGTAGTTCCATTGGCTCTTGTACCTTCTGCTACCCATCCGGGTTCCAGTAACATCAGCTGGTCCTCGGTAGTTCCATTGGCTCTTGTACCTTCTGCTACCCATCCGGGTTCCAGTACCGTCAGCTGGTTCTCGGCAGTGCCTTTGGATTAGGTGCCTCCTTCTCGGTATCCAAGTTCCACCAACGTCTGCTGGTCCTTGGTAGTGCTTTCTGGCACAGGTACCTCCTGCTTAGTAACCGAGTTCCAGTAACATCAGCTGGTCCTCGGTAGTTCCATTGGCTCTTGTACCTTCTGCTATCCATCCGGGTTCCAGTACCGTCAGCTGGTCCTCGGTAGTTCCTCAGCTTTCTTGTACCTTCTGCTACATTTCCAAGTTCAAGCTTTTTGAAATGGTTCTTGGTAATCACTCTGGATCTCCCTGACGAGGACCCTGAAGACGAGGACCCTGAAGACCAACCCTAAGAAGACGAGGACCCCGAAGACAATGACCCTGAAGACGAGGACCCTGAAGACCACCCCGAAGAAGACGAGGACCCTGAAGACCACCCCGAAGAAGACGAGGACCCTGAAGACCACCCCGAAGAAGACGAGGACCCCGAAGACGAGGACCCAGAAGACCAACCCGAAGAAGACGAGGACCCCGAAGACGAGGACCCCCGAAGACGACGACCCTGAAGACCACCCCGAAGAAGACCAAGAAGATGACCCTGAAGAAGTTGACCAAGAAGACAAAGAAGAGAAGACAAGCACCAAGATACAGAAAAACAAGAGACAGAAAACCAAGAAGCAGAAATACAAGAAGCTGCAGAACAAAAAGCGGAAGAACATTAAGCATAAGACTAAAAATCAGAGCAAAAGATAATATCTAAATTATAAGCAGAAGATGACTAAGCAGTGTATGGGGGTGAGTCCGTTCCTCCTCGTGGTGCCCCTGGAAAAGACCTGCTGCTGCAGGCCAAACTGAACGCGGACAAATCCTGTTGTAAATCTTTTGTGACGGGCAGAACGAAAGGTGTAATGTCCAACCTTTTATAGATAACAACTACAGGAATGCCTGTCACAAATAAGAATATGATGAAGAAGAAGAATATGAAGAAGATGAAGAAGTAGAATATGAAGAATGTAAAAAAAAGAATAATACGAAGAAGGTGAAGAAGAAGAAGGTGAAGAAGAAGTGGATGAAAAAGATGCTGAGGATGATGAAGGAGAAAGTGTGGGAGAAGTAAAAAAGAAGGTGAAGAGCATGGAAGTAGTGAAACATAAATATCTGACAAAATATAAAAATACTTAACATAGTTAATATTTCCGTAACTCAGAACATAATAAAAAAATATTAATTCCTGCTATTCCATTTGACTGAGCTAAACCTCTATGCCTTTATTGTCTCCCCCACCTCCCCCAATACATTCTACATTATTCTTAGTTGTTTTCCTTCATGTAGAAATAACCTACAAGGAAAGAAAGGGTTTATTTTAATTCCGATATTTATGTCCCATTGACTTGCATTGGTTTCCGGTATCGGAATCGGCGATATCCGATACTTTTTCGGTATCGGTCCGATCCAATCCGATCCGATATTTCCCGATATCGGAAGGTATCGCTCAACACTATTCGTGACAGATTGCATTTTTAAAGGCAGTTCAGGTTAAAAGTAATCACAGCTATACTCGTATAGAAAGAAAATCTCTACTTTGTCAATTCATTCGATACGTAATTTTTTTTTTTTTCTTCTTCTTACACAAACCCACCAACATTTAGTTTGGTATGAATCTTACAATGTATCAGTGGTGTGTCTTACTTAAGTGACATTTTTAGTTTAAATAGAACTTTGAATTATTTAATTTCTCCTCTTACTGTATACAATTACCATATATTAGAATATATGTTACAGAATTTATATTAGAATTATATTACATACATGATCATCTAAAAGTACAAGCCCACATTTCTATTAAATATTAAAAGTGTTCACACCCCAATTCTAGAGATCTTCCATCAATGCTAATTTGTCACAATCCACAGTTCTGATTTTTCTACAAAATATTAGAAAAAAATTAATGGTTTGACTAATGTATGCCTATACATGTGTAACAAGCTTTGGTTATTAAGGCAATTGATTCACAGAAACTACTAGTGTCACGGTTTCAAAGTCTAAGATTTTTCTTGTGCTGCACCAGTTCTCTGGAATGCGCTGCCCCAGACAATACTGTGGATACTGTGAATTAATCAAATTAACTGTGCCCTAAAATACATCTTTTTAGAGAGGCCTTTCACATCACCTTACTAATGTAACTGCTCTTAATGCTTTTCTTGGTAGCATTTTGTATCTGGACAAACAGATGCAGCTTAAATGAACACTCGTATTATAAAAATGGCTGGACCACAAAATAAAATCATTTTTTACCTTGTGTGTCAGCCCTACTTCCCTATAGATTGTAAGCTCTTGCGAGCAAAGCTCACTCCTCTTGAATGAATTGTTGAACTATATATTATTCGGTAATGTCAGATATTGTTTGTACATATACGGTAACTCCTCACTAGTAAAATGGGTCGGATTAGTAGTAGTAGTAATAAATTAATAATAAAGTTGTGCTGCAAAAAAAATAGGGCTTCATAAACTGCATTGTAAAATACGGATATAATATGGAATTATATTGAAGGCCTTGAAAGTTTATAAGCCAGTGTGCCAAATAGAAATACATGATCACTACTGTTGAGAGCATTAGTCCTCGGCACAGGCTGTAATTGTGTACCGTCTACAAGACAAGTTTCTAGGTGGAAAGAATTACATAATCCGTAATAAAACTGCTCTGTTCATAAAGTTCTCTTATCAATTATGGCAATAACTTCCTGAAAATGGAAGGGATGGAAACTTCAAAGTTCATTTCTTAAATCATATCTGACAAGTAAAGGGAATAAATAGTTATTTTAGTTAATAATGTTGAATGGCTATGTAAAACGGTCCTAATGTCAGGCCTCATTTGGCCACTCGCATCAAATGAGATTGTTTGGGTGGGCCATTATGGCACAAGGTTCACTCTGTTAGGTCGGCTTTATAAATATTGGGCAAGGAAAAACTTGGACTGAAAGAAAGTCTTGCTCTCTAAGAACCTTACTAAAAATCATAACAGTTGGATTGCTAAATTTCCTAAAGTATTTTTCCTGAATGATGTTCATAAGTGGTTAATCTAGAATTCTAGGGCGCCATACGGTTGCCTTCTTCCAGTTATATTGGCAGTGTAGGCAGCACATGGTAATGGAATTAGTGTAGGCCAACAGCAAACGAGCTCCCTCCGCACAGCCTATTACCTGAACGCATGTGGAAAGCAGCATCTAATTAATCCAATAATATTATTGTTAGTCACTCAAGTGTGACATTTCTTTCTGCTTGTCAAAGGCTTTCAACAGACAAAATGTCACTTCTGAATAACAAATGAAAAGAAAAATATTGGCGAATTTATAAGCGGTGTTTTTTCTTTCAGAAAGAATTGGGTGGGGGTGCTGTCTCAACTCTCAAATATTGCACAGGTAAGAAGGCATTTTATCATTATTTTTACAACTGCTATAAATGTGAGAATATTCTGCAGTGCTCTACTGGTAATCAGGACATTTTAGGTACATGATCAGGGGCTTAACGATCGCGGATGAAAAGGTCGCAACCGGGCCTGTACGGGTGAGGGGTCCGCTCACACCAGCACAAACTTCAACTGGATGTGCATCCTCAGACAGACATTCAGCTGAAATGTATTGCAGCGCAGGGGTTCGTGCACTGCAATACATACTGCCGGCCAATCAGAGGCCAGTAGCCAACGTCGGGGTGCACATGACTGGGGGCGCACGGCAGTGACGTCATGAGTTCCCGTCGCTTGCACGAGAAAGTCAGCTGCAAGCTTCAGAAGAGGACACCACGTGGTGGAGGAGCAGAGGGAAGGAGAGTAGAATCTTTTTTTTTTCTATGCATTAAAGAACTGCGGCAGATTGGGGGACATATACCAGGATAAGGGACACACATACCACGAAGGGGCGCGGGATAAGGGACACGCATACCACGAAGGGGCGCGGGATACGGGACACGCATACCACGAAGGGGCGCATGATAAGGGACACGTATACCAGGAAGGGGCACAGGGTAAGGGACATGTATACATTTAGAACACAGCAAGAGCTCATACATATGACCAACATGCGGGGGCAGATGGGGCGGGGGCTGGTTGTGGCCCAGGTGCAAATTTTGCACCAGAGGCCATTGGACTCTTGTTACGCCACTGTACTTGATGACAGCCATGTAAGACCTTTTATAAATACTTGGAGAGATAGGCTCGTCTGCTAGAGCTTACAGTTTTAGGCTTTGTTCCCATAATTTGTCTGTTCCATTTTTAGAACAAATAGAATATATAGCCAAAACTGAAGCAGGGAGATCATTGATTATGGAGTCCATCTGGTTTTGGGGCTCACTTTTTAGAATAGAGGAAACCGTTCTGCAAGCTGCACTTTTATTTTTGTTCTCATAAAAGGACACCAAACAGAAACCAGATCGACTCCGTAATAGTCAATGGGGCCCCTCTGTTTCCGTTTACATCAATTAGCAGTTTTGAGCATGAATTCCGTACGTCTGTTCTTAAAATGAAATCGACAAATGCAGTTATGACACAGTAAGTGGAAGTGCTTATAATTACAGGTGTTATTTTATTCATCATGATAAATGGGACAGACATCAGTGGGAGTGCGCAGTTATAAAGTCCACTCTGGATAAAATAGAAACAGCTTGGAGGATTCAATAAAGTAGCAATTGAGCTTTTTATTAAGGTGTAAACATGTTAGACAATAAGATTGCAGTCCTTGATATCAAAGTGTAATAAGTACCACTGAAAGACGTGCTTTCATAATCTTTTAGTTCGATTTTGTAGAATAAGGGTATTTATTACTCATTTCTTATGTATCACTAAGATATTCAGTAGTGCTGTACAGAGCTCGTCACCAGTCACATCAATCCCAGTCCTCAATGGAACTCCATCCATTTTTCCATTTAAGACGCAGACACTAGGGACACTGACTGCAGACTTGTGCATCTCCACAGTGCATACTGTGAGGATTCTCCAGTGCCAGCAGCAAGACAGTGCAGTCATGTCACCAAGTATGCGATATCCATACTTCTGGCCATATTAAATCTAATAATCATTTTTATTTATATAGCACCAACATATTCCGCATCACTTTACAATTACGTAGGGACATATACAGACAATATAAACAGTACAATGTATCATATTTCAACAGCTACAGGAGGATTGAGGGCCCTGCTCGTAAGCTTACAATCTATACGGAAAAGGGGGGACACAATAGGTAAAACATGGTCAACAGCCAGTATCCGTATAAGGACAGTTACCGTGTGGTATTTGGTGCATGGAGGATGTGGAGACAGAGGAATAAGCAGGGGCAGATTAAGATTAACATTTAGGAGGGAACAGGGAAGAGTTAGGTTGGTGAGTTGAGGTGGTAGGCTTGTCTAAACAGATGTGTTTTTAAAGCACACTTGAAGACATGGGGGCTAGATATAAGTCAGATTATTTGGGGCAGTGCATTCCAGAAAACTGGCGCAGCAGGACAGAAGTCTTGGAGACAGAGGTGTGAGGTTTGGATTAAGGAGGATATCAGTCTTCGATCAGTTGCAGAACGGAGGGCACGGGAGGGGCGATAGACAAAATGAGGACTGAAATATAGGGCGCTGCAGAACTGTGGAGAGCTTTGTGGGTGAGAGAGATGAGTTTGTATTGTATTCTGTGGTGAATGGGTAACCAATGCAATGACTGGCACAGGATAGAGGCGTCGGTGAAGTGGTTTGATAGAAATACGACTCTGGCTACTGCATTCAGAATAGATTGGAGAGGACAGTTTGTTTAGAGGGAGACTGATCAGAAGAGACTTGCAGTAGTCCAGACAAGAGTGAATAAGAATGACAGTAAGAGTTTTTGCAGTATCAAAAGTGAGAAGAGGTCAGATTCTGGAGATCTTTTTAAGGTGCAGGTGACATGAGCGAGTGAGTATATGGGAAATAAAGGAAAATTGTGTGTCAAATATGACTCCAAGACAGCGAGCTTGCTGCTTGGGAGTTATGGTGGCGACACCCAAGGAAATTGAAAAGTCAGGTATAGGTAGGTTAGCAGAGGGAGGAAAAATAAGGAGTTCAGTTTTGGAGAGATTCAGTTTCAGATAGAGGGAGGACATGATGTTAGAGACAGCGGACAGACAATCACTGGTATTTTGTATTAGAGTGGGGGTGATATCAGGTGAAGAGGTGTATAGTTGGTGTCATCAGCATAGAGAGGATACTGGAAACCAAATCTGCTGATGGTTTGTCCAATAGGGGCAGTATACAAGGAGAAGAGGAGAGGAACTAAGACTGATCCTTATGGAACCCCGATAGTAAGGGGAAGATTAGAGGAAGAAGAGCCGGCAAAAGACAAAGTGAAGGAGCGGTCAGAGAGGTAGGAGGAGAACCAGGAGAGAGCGGTGTCCTTGAGGCCTATAGAGCGGAGCATAGTGAGGAGGAGCTGGTGATCCACAGTGTCAAAAGCGGCAGGGATGTCAAAGAGAATCAGCAGGGAGCAGTGACCATTCGAGACTTTAGTGAGGGCAGTTTCAGTAGAGTGTGAGGAGCGGAAACCGGATTGTAAAGGGTCAAGATGAGAGTTATCTGAGGAGATAGCGGATTAGACGGGAGTGGACCAAGCGTTCCAAGAGTTTAGAGATGAAGGGAAAATTAGACATAGGTCTATAGTTAGCAGTGTCGTTCTCGTCCAGGGATGGGACATTCCGACTAGACATGTGCATAATCGCTCAATATAAGTGAATTGAGTGATGCTGTGCACATCCAGTCGGAAAATGGCTGGGAGTATGGATATCGCATACTTACAGTCACATGACCGCTAGCACCACAGAACCCTTACAGCGAGCTGCGTGGATTCAGGATTCAAAAGCCTGCAGTCACATTCATGATAAACCTGGAAAACCCCTTTACTAGGAAGTCTATTAACCTCTTACTATATTTCTGAGTGTGGGGCAACATTTGAGTACCCAGAGGAAACCAATGCAAACACAGGGAGAACAAACTAATGTTATAGATCTAAGAAAAGAGCATTCCAAAGTACAGGTGCAGCTCGAGAGTACTGCTGAAGGTTTAAGTGGCAGTATTCAAAAGCAGTTACTCCTCTCCACATAAATGAGCAATATGAAACTGAGCCACTTCTCACAGACAAGCCGTGAGTCAGGGAAGTCAAGGAGTCCGAGATCAAGAGCCAGAAGGGTACATTATAAACAAAGGGAAGAGACAAAGGAGTAGCCAGGTAACTGTCTGATGTCAGAATATTAAGAGGATAACGGATCAGAGCAAAGGGGCTAGGCAAAACGGATGGTTAGAACGAGGTCCAAGGTTGGGCAGCAAAAAGATCCACAAGCAAAGCACAAGGCACAGAGAAACAAACCACAGAGCTGAATCTACACCTTGCAGAGATCTGGGAATGGCAGGCCAGCTAAGCAGCTGAGCAATCACCTGGGACAGGGAACACCTGAAGGCAGTCCAGCACCTCCCAGTCTCAGATTGGCCGGCCGAGCTGTCAATCAAAACATAGTCATCTTAGCACGCATCTGCACTAGACTGGATGGCAGAGCTGTTAGTAACTGCATCCAAGACACACTGAGGGGTGGAGTTGTGACAACCAATTTCACTAGTAGGCTGAAGCAGTATGGTTGAGTGGCTATCTCATGACATGAGAATTTAAAGTTTAGGATATATAGTGAATTTTCTAAGCAATAATGTTATTAATCTCACCAGATTTTGTGTGACAGATCCACCAATGTTGAGGTGACTGGATCATATTGGCAGAACTATTGACATTGCATATATTACATCTGTCTCAGATAGAGGTAATACATATAATGCTACCATGGTCAAATGGTTATTATGAATGATCTTAAAAAGTGCACCATTCCACTGCCTTTGAGGCTTCCCGTTTTCGGGGGTGAGGCGGTGTGCTCGGGATAATTGACAGTTCTAAACATCTCCATGGCTGCACCGTTCCTGAACATTGCCATCTTCTACGCTGCTAAATAAAGTAGCTTTGCCTCTGCTGAACAAAGTTAGGCAGATAAGAAGCAACACTTGTAATATCTATAGCAAATAACTTGCAAGGCCACACTCCTTGCCTAGGAGATCAGCCATGGCTGATAGACTGTAGAGATGGCTAGTAACTTAAGCAACGATCAGTAAACTATAGGATTAAATTCCCACCATGCTTCAGAATGGACAGGATTATTAAATATGAAGTCAAATTGCAATGTTGCTTATTTTTAAAAGAACTTTGTAATTTCACCCATTTCTAATTATATTTCCATGTAAGGGTACAGGGATTTTCTATCACCAGTTTTTATGCAACCTAATTTGAGAGCAGCATTATGTAGAGACATAGACCCAGATACCAGTGATGTGTCACTTATTGGGCTGCTTGCTGTAGTTTTCACAAAAATATCACTGTTTTAATCAATAGATTATCCCTCAAGGCCTAACAAACCTGCTGCCATATAGTCCTCCATATTCAAGAGCTCAGTATAATCCCGCCCCCACCACTGATTGGCAGCGTTCTGTGTACACTGTGCATAGACAGAAAGCTGCCAATCAGTGGTGTGGACGGGTTTATACAGAGCTCGGCATTCAAAAAACTGGTAAGTCTGCAGCAGATAAAACACTGACTATCAAAATTGCAGCAAGCAGCCCAGTAAGTGACAACTGGAATCAGGGTCTCTGCTACCCAATCTGAGAACAGCATGATGTAGAGGCAAACCCCTGGTGACAGATTCCCTTTAAAAATGTTACAACAATAACATTATTCATCTAAGTGGCAGTCTTTTCTGTGGACTGTATTTAATCATGGCATTTTCTGATCTGCAGCAGAAGCTTGTCGATAGCTAATGTATATTCTACCTGATATATAAAGCACAGCTTCTCATTTTTAGTCTGTAAATATATTGCGGTGATCCAACATCTATGGAAACAATAGAGCTAAAATGGTAGAAAAAGTGATTATTTTTCATTTCTTTGGATTGTTTCTGGATAGAAAATGTAGACATTAAAGCTTGTGTTTCCAATGACTGTACATTTCAAACACACCAGTCATTCACTGGGATCTTTGCATGCAAATAAAAAATACTGCACAGAATTGGCTATTCACATCTCTGGTTATTCAGTGCCGCCAGGAATCTGTCAGAAGGAGATCGCAGCAAATAGAGAAACACGCATTTCCAGTGCTGCCGGGTTCTTACACACAACCTCTTCCTTTTATTACAGCTCTTAGGACATGAATGATGTCACTGAATCAAAGAGTTACACACTAATCCTGATCTGCAGCATGGCTGCCGAGTGTAAGCTGGCCAAACCTGCAAGTGCTTATTTTCCAACTTGCAAGACACAATAACCCTCTAAATAAACTGTGTGATAGATTGGAGGACCCGTCTAACAAAAGTGATCATAGCGTATTAAAAGTATTACCAACTGACCATAAAAGTTGATTGTTAAAAATATATATTTTTTCCAATCTTTGATTTTTTGCAGAAAATAAAGTGCAATACTGAGCTACGTAACAATTAAGGGGGCGTATAAATCCCAGCAGCAACCCAGTCCCTGCAAGCAAAACTGTAGAACCAACCCATGAGTGAATTAAATTTTACAATTTGATCTTTACACATTGATAAAATAATATTCCCATCTTAAAAATGTATGGCATCTGAGGTATATGCCATTAACACCTGATCAATGTGGTTCCCAACTCTCTCTGCAGTTACCCCCCTCATTAAACTATGGAGATGATGACGGCCATGAGTCAGCGCAGAGTAGTTAACACCCCTGTACTCATTGATCAGGGTCCCAGTTTTATGCCCATTTAGGCTGAAAATCACATCGGTGAGAATGGAAAGACACCAGTGCTGTGTTTACAGTCTCTACTAGAAGTTACACGCCAGGATGAGACGTTTCCCCTTCGATGCAACTGAATGTTGATAAACTTGATGGATCATGTGGTAAGGTGGAGAGAAAGCTGTACACTCCCTAGTGCAGAGAACATGAATAGCCGTCTGCATAGCACACATGGGTGTGGTGAAGAATTACACATGCTTTCACAGATCGCACAAAAAAGAATGAAATGATGGGCATCCTTTGGGTGCGTTTCCCCTTTAAACACTGAAATTTCACAAAATTTACACAACATAGATGACACAATATTGGAGCATCCAATTTCTGTGTGAAGGGCGTTGTGACGCATACAGGTCAGGGGCACACAGACAGAAGTGGGCCCCTGTGCAAGAGCAATATATGCGCCCATTATAGTCCAAAAGCTCATCATATTGCACAATTCCACCTAGTTTGGGAGGTATAATTGGGCCCTCTTACCTCTTGGGCCCCTGTGCAGCAGCACAGCTTGTAATAATGGTAGGTCTGTCACTGATACAGACTACTACAGCAGTCAAGATCTTTCATTTTCCTGAAGCACAGCAATGATATTGGAATAATAAAATAAGCATTAAGCTTTGGCATTTGGATAGCATGGTTAAAGGGGTTGTCCACTACTTTATATGATCCCCCAATGTATTCCCCCAGGGGCCAGAAGTGTTTTTGTAAATACCTTGAGGTGCCTTTTCTGCATGCGAACGGCGCTATCACTGGCCGCTTACAGGCATCACGTGACCCCCGGCTGCAGCCGACTCTGACATCCGCTGACTTCACGACAAGTCCAGGCTGCAGCCGAGGGTCCCTCTTCCGCGTTCCAACGGTGGCTGCTGGGTTGTGGGCAGGGTTACCCAGCATGTAACACCCAGCATCCACCGCGCGCTCTCCCTCTCTTCATTCACTGGGAAAGCGCGCGGTGGATGCTGGGTGTGACACATGGGGTAATCCCGCCCACAGCCCAGCGTCCACCACGTCACGCCTCACTTGACGTGTCACGTGATGCCTCTGAGCGGCCAGCGATAGCGCCACTCAGAGGCAGAAAAGGTACCGCAAAGTATTTACAAAAACACTTCTGGTCCCCGGGGGGATACATTGGGGGATTCATATAAAGTAGTGGACAACTTCTTAAAGGTTGTAGGATACATTTGTCTTACTTATGGAGATTTTCTTTAAAAGGGGTGGTCCGCCATTTTATATTTATGGCCTATCCTCTGGCTAGATCATTAATATCAGATTGTGGGGGTGCAGCGCACAGCACCCCTGTTTATCAGACGTTCTCTGTGGTAGCAGAAGCCAGATGTGCTCAGTTATAGAGCGGAACTACACAGCTCTATTAACAATAAAGTGGCTGCAGTGGGGTACTGCACATTTGCCTCCTAAAACTTCAAGAATTAAAGAGGTTGTCCACTACTTTTTAACTGATGACCTAGCCTCAGGATAGGTCATCAATGTCTGATCAGTCAGGGTCCCACACCGGCACCCCGCCAATCAGCTATTCTCAGTGTTGGCGGCCGAAACTGCGCGATTGTGGAGTTGCTCAGTCTTCTGATAGTGGCCACAGCAAGGTACTGCACAGCAGCTTCCTATTGATATGAGTAGGAGGCGGATGTGCAGTATCCTGCTGTGGCCATTGTTAGAAGACTGAGCAACGCCACAATCCAGCAGTTCCAGGCCACGGCCGACATCGAGAACAGCTGATTGGCGGGATGCCGGGTGCCTGACCCCGACTGATCTGATATTGATGACCTATCCTTAGGATAGGTCATCAATATAAAAGTACTGGACAACTCCTTCAAATACAGAATGAGAAGTTAAAAACAAAAAAAGGAGAAAATGGTTATTCCAATGGGTTATTCATAAAACATTTAAGCAAATGCGGTATTTCAGCATCACCATAAAGAGGAAATTCTCAGACTCACTTTACCACTCCCTTAGTTTGGCACTTTTCTACATTGGGCAGGGAAACACAGCCGCCGTATAACTCCTGCAATGATCGCATCGCACTGAATGGACGGGCTGGCACCTCTACTGACCTGAGCATGACAGCATGATGGATTTCTATGCAGCTGTCAAGCTCCGGTCAGGAGAAGTGCAGGTGAGTACTAGGTTTACCATGCAATCCTCGGACGAGAAATACGGCAGTGTACCCCTGCCCTTAAGAGAAGTCTGTCCAGAGACCACAAGATACTGTCTCATCAACTTGCAGAGTTTTCAGATCTCAAAAAAACAATATAAAAACAGAACCTGTACAAAAACAAAGATGTGCAAAAGAAATGTCTAAAACTTAGTAGTTTGTGAAAATCTGTAGTATATAGTTAGACCCCTGAATGATGTAACCAGATAGGTCTGGATAAACTGCCAGACTTCCCTAACTTGTATGTCACATTTAGCAGATTGTCTCTTCAGAGAGGAAGAGGACTAGAACTCTAGTGTCACCTACAGGAAGTAGCAATCCTAAAAGTCAATAGTGACCCTTTAATGAGCCTTATCACATGACTTAGGATAAAAGCCAATACCAGAAACTCAATTTGCAGACACTGTTTTGGGGTACTGCCCCTCGTCAGTGCAAAGTGTGAGTTCTGGCTTGGCTGGGTGAGAGGCGGCAGACCTGTATCTAGGGGTAATATTTCGCCTTGTGGAGAGTGACATGTTAGAGGAATGCCATCCTCACCTCTGCAGGAATTTCTTGAACACCCTCCTGTAGGCATATCCTGCTCGGCGCACGCGGATGTTTTCCTTCAGACCCAAATATTCTACTTGATGTTTCACCCTTTGGAAAAATCAGAGACTTCGATTACAATAGTTGAAAAAGGTCAAGGTTACACGAACACAAAGTTTTCAACATACCATATAGACATGCCGAATTCTTGCAGTTCTATGCAAAGCTAATATTACAAAATGCCATGTTCAGTGGGAAACCCGAGTCACAGAAGATCTGTAGGATGGACCATACAGTGATCCATCATATAGTTTAGACAAGCTATTTTCCAAAATGATTTAGGGAATTTGGTCTAGAAACATATTTCTATCACAGTAGCCAAAAATGATAAATTTAAGACCACCAAGTTTAGATAAGTAACTTAATGACCCCGACGGTATATACAAATAATGCTTTAATCCACCCTGATAACGATGTCCTTGTTTTAAAGGTGTTAGACTGAAATTGTACAAAGTAAAGCAAACTACTACTAGGCGATTCCCTCTCTAGTGGTCGCATGTTGCACATTGAATGATAACCGCTTAAATCTTAATACCTTTATAAATGAATGGCTACATACCTGCTCTCCTCCCAGTCCCGAGGTTTCTTGGTTTCATTAGGCTTGATGCAGCGGATATAGTGTGGGGTACACTTCATCAAGGTGTTCACCAAGTCATTGGCTTGTTTCTTTAAGAAAAAAAAAAATGGTAATGAGCAAATTACTGCACAGATAATGATTCACTTACACAATGGACAGAGCAAGAAAACTATTGCTAGACTTACTAAAAAAAGTGATATCATAAGCACCAACATAAAGCAGCCTAAAGCGATGAGAAACTAATTTGTTACTGCTTTCCTAGAATCTGTTCAGACCTGCGCAAAAATCAAAACGTGAAATCTATCAGTACATCCTTATTTAGATCCTACTTTCAGAAACTTGCCTTGATTTTACTGCTTGCCGTTGTCGGACGACCCTTCTTTTCGGCTTGAAGATTTTCAGGAAATAAAGCTTTTATAAAAGGCCTGAAAAAGGTTAAAAAAATAAGCTTAGAGTAACTAAATATTTGCTATTTTTATATGTTCTAGTCTTGCAATTAAAGGGGTTGTCCGGTCTCCAACTACAAGTCTGAAGTCACTATGGACTGCAGACTAGTGAATACTCAAATTGCGCGATGTTAAGATTCTCTGGTGTCAATGCCGGGAACAGAAGTCGTGTGACCGCAAATATGCGATCTGCATACTCCTGGCCACATTCCACATAGGCTGCTTATGGCCTCGCTCAATACACTTGCTTTGAGTGCGGCCGCACCCATTCAGTCGAAGTATGGCCAGGAGTATGCATAGCACATACTTGCAGTTGGCGCATGTAAGAATTCACAGATCTTCAGCCACAGTGTGACTGCAGGCCTGTAGCTTAAGACCGGACAACCACTTTAATTGCAAGTTAATTGGTGAGAGCCTTGGTCGTGAGATACACGCCGATCGCTCAAAAACACCCCGAGCGGTGCGCAGCTCTATAGATTGGAGCGCACGCACAGATCGAAATATGGATGCAGTAGAATCATAGACTTTCTACTGCCTCTGTACCCTGCTCTGTGTGCGCGCTCCACTCTCCAGAAATGTACACCTTTAGGGAAGTTTTTGAGCAATCAGTGGGGATCTCACAACCCAGACCCCCACCAATTAAGAGAACAACATGTAAAACATAACAAACAACGTTTCGTTACTGTAAATGTAAAGATGCCAATGTACCTTGAATAACTATCTGGTAATCAAGTTATTTCTCCCAAACTCCCATACATATTCAATTGATCATGCATGTGTTGCCAATATCAGATGTCAAACAAGGGGAGAGGGGGATTAACTGGGCAGGAGAGGTTAGGTTGAATTGGAGCGGTTCAATGGTGCTACATGAGAGGTGGGAGATGGACTACATAACAGTGCAAAATATCTGTAATCCTGGGCGCAGAAACATGATGGAATGCTGTACTAGTAGAGCGGAGACAAAGTGATCCCAGATATTAACATATTTGCAACAAACATGCAAGACTTTGTGACCGTACTGGAGCCGGTCAGATGTTTAATGAACAAAAATTTTCTAGGCACTGTACACCGGCTGACTTAACCCTCAGGAAGGCCGAACCATGGCAAATTTCATCTGTACACAGACATAAATAACAGCTGGGCACTGTCATCAAAGATTAGCTTGTGGGAGAACCTGAGGTTCTGTACAGCTTTTACCAAGTATTCCTTTCATTTCTGGCACTCCTTTGTCAAAACACGCAGTCATTTTTTGTAAAGACGTAGTCTGAGAGGTTATTTTCCCAACAATTTGTAGACCACAATTGCTATTTTTCTCTCTCGATTGTGGTTTTATGTACAATCCAGAAGGAAAGAACCGGTCATGCAATGTAAGCCTAAATGTCAACTACTCCCTTGGTGAACAGCAAGCCATCTTTGGTGCAAGGAAATAAAACGGATAGTCAAAAGGTTTGGTGAATAGTGGGTTTTCCAAGAAAAAGTCAAGGTGTTTCAGTAAAGATGAAGATGCTGCTTAACCCATTAAGGATAGAACAATTTTTCATTTTTGCACTTTCATTTTCTCCTCCCCTTCTCGCCTATATTCCATTGCTTACAAAGCCAAATGAGGGCTTGTTTATTTCATGGAACTAGTCCTTTTGAATGACACCATCGATTTTATTATACTGTTTACTGGAAAATGGGAAAAAAACTCAAAGTGAAGTGAACTTTTTTTTGGGGAGGGAGTGGGGGAGTTTATGCTACAGAAAAAAAAAAAAAAAAAAAAAAAAATCACCAGGAAATATGATTGTTCATGTCAGTGATTATTACGATAATACCAAAGGTGATTTTTTTTAAAATTTATTTATTGGGGAAAAAAATTCAGAAATTCGTAAAGAATTTTTTTTCCCACAAAATCTGCAACATTTTTATTTTTTTGTTGATGAATCTGCACAAGGGCTTGTTTTTTTGCGAGGTGATCTAATTTTTGGGGTATGTAAACAATGCTTTGATTGCTTCTTATTGCATTTTTTTGTGGAGTTGCAGCAACCAAAAACCCCCATTTAATTTTTTCTTCACTATACAGTTTTACAGCTTGGGTAAATTAATTGTAAAATGTATATAGATCGGACCTTTATGGACAGGTCAATAACAAATAAATGTAAAAAAAGATGTACATTTGGTAACTGGGAAAAAGGGGAGCGATTTGAAATTTTTTTTTTGTAATTAAAAAAAAAAACAAACAACTTTTTTGCTTTAATTTTTACTTTGTTAGTCCCCTTAGGGGCCTTGAACCTGTGACCATCTGATTGCTTCTACTATACACAGCACTACAATACTATTGTTGTATATAGTAAAAATCACTGTCTATGATGCCGGCTGGACATCACAGAGAAGATCACATAAGAGGCATGCGGGCATTCAGCTGGCCCCTGGCTGTCATAGAAACCCATTGGCTCCCTGAAATTGCTCAGCAGGGAAGCCAATGGCCACCCGAACTAACATCCAAGCAGGATCGTTGCTCTTAAATGCCACTGTCAGCAATTGTGGTTGTTTCCTGAAGACAAGGTTGGAGTACCTTGAAACGCATAGATCCACACCACGGAATAAATAATTGTTCTATCTTATTGATTCTCCGCAATGTTTTGTGGGACATTGACAGCAGCGCAGGAAAGCCACCTATCTCCTTCCACTTTGACATTAATGGCAGCATTCAGCTGGCCCCTGTCTGTCATAGAAACCCACGGGCTCCCTGCAATCGCTCCGACGGGAAGCCAATGGCCACCCAAACTAACGTCTAAGCAAGATCACTGCTCTTAAATGCCACTGCCAGCGACATTTAAGAGGTTAACAGCATTGATTCACCTATCCTCTACTAAAGTCAGCACTTACACTTACAGTAGTACCCATGAAACTAGAAGTGATAGCATGAATCCTGTGAAAGCAATATCCTTTATATTACAGGAGCTGATAAGACTGATATATAGTTGAAAAGTAGAATCCCAGCGACTTCAGTAGTCTGGGCAGTAGGTATAAAATAGGCTGTGATTTATAGTAGCAATCAAAGGAGATTTGGAGCAAAGCCAAAATATGCAACAGATGGTTTATTAGAAACTATTAGAACAACTCCTCCCCCAGAGAGCTAGTCTACCATTATTAAAAGGGAACATGTCAGCAGAAAGTTTCCTGTTTATGTAAATGTATTTCACTCCATTTTTCCATGTCACAATCTATATTTAAAAATGAAATCTTGCAATTGTCATACTGGCCTCTAGGTCTTCTACTATAGACTCACTTTTTCTGTACAGGAGACTGTTCAGCAGTCTCATCATCATCAGAGACAGGATTACAATGACAGGTATAGCATCTCTACATAAAGTAGATAACACAGTTCGACCATTCACAATAAGTGATTGTCACAGCTCACCTCCAACCCCTCCCTTCAAAATGGCATTTGCCCTAATAAGAGCAAGTTGAGATTAAAAACTCAGAAGCCTTCTTTACAAAAGATGGGGTCTGACTCAGTTTAGTGCTGCTAATGTCTATATAGAGGTAGGAGCCTTAAATTAGCTCAAGGAACCACTGAAGATTGCAAGATTTGTTTATTTCATTAAAGAGGTTGTCCACTAGTTTACTATTGATGACCCATCAGAAGACGGAGCAGCTCCGCAATTGAGCATTTTTGGCTGGCAGCCACCGAGAACAGCTGATCGGCGGGGGTGCCGGGTGTCAAACCCCAACCAGACATTGATGAACTATACTAAGGATAAAGCAGTGGACAATCTCTTTAATATAGAATACATAAAAACACAATTTAAACAATAAGCAATTTTCTGATCACTAATGAAAATCTCTCCTCAGGACAGTCAGAACAAGAATCAATGAGTACAAAATGATGCACAAGATAAGAATTACAAAATAAGGGGACTATGTTAGGGAGAAGATCAGATGCTGAATACTTACAACTGGCTGCTTTGCATAAGCTCAATGAGGTCAGTAAAAAGCACATCCCGATTCCGCTCACAGAATCCATCCATGTCATAAGACACCTGCAGAATAAATAGAAATGAGGGACCCAATACTTTCCCAGCTGCATTTTCGGAGATTCTAAATCATAATACCTATGTGTTTAATATTCTCTTTCCCTTGTAGTTTTGTCAAACTATTTTTCAAGTTGCCTGCAGTTTATTACCAATTATGGTTAATTTCTCCTGACTCTGTACGGCACAAGAGGATGCAGGTGGAAAACAGAAGTAGGACACTATTGTTATGCAGGAAGAATAGTAAAAAGGAACCTTCAATGATTTCCTAACATTGTATGATGGACAATCACTTTACTCCCCAAAACGGCCTCAAATAATTCAGAAGCCAATACTGGGGTGACAAAATAGCAGAGGTCATGCCGTATGACAATATAAGGAAATGTGCTAGTTTGTCACTCCAGTACCTTTCAGTCTATATCACAATTTTATAACTCGTCATGTACAGTAAGTAAACATCCATGTATCCTGGATTTCTCAGGAACCAACCCCTCTAAAAGCTACGTTCACACAACCATATTTTTGATTGGAGTGCTGTCCATAAAAAATAAAATATGACCTCATAAGGACAACTTTCGGATTGAACGCAGCAGGAAGCCGGTTGTCTGTCAACATGACGTCAGCATTGGCACCTCAAACAGCAGAGCAGAAGAGAAGGAGCTGCTCTGTCAATGCAACATCACAGGAAGTAAAAAGAATCACCACCAGGAGCGGGCCATGACTGCTGAGCCGGGAGAGATGGTAACAGGGCAGAGCTGGCAGGTAGTTAGTATCTACCTGCTGATAAGTACTTAGCCTCATAGGAAAAAAAATGTAAGTCCCAGATAACTCCTTTAAGTGCTGATGTATAAAAACGAACTATAGAGATAATACAGATGAAAAAAATCTTTATTTTTTTTCAGGATGAAAATCAGCTAATTTCAGAGGATCATATCAAAAATCGTCTGAACACATAATTTCTCTGCTACTAATATGTAGTGTATACACAGCTACCAGATATTACAGTATGTATTGTATTAAAGTAAATGCAAAGAAAATCCACTTCTAAGTGCCGCTCGTGTTCCTCTGTCACTTGTGTATGTTCGCACACTATACTAGTGTTGTATTTCTATCCTGGCTCCAATTACATTTAAAGATCCCTTTGATATTTGTTATTTCCACTTAAGTCCTTTCTGCTGATAAAATTAAATCTGCTTTCCAGTTTTTACTGCGTTAACCACAACACGATTATAAAAAGGAGCGGGCAGAGCAAAGTGTGCGCGGCTGTCAGCACATTCTTAGGCAATTAAACAAAATGCATACACACAGGGAGTATTAAACAAACATCAAACCCCTCGGAAAAGCCTGGCATCATGAGCACGAAATGAAGACTCCACTAAATATTTCACCTACACAGAGGACTTTACAGAGAGTCATTCTGGATTAACTGAATTGGTGTTGAACAGAATTAGCTTTATGATAAGTCACACTTGCCCATCTAGTTTCACGGGGAAACACCAGCTGTAATATGCTGTCTTGTATATACATAGTCTTACTTGGCCTTGAAGATTGTATTTCATTTACCTGACTAAATAAGGCCAAACGTATATTTATTTTTGTTATGTGACCATCTTATTAAAAATAAAATGTTGAATATTTCCGTTTTCACAGTGTCCACATGAGCGCATACTGTTATCATGACATTTTCTATATCTCTTTTGTGGGATTTGCTGTGTAAACTGGGATAGGGTCAGCAGCAGACAGGGGAATTAATGAAGGCTTTATTGTACTGCTGACGGCTTTGTTGATGCGGTATAGTACCAACATATATTGTATACACAGAAAAAGATTTGTATGCCTCTCCCCTGGCACCTCCTAGTCTCTGGGGCAGGGGCTGCACCCCAGCAATTCACGGAGACTTTAAAAGGCCCATTGACAATTCATTGACCATTAACACTTTAATTACCACTGTATCATGTTCTTAGAGTAGTAGTTTAAGGGATTTCAATAGGCACAATAAGATATTGAAGCTCTTTAGAAGGAGATTACAGCGCTATGTGCGGTTCAATCGCAATTCTTAGACTATCGCGACCAGACTTGGTATTAGGCATGGATCAAAGACATTAGTTGCTTGTTGCTTTTCATGACAGCATCAATGTGTCTGAAACTTTTATCGGTGTATTGGCACGGCTCTACTCTAATGGAGAGTCATCAGTCACCAATCATGGGTTGTCAGCACTGAAGGCAAGGTAAGCATTTTGCTCCCAAACCCAGATATAGGTCTGAGCTCTTAAAATAATTTCATCCAAGTAACCCCTTTAGAAAGTATTAATACTCCCTTAGTACCCCCATAAAAAAGTAATGAAGCTCCCTGAGCGCCCCCACCAAAAGTAAAAATGGCACCTTTGTAGCACCCATCACAAAAAAAAAAAATCTAATTCCGCGAATACGAACAATTAACCGAGCCTTCTACCCTGCACTCAGATCGGACTGACGCAGGCAGCATATTGCAGTGACAACATTGCACCACCTGCGCTCGGCTGCTGAAATCTTGTAGGTTGCAGTCTACAGGACTGAGCGTGGTGGGCCTGGTAGCCTAGAACTCCCTGCTCCACCACAGAAACCAACTGCATTGGTGTCATGTTGACACCGAAACGACACAAAGTGGTGCTTGTCTGGAGATCCAGGGTACCTGGCCAAAAGTCTGGGGTAGGAGTCCCAGATCTTCAGCACTGCTTGAAAAAAGAACAGGTAAAAGGTCTATTATAGATATAAGCAAGTTTTATCTTACATGTTCTGCCTTATACTATGCATGATATTTCAGGTTTCCTGTTATGATCTGCTACAAGCACTACAATAGAACTAAGCTGGATCCCTACGATGTAACGGGGAACCTGATCCTGCGATCAGACCCGCTAAAGTCCTCGGCTAGTCTGAACGAAGACCTATAGATGTGAGGGAAGGGATCCCTACAAGAACTAGGGACTGGGAGAAAGATGGACACCTCCTAGCAGAAATTGTAGCAGAAAAAGGACAAACAAAATAGAACATAGAGGTCCGAAGACCTAGCAAAACTGACAGAGAAAGGTAACAGAGTACCAAGCTAGCTCAAGAGTAGAAATTACAATGAAGTCCAGCAAGGCCAGGAGGGCGGAGCCGGATTAAATAGGCAAAAATGGTCATGTGACCAGCAAACTAGAAAAAAAACTAACAGGAGAGTTCTAACAGTACCCCCTCTTCTAAGAGGATCCTCCGGATTCCCTAGGCCCGGGCTTATTAGGAAACCTCCTGTGAAACGCTCTGACAAGTCTGGAAGCAGAAACATCATCCGCCCTCACCCATGAGTTATCCTCGGGTCCGAAACCCTTCCAAGCGACGAGATACTGCAAACTCCCCCTATACCGTCTAGAATTTAGGATGCGGGAAATTTCATATTCCCCGTCCTCCACCACCGGAGGAACAGTGGCAGAGGCGTCACCAACCGACACATCAGCTTTTTTCAACAGAGAAACATGAAATACCGGATTAATCTTCCAGGAGGTAGGAACCTCCAACCTAACAGCAGATTGGTTAACTATCTGAACCACCTTAAAGGGCCCTACGAACTTGGGACCCAATTTTTTAGAAGGAATCCTCAATCGCAGATTCTTAGAGGACAACCAAACCATGTCACCAACAGCAAACAAAACCTCTTGCCGTTTCCCATCAAAGTACCTCTTAGATTTTTTGTTAGCCTCCTGAAGATTACCACGCACATCCGTCCAAACTTTCTCCAAATCACCGGAAAAACTCTCCTCCTCAGGCACAGCCGATACCAATTTGGAGAATGACCCAAAAGACGGATGTCTCCCAGAACAACAAAAAAAAGGCGAACACCCAGCAGAAGAGGATGTATGGTTGTTAAGAGCAAATTCAGCAAGTGGCAGAAACTCAGACCACCCCTCTTGATTGTCCGCCACAAAACAACGCAAGAACTGCTCAACATCCTGGTTCTTTCTTTCTGTCTGGCCATTAGACTCAGGATGATATCCGGATGAAAACGACAAATGAACTCCCAACCGGTCACAAAAGGCACGCCAAAAACGAGCCACGAACTGAGGTCCCCTATCAGAAACAATGTCAGTAGGAACGCCATGTAGTCTGACAATTTCCTTGACAAAGGCCTTAGAGAGTGTCTTAGCGCAGGGCAGTTTGATGAAGGGAACCAAGTGACACATCTTGCTAAAACGGTCCACGACCACCCAGATGACCGTGAAACCCTCAGAGGGGGGAAGGTCAGTAATAAAGTCCATAGCCAGATGTGTCCAAGGTGCACTAGGAACCTCCAGAGGGCAAAGCAACCCCGCAGCAGGAGCATGCGAAGACTTAGATCTAGCACACACAGTACATTGATGCACCCACTTAATGACTTCCTTCTGCCATCCAGGCCACCAAAAACTGCGACCCACAAGTCTCTTGGTCTCAGAAATTCCTGGATGACCTGCCAACCGAGACTCATGACACTCAACAAACAAATCTCTCCTAAAGGCTCTAGGCACGAACAACCTCCCATGGGGAGTGTTAGATGGGGCATTCTCCTGAGCTTTAAGAATCTCATCCTCCAAAACGGAGTCCAAAGCAGCAATCACAACACCTTCTTGTAAAATGCTCCCCTCCTCCTCCTCAGCACCGACCATGGGAGAAAAGCTGCGAGACAAAGCATCAGCTTTAACATTCTTGGTACCCGGGATGTAAGTAACGGAAAAAAAGTGCCCACCTAGCCTGACGGGCATTCAAGCGCTTGGCAGCATCAAGATAGATCAGATTTTTATCATCAGTGAAAACCCGAATGGGAAATTCAGCACCTTCCAAGAGATGACGCCAGTGTTCAAATGAGAGTTTAATAGCCAGCAATTCCCGATTACCAATATCGTAATTAAGTTCAGTCTCAGAAATTTTTTTTGAAAAAAAGGCACAGGGATGTACTCCATCCTTGTTTTCCTGAGACAACACCGCACCGACCCCCACAAAAGAAGCATCAACCTCAACCAAAAACGGCTTAGTCACATCAGGCTGCATAAGGATGGGAGCAGAGGTGAACCTCTCCTTTAGAAACACAAAAGCTTCAATGGCCTCAGAAGTCCACTGAAAAGCATTAGCACCTTTCCTGGTGAGATCGGTCAGTGGTTTGACAATAATAGAAAAATTTTTTATGAATTTTCTGTAATAATTGGCGAAACCCAAAAACCTCTGTATCGATTTCAAACCAATAGGCCTAGGCCATTCCTACACAGCTTGAACTTTAACCGGATCCATCTCAAAACCTTCACTGGAGATAATGTAGCCCAAAAAACTAATTCTCTGTACAGCGAACTCACATTTCTCTAGCTTAGCAAAAAGCGAATTGTCCATTAATAACTGTAAAACCTCACGTACGCTCCGCCAATGAGACTCCAGATCCGGCGAATAAATCAAAATGTCATCCAAATACACAACCACATTTTTGCCGATCAAAGGTCTAAGGATATCATTAATAAGATTCTGAAAAAATGCTGGAGCATTGGTAAGACCAAAAGGCATAACCAGATTCTCAAAATGACCCACAGGAGTGTTAAAAGCAGTCTTCCATTCATCACCCTCCTTCATGCGCAACAAATTGTATGCCCCCCGGAGATCAATTTTAGAGAACCACTTGGCCCCCACTAACTGGTTAAACAAATCAGGAATCAATGGCAGTGGGTAAGGATTGCGTACAGTAATTTTATTAATCTCACGAAAGTCCAGACAAGGACGTAAACCGCCGTCCTTTTTTTTAACAAAAAAAAATCCAACAGCCACAGGAGACTTGGAAGGCCTAATGTGACCGGCGGCCAAGCTTGTCTATATGTATTCCTCCAAAGCCTTTCTCTCAGGAATAGTAAGATTAAATAAACGACTTTTAGGAAGAGTCGCTCCAGGGACAAATTCAATGGTACAATCATAGTCTCTATGGGGAGGCAAAATTTGCGATTCCTTCTCAGAAAAAACTTTCCAAAAATCCTGAATAGGTACAGGTAATTCCCCTTTATCCACAGCAGCAATGCGCCCGTTACAACACTTGTCATAACACGTAGGGCTCCAGGACTTAATTTCATTGGTAGACCAATCTAGTACAGGATTGTGCAATTTTAACCAGGGTAACCCCAACACTGGAGAAGGCAAATTATTTAATACTACCAAATCCAAATTCTCTTGGTGAATACCATTAATAGTGAGGGGAAATTCACAGACCTTGTGAGTAACACTCTTTAAGGGAGAGCCATCGACAGAAACCACAGCAATAGGGGATGACAAAGGTTTGGGTTTTAATTTAAGTTTTTCCAGGAATCCCCCATCAATCACATTCAGAGTAGAACCACAATCCACAAATACCCGAAATTCAATTAATTCTTCCTGAGCAGTGGTAGTAGCAGAAAGAAGTACACCCTTAGTATTTAAACAGGCTATACGAGCATAACTGACCTTTTTTTTTTTTCTTTGTTCATACGAAGCACACAGTTCTTAATGAGATGATCAGATTTTCCACAATAAAAGCACAAACCTTCAGAAAATCTGCGGTCTTTTTCCTGAGAGCGGGGTGCCATCGCCCCAATCTCCATCGGCTCACCAATGTCAGTACAGACCCTCTCAAGACTCGGAGCTGACATGGCAGAGGATTTACTCTCATTAACCCTTGCACGCAGTTTCCTGTCCACCCATATAGCTAATTGCATTGCCTCCTGCAAGTTTCCAGGTGAAGGATAAGCAATCAGCAGATCCTTAACCCTTTCACCTAGCCCCGTAAGAAATGAACTTTTCAAAGCTGAATCGTTCCACTCCACCTGAGCAGACCACCGACGGAAGGGAGTACGATAATTTTCCACATTACCTGATCCCTGCCTCAAACGTCTTAATTCAGACTCAGCAGATGAGACACGATCAGGATCATCATACAACAACCCCAAAGCAGAAAAAAAACTATCCACTGATCTAAAGCACGAATCACTAAGTTGGAGAGAAAAGGCCCATCCCTGAGGTTCTTTGCGCAAAAGTGACATTATGAACCCTATGCGCTGTGATTCATCACCAGAGGATCTGGGTCTCAAACGAAAATACAATAAACAAGCATTTTTAAAGGAAAAAAAATCTTGTTGTTCACCAAAAAATAGATCAGGCAGACGTACCTTTGGCTCTACAAAATGTGCTCCAGGGCAGCTACTCACGTGTTGTTGGAGCTTGACCACCTCCAGAGAGTCCCTGCAAGCGTTGAGCCAAATCCTGAACAAAGACCATGATGGAAACTGGGGGTCTTTCCTTAGAGAAATTTTTTATTTTTTTTTTTTTGGGCTGGACTTACTGTTATGATCTGCTACAAGCACTAAGGAAAGACAGATGATCTGTCCCTACAATAGAACTAAGCTGGATCCCTACGATGTAACGGGGAACCTGATCCTGCGATCAGACCCGCTAAAGTCCTCGGCTAGTCTGAACGAAGACCTATAGATGTGAGGGAAGGGATCCCTACAAGAACTAGGGACTGGGAGAAAGATGGACACCTCCTAGCAGAAAAAGGACAAACAAACAAAATAGAACATAGAGGTCCGAAGACCTAGCAAAACTGACAGAGAAAGGTAACAGAGTACCAAGCTAGCTCAAGAGTAGAAATTACAATGAAGTCCAGCAAGGCCAGGAGGGCGGAGCCGGATTAAATAGGCAAAAATGGTCATGTGACCAGCAAACTAGAAAAAACCTAACAGGAGAGTTCTAACATTTCCCTCAGACCGTCTGGGTTTACCAGTGTAACTTGTATCAGTACTATTGATGCTCCATGGGAAACCACATTGCTGCTAATAGGTCTCCACATTCCTGAAATTTCTCATGTATTACAGTAACCTGTTTTGCCAACCTGATAAGCTGCTTGCATTTTTGCCTTTGCTAACGTACCTTTCCAGCATAGTGATGAATAATAAAACCCTGATTCCAGCTGTTAAAATGTTCATGAGTCCCCACCGCCATCTGGAGCTTCTGTAAGAGAGTCTGGTCTGCTCCTTCTCCCACGGCATGCATTGTGGCACATACATCATCCAAAATACTCATCACACCTGGTGGATTCTGAAGAAGCCAGCAAACAACAAGCACATACAGTAAACATTAGGAAGTCTTTACTTGTTGTTACAACAGGCTGGAAGTCATCATGTAAACACATTTATATAAAGACCTGATCATTACACTCACATTTTTGTGCAATGTGTAGACACAGAAGATCTGATGGGAATCCATAACAAAATACAGTACATGTGAATGGCGTTTTAAAAACTATTCACAGGTAGTAGAACCTGTACCTATTTAGTTATGAATTTGCATTGTATATTAGCTGACACTGAAAATGCATGGTGAAAACAAATTCACATGTGACACCCCTACCGTGACAATGTTTTGAATATTGACATTTTTGTCTGTCATACAATTAAGACACTGAAGTAAGGCTTTGTTCACATCTGATTTTGAAGCTTCTGAGATAATTATGTTCCTTCATTTCTCTGGGGTATTCACCAATGTGCAAGGAAGCATCCATGTGTCATCTCACTTTAAAGACAAACTTCTTTGCATGTAAGAAGTGTATTCCTTTTGAGGTATGGAATTTATTATTAAATATATCTATATAAACAAATCCATTTTTACAAATTGGAGATTGGTAGATATTCCAGTCTATTACACATGTGTGGTCATATAAAGTGCAAAAAGACTCTGATCAGTCTTCTGATGATCAGCAATGGTGCCAGACAGAACCCATTGACTAGATCAGGGTTTGTCAGACTTCTGTCACAGCACGACGTGCTATTTTGGCTGGATCTAAGACAGGAGATCTGAAAGCAGCAGCATCAAACTCCGATGTGTCCAAGAGAACTCTGATCCACATTTTATACCAATACATAACCAATTAGTCTTGTTTTATCTCCATATAAATTCTTTAGAAAGACAGTTCAGGACCCGCTTACGCCAGCCAAAACATTGGTACGGTACATATGACCCATTGATACCACCATGTGTAATTTCTTATGCCAATGTAGGTGTTGCCTTACACTGTTCAGGTAAAGTGACTGATACTCAGCAATAAATACAACGGCATATAATTAAGCCATAAATTACAAAAATATGTACTGTATAGTGCTCTGCTGAAAATTAGGGAAGAAAATGGTATGTTTTACTGAAGAGTACAGAGGCTTTACCTTTAAAGAGAAACTTATTGGCATATAATGAGATCGGTATTACTTATACTTCTAAAAGCAAATGTATTTTTACATGAGTAATACGCACTGGAGATTGGTACCAGTCCAATATAAGAATTTGAGTTAAAGAATGCGGCTTCTGCATCCAATAATGATCAACTTGCTACTGTTTGTGTGTTATTGGTGCCATAATATAATAAGCTGATCATTATTGTATGCAGAAGGCACATTCTTTTACAAGAATTTTGCTTGGGAAAAAAGGGATCAGTTCACATTTAGCTTTCATGCATCTACAGGTTACTGTAGATTGATGCGGTCTCAACACCACCATTGTTAAAATATGTGTTTGGTCATTAAACTGTATAAAGACCAGATTAATATAATAAAAGCAAACTGATGTTAGGGCTGATGCAGAAAAACGTTGTTACACTTACCACCTTATTCTCAATGAGGTCACACACAATTTTATTGTTAAAATACTCTATAGGAGTCCATCGGATTCCTTCCTGGACGTATTCTTCCTGCAAGTCCAACGACAAGCAACTATAACTAATGTATCATAGCAAGAAAAAATCCAAATAAGGTCAGAATGCTGATGGAAAGGGGTAAACCCATCTCCAAGATCCTATCCCAATCTGTAATAGGTGTAATATTAGCAAATACTTCCAATTAGAAATGTAGTGTTGTTCTTCTTATAAGCTACTGCAATGCCCTGTACTTCAGGTAAGCAACATAGCTTAGGTATCCAGGGTTACGACCATTCAGTGACAGTTATTAGTGGTCGTAACAATAGATATCTAAGCTACTGCAATGCCCTGCACATAGGACAAATGACATAGCGAATGAGAAGAACTATACATTTCTAATTGGAGGCATTTGCCAATTGTATCATCATTACACCTACTACATATTGGGAAAAGATCTTGGAGATAGGAATACCCCTTTTAAGCCTTATCCTTGTAGCTATATGAATTGTAAGTATATCCACAGATTTACTGACCTGTTCTGCTTTGAGAGTCAGCTCTATAAATATTTGCTGTAACTTTTCATTAACAAAATTGATGCAGAACTGCTCAAATCCATTTTTCTGAAAATAAACAGATACAGATTTTGATGTATAGATTGTTGTCGGTAAATTGGCACTTGTGCCTTCATTTAACTTACCTGGAAAATCTCAAAGCCATAAATATCAAGCACACCAATATTGTATTCTTCATGATCCTTCTGCATAGCTTTATTAATAGACTGAAAAAAAACAAATATTCTTCAGTAAATTACTGTGCACAGACTAATGGCATGCTTATCAATTCTTATATACAGTACTGAGCAAAGGTCAGAGCCCATCAATTTTGTCTGTGTAACTTCCTGTTAAAACCACCATAAAGAAAACTCATTGGGGCAGATTTATCAATCGTGTCTAATTCTTGGACAGAGCAAATTTAGACTAGTTAGTAATAAAAAGCACCCGATTTATCAGACAGCATGAACCACTATGAGAAATCTGGTGCTTTTTAAATACTGTCTAATATAAGCTTACACCGCCTATTTGGCATAGCCTGCTCAGCAAAACATTGGGCCAAAAATGTGTGCCACAATATTGGTGGAATGTCCCTGTTTAGAGAAGCTGCACTCCCTTGCCAGACAAGTACAAGTCATGAAATGCAGGTTTTTTTGGTGCCCTCCAGAATTCTGCCACCTTTAGCTTGATAAGTTTCCCTCTCCTTGGGCTGTGATTGTAACGTTTCATAGTTGAGAAGGCTGAAAGGTTGAAGACATCGCTCCAACAAGTCCAATCTATAATGGTAATGCATTTTTCCAGAAGAAAGCACCCCAATCTTGGCACCATCTTCCAATGCTTTTCTTGGTTTACATACTATTGCCTTATTCTTCTTATGAAGAGCCTAAATGTATATCCATCAGTAAGCAGAATCGTACTCTACATCTCAGATATCCAAATTCAGTTTTCCAGTTCAATTTTTTTTGTGCTTAATTCCTTTCTCCATAATGGACTCCTTGGCAGGTCCCTTCAAATTTATAGCAGTGAGAAGTCTTCTACAGTGGAAGGTAGACAAAGTGTGGAGTTCCTATGCAAAACGAGAATGTGGGCTCTACGCTCTCCAATCAGAGAACCCATTTATGTCCTTCTAGCAATCTACCAGTCATTGTGAGCTATGAAATTAGTCCTGTCTCTAACATGCAAGCTGTTAGACAAGGAGTGACCGTTACCTTCATGCCTACTGGCCCCCGTGTAGCTGCACATTTTCTACATATAATATATCTACCCCCTAGAAAGACAGAAAAGTTTGCATTTTTTTAAATGCTCTGAAGAAAGAGTATGGTGGTATTGTTACAGCGCTTATTGTCCACATGGTGACCAAGTCTTCTTTTTTATATAGGTTATATAAGTACTTGGCAGTTTCAATTGATGATTAAAATAGCCAAAGACTAGATCTGTGAATTTTCCATAGTATTATTTCAGGTGAACGTGTTGACTTGGTAATGAAATAAGGTCACTATATGATTAGAATGTTCAAAAACCCTATAGAATATTATTTATTTTTACTTTTGCTGAAACTAAATCTCATGTAGGTTTAAGGACCCCAAGAAGAACAGGAGACTAAACAGAAAAAAAGATATTTAGAACGTTCTTCAGGAGTAAGTTTCTCAATAAACCTGATTACACATCAAGACAAAAACACTGGGGTTGGAAAGATCACGGTCAGGTTTATGTAAGTAAAATAAGGTTAGTACCACCCAAGCTTACACGTGTACATAAGGTTATACTTACATCCACCAGAAAATCAAATAGACGAGAATGCAGTGCTTTGGCTAACGCGTCTCTGGTGTAACAAGCTTGCTCCACGTTCAGGGTCACATTGATGGACTCGGACTTGCCGCCCCACTTGCTGTCCATCTGCCTGCTTGTTAACTTCTCTTTTAAACGACTCTCATTTATTCCAAGAAGAAATGTAGGGAATGCTAGAACTGCAAATATATGAAACTATTACCATGTATAGCAAACAGGTACAGCACATCCAGAAGCCACATATTGGTTTTATTGAGAAAAAAAGATGTTTAAGAAGAATTGCCCCATTAGAAAAACACATGCCCATATATATTAAGGAATACGGATGTCAAAGGGGTTTTCATCACAAAGGAGCCGCCTTTAATAAGCCAGAGCCATTTAATATTGGTGGACTCAGCCAGTTATTTGCCTACTGCTAGCAATTGTAAAGTTTTCAAGAGTTGTACCCAAGTTTTTGTTTCCTAAGGTTAGTCTTGGAGAAGAAATCCCTTTAAGACAATGCCTATGACAAAGCTTAGAACAAAAGTAATTGGATGGCTCTTGACATGCTAATAAGGTTCTTCTGGACTGAGAAGACCCAGCTTGTTCTGGATTCACTTTATAGATTTCTGTGTGTATGTATATGAAGGCTGACTCTATAGCCAAGCAAACACCAAGAAACTATTTTCAGTTGATCTTAACTGAAACATAACACAAGAAACAAATGAGCAAAATACTTAGGTGCGGATATTCCACAAGAATATAACACCTAAAAACATGTATAGTTTGACCAAGAAGATAAATTTACTGCCACTAGGAGTGAAAAGTTACTTTGAAGCAATGTCAGATTCAAGAGGAACAAAAACATTCATTAGTTATTATAAAGCGTCCACGTGACACGCATTTTCTGGACAATGCTTTCGGCATACAAGTTAAACTTTCCTATACGGAGGGCCTTCACACAAAAAACAAATATCCCTGTGTACTTCTTTCTTTACAGTGGGACCATTTGGGTGAAGTATGTCGCTGTATGCCTATAAAATGGTGTAGAACTTCCATGGTAAGTGAATCTTTCTAACATACATCGCTGATGCAGTGTGCACTGAGCCTTACAAATTAATGCGGAGGAAAAAACAGAAATTACAGTTACAGGCAAACGCTTGGCTTAATTAATCTTATTGCAAGGAGCCTGCATACCAAATCTCCTTGGAGACTTTTTTGACCGCCGCCAAGCTCATTACTGTACTGATGTTTTTAAGTTTTGCTTTAAAGTATACTTCATTATCCCTACTGAGTTTAAGATAATTAAAATGAGATTAAGAAAACAAACGATTCCTGAAGGCGTCATAAGATTATTTAGGTAATAAGGCCACGTTATTAAAAGTCCTATGTGCCCAGTATTCGGTCTATGGGATTTTTTAGTACTTGTGTAAAAAAGACAATTATAAGTGTGCATATATCCAGATATGGTTTAAGAAGAGATTAACATTTTTTGCTTCTCACCATTTACATTATATACATACATACATACATACATACATACATACATACATACACCTCACTAAATTTGAATATTATCAAAAAGTTCATTTATTTCAGTTCAATACAAAAAGTGAAACTCATTATACATAGTCATTACAAATAGAGTGGTCTATTTCAAGTGTTTATTTCTGTTAATGTTAATGATTATGGCTTACAGCTAATGAAAACGCAAGTCATTATCTCAGTAAATTAGAATAATTAACAAAAACCTGCAAAGGCTTCCTAAGCATTTAAAAAGGTCCCCAAGTCTATTTGAGTAGGCTCCACAATCATGGGGAAGACTGCTGACTTGACAGATGTCCAGAAGGCAGTCACTGACACACTCCACAAGGTCCCAAAGTTCCAATTTTCATTTGGAAATCAAGGTCCCAGAGTCTGGAGGAAGAGTGGAGAGGCCACAATCCAAGCTGCTTGAGGTCTAGTGTGAAGTTTCCACAATCCGTGATGGTTTGGGGAGCCATGTCATCCGCTCATTTAGGTCCGCTGTGTTTTATCAAGACCAAAGTAAGCGCAGCACTTCATGCTTCCCTCTGCCGACAAGCTTTTTGGAGTTGGAAATTTCATTCTCCAGCAGGACTTGGCACCTGTCCACACTGCCAAAAATACCAATACCTGGTTTACAAACAACAGTATCACTGTGCTTGATTGGCCAGCAAACTCGCCTGACCTTAACCCCATAGAGAATCTATGGGGTATTGTCAAGAGGAAGATGAGACACCAGACCCAACAATGCAGACGAGCTGAAGGCTGCTATCAAAGCAACCTGGGCTTCCATAACACCTCAGCAGTGCCACAGGCTGATCGCCTCCATGCCACGCCGCATTGATACAGTAATTGATGCAAAAGAAGCCCCGACCAAGTATTGAGGGCATTTACTGAACATACATTTCAGTAGGTCAACAATTCTGATTTTAAAAACATTTTTCGAGCAGTTATAAAGTATTCTAATTTACTGAGATAATGACTTTTGTGTTTTCATTGGCTGTAAGCCATAATCATCAACATTAAGAGAAATAAACACTTGAAATAGATCACTCTGTTTGTAATGACTATATATAATGAGTTTTACTTTTTGTATTGAACTGAAATAAATGAACTTTTTGATGATATTCTAATTTAGTGAGATGCACCTGTATATATGTATATTATTTTTACTCACTTATAGAACACCATTAATTCCACAGCGCTTTACAGACATTATGGGCACGGTGCCCATCAGGACTCACAATCTACATTCCCTATCAGTATGTCTTTGGAGTGTGGAAGGAAACCGGAGAACCTGGTGATAACCCACACAAACACGGGGAGAACATACAAACTCCTTGCAGATGTTGTCCTTGGTGGGATTTGAACCCAGGACCCCAGTGCTGCAAGGCTGCAGTGCTAACCACTGAGACACTGTGCTGCCCGTGTGTGTATAATGTGAAATATATATATTATATATATATATATATATATATATATATATATTATATTATATTATATTATATTATATTATATTATATTATATTATATTATATTATATTATATTATATTATATTATATTATATTATATTATATTATAATATATATATATATATATATATATATATATATATATATATATATATATATATATATATACATACATACATACATACATACATACATACATACATACATACATACATACATACATACATACACACACACATACTGACCCCCAACAAGATAGCGAGACTGGAAGAACAGTTTTTAAGATCAGGATTGTGATTCCTGCATCACATTGTTCCCCGGGATCCTGGAAGCAATTTCTACACATTAAAAAGTATTTTACTTTCCCCCATCCTCTTTCTTCTAGATTAATAGCAGATTGTGGCCACATTGCTGCTATATCTGTGCACCATATTAGTGCTAATGATGGGCTAAGTGTGATGGAAGGCAGAATGCATGCATACAGGAATTACTGTCATCCAGCTCACTTAAAAGACATTCGCTACAACACACTGTTGTTCTAAAAATATATCTGATATCGAGGCATATCAATTTCTCCTCATGAAATATCAATGGGTTATTCTGGCTTGTGGCATCTTTACTTCCAGAAGCGCTCTAACGCCTGCCCAGTCTATTCCCATATAACAATGAAGTGACAGATCAGGCAGGAGGCAAGATATCGGATAACTAGTGACGGACACATAATAGTCAGCATGGAGGAGACACATTTCAACTTCATTCGGATAATCCACGGACCAAAAGTAATGTAATAAAAGTCAGATGTATTAAAGGTGTTCTCCTATTTTGCAGTTTTAATATTGACAGGTGATCCTTATTTTAGATTGGAGGGAGTGTGACTTTTTGCTCCTCAGGTGCTTGAAGGTGATGTGGTGCTCCCGCGAGTCCTGTGTCTTCAGTAGACCGCCATGTTGGACATTCAGTAGTGGCACTGCTGGAGTTTTGCCCCATATGAGTCGAATCACCATCAATCTGAAACTGTTGGCCTATACTAAAGCCCCCGTCACACTAAGTGAGATCGCTAGCGAGAACGCTGCTGAGTCACAAGTTTTGTGACGCAACAGCGACCTCAGTAGTGATCTCGTTACGTTTGACACTTAGCAGCGACCAGGCCCCTGCTGTGAGATCGCTGGTCGTGTCGGAATGGTCTGGACATTTCTTTGATTGTTGAAGCCCCGCTGGGTAGCATGCATCGGTGTGTTTGACACCTTACCAATGACCTTGTTAACGACTCAGACACAGAAACACATAGGCGTGCATCGTTATACAGATCGTTACGGGTCGCCGCATCGTTGGGAAGATTTGACTCACCAGTGACCACATAGCGACGCAGCAACGATCCCTGACAGGTCGTATCGTTGTCGGGATCGCTGTAGCGTCGTTTAGTGTGACGGGGCCTTAAGGCTACGACAGCAGTTTTGAAGAAATGGAAAACCCCCTTTAAATTTGTACACTGAGCAGCAACAACAACCGTATAAAATGCTTTAAAATGAATAAAACAAGTCCCTCCAATAATTTCTTCTAGCATTGATACAAAGATGTCAAATAAGATACGTGACAAATAAAACAGCTATCCTGGTTTCCATAGTTAAAAGTGGTAGTCATAGACAGGAATGCAATTTTGTATATAAGCATCTTTGCACATCTTAAAGACCAATAAAATTGATTAGCAATAGAGGACTAAATTACGTCAACCTTTCAAGCCCACCTACGACCTTCGTCAGACAATAAAAATCAAGAATGGGAGACAGAATCAACCATGAGCCATCTTCAGGTAGTGATGAGATCATGATCGGTATCCTATTTCCTTCTATTATGCTTGACTTGATGGTCTAATGAAATTGTGACAAATGGTCATACATTATGTACATTAATTGTTAGTGAATTTGCAGAGGATTATCCGGTTTGGATTGTTGTGAATGCTACTTTTACGCTATTTGAATTACTGCCTCATACCATGTAACACATGCAAGTTTCAGGTAATACAAAGGTTAGCATTTTCAATTAAAACCAACTTCAGAAGTGTTTTACAAATGACATAATAAAATGCACAACAAAAACACAAGGTGTCTATAGACATTAAAGAAGCACTTTGGTTATTTTTTATTCCCTAAACCTGTGTGAATGTAAATGTAGTGTAGGTGTAATATACTCACAGATTGCCATCTTTCCCAGTTTCCAGCACCGATCTGGTCCTCCGACTCTCCAGATCACACTGGGGTCTATGTGATGCAAAGTCGCTTTTACAATGCAAGTCTATGGAGCTTTAGAATGAGGCTCCATAGACTTACATTGTAAGAGAGACTTCCGGCTCAGAGTGTAGTGCGATTAGGCTGGTTGGAAGAGCTGTCACTCAGAGGAGAACTGGAACAGCGCTGGACACCAAAGAAGCCAGTGATTGTTGAGTATAACACACTTACATTACACTAACATATATATACATGTTTAGGGAATAATAAGAAAAAGTAACATGAGTGCTTCTAGAAGGATCAGTCCATAAGTCATATACAGAAATACCTACACTCTTCACTCTCCACTGCTGCATAGTTTCCTTTTTCTTTGAAGCTAATGTTACCCAGATGGAGAATTCCTGCTGCAATCTGCAACACCATCGCTTGCTCTTCAGCAAAAATACCAATGACACTCATTGCATGCTGTAGGGAACAAATGAGAATTTTAGAGATTAGCTGATCCTAGCATCTCATATATACACATACATTTTTTTAAATTTTTTTTTCATTTTATAGATTTTCTTCACTGTACTAAAGCAGGTATGGGAAGGGAAACTGCTGGTTGAACCATGAGCAATGGTTTTCTAGTCCTTTTTCAGGAAACTAGTTTAGCTTAACAATCCTCAGAAGTTTACACTGAATGCATCAATCCCTTTAAATTTTCTCATATATGGAATAAGGGTTTTCCAATGTTACATATGCATAATTGTTAGGACTCCACACTCCTTAACTTTACTGGTGAAAGTTTTGCAGAAGCACTGCCAACTCCTTATATTGTTGGTGGCGATGTCATAACTAGTTGACCAGGTGTCAAGAAATTTCAGATGTCCTAAAAGTTTGTTGGGAGTTCAAGGTAAAATCAGAAACTTTCAGAGATTTAAGGCTTTAATCAATGAGAGAACTAAAAAGCAAGTGTTCATTTCCCCGCCAGCTCCAGCATACAGGAGAAGGAGCATTACATAGTGCTCATTAAAGTCAATTGGATGGCTGATTAAAATATGTATGTGCAGGCTCCTCCAGGGTGACAGACACTGTCAGTTTCAACACTGATTAACAAATGAGGGTCCTGAACCATACACAACCCCTCCAAGGCAGTGTTCACATAGTGCTTGTGATCTTCATTCATTTTCTGGTGCATGCCCCTACTCACTAGGCCTACTGGGCTGTACTTTTGCCAAGTATAAATTACTTTACTGTATAGAAGGGTAGTAGACCATCATTCTAAGCAGAAGTGGAAGCCTATGGTCACATATGTCAGGGTATGCTCTGCTGCCTTTCACCAGGGTAAAAAAAAAGTTATAGTAGGCCTGTGATGGCTGACAAGGAGAACTACTCCACTTTTCCCATACACTAACTTTGATAAATTACCCCAATATATACAAATGTAAACAGACAAATATCACTTACCATGGTTTCTTGAAAGTCCCTCTTATCATTAATGTCATCTACTTTGTAAGAGCCAGACTGACTAAGGTAGTAATAATAATCTAGGTTTGTAATCCCAAGGTCATTCCTTTGTTCCTTAGAAGCGCCTTCAATCAACTGCAGCAAGTGATAGAAAACATTGGGATTATGTTGCGTTTTCCGCCACAATAATTTCACCCACATACACATTGTACATTGTGATCTTATAGGGAATTCGTCACAAGGTTTTGGCTACTCATCTGAGAGCAATCAGTAACTGTACTCGCACACAGGGATGGTGTATAGTTCTACATTAAGAAAACAGCATTTAGCATCACCCAACCGGCAACTGAATATTTAAAGAGAACCTGTCACTTGAAAAAAAACACTATTAACCTGCAGATATGGGTTAATCTGCAGGTTAATAGCATTGTGAACCTGCCCGTTGCCTGCACTTAGACCCCCCCCACCTATGTTCGAGTTGCAGTCATAGGTGTGGTGCCAACTGCTGGCTCAGCATGCAGGGGCAGGGGCGCGGTTACAGCCGCAGCTGTCTATACAGAGCCCGAACACTGCCGGGAGGAATAAAGTTAATTTCCTCCAGCAGGGGTCTAAGTGCGGCAAGTTCACAACGCTATTAACTTGCATAATAACCCCATATCTGCAGGTTAATAGTGTTTTTGTCAGGTGGCAGGTTCACTTTAACATCCTATAATGCAAGAGGTTGGTGTATCCATTTAATATCCCTAACTGGCCTGAACGTGGTTTTGTACAACTTGATATATCTGGACTTTTATATTGCTTATATTTTGTAATATTTTTACTTAATGCGGTTTTCTTAATATAGAACTACACACTTATCACTATGTGCGAGTTATTGTTTGGTAATCCAAGTTTATCCTGTAGTGGTTCAGGACCACTACTCTTAGGCAGGTGATATTTACAGTGGCTATTAGCGCCAGTGGTATTTCCTAACATTCCATCTGAGAGCAGCATTATGTTGTGACAGAGACCCCGATTCCAGAGATGTATCACTTACTTAGCTGCTTGCTGCTGTTTGGATAAAATCATTTTTATCTGCTGCAAATCTACCAGTTCCCTGAAAGAGTTCTGTATAACCCACCCACACCACTGATTGGCAGCTTCTGTGTTCACGGTGCATAGGCAGAAAGCTGCCAATCAGTGGTGGAGGCAGGTTTTATTCAGCTCATATATGGAGGACTATATGGCTGCAGGTCTACTAGTCCTCTAGTGATAAAACAATGATTTCAGCAGCAGGATATTATCAAAACTACAGTAAGTAGCCTAATAAGTGACAATGCTGAAATCAGGGTCTCTGTCTGTACATTATGCTGGTCACAGATAGGGGGAAAAAACATTGTGACAGATTCCCTTTAAATATGTTAAAGCAACACTCCAGCGTTTTTTTTTTATTGCAGTGCTGGAGCGATTCTACCAATCTAAGTTCCCTTCCCCTAGTCTTATACTTTATAGCCACCATCATCTTTTATCAGCACCGCTACAGTCGGTCTCCAGCCTTTTGTGACCTGCCGGATCACTCTTGTATTTGCTGGAGTGATCCTGAAGTCACAACAAGCCAGAACAAGGTGCTCAGACTTCCAGTGAGAGCTTGTGATCATTACCTCTGACTTTTGGTCAGTCAGAAGTTGCGGTCATAAGATTGTGGTGCTGGGAACAGCGTCTGGTAAATATAATACTAAGGGAAGTGAACTTCGATTAGTAGCATCACTCCAGCACTGCAAAGAAAATAAAGTGGTGTATTAAAAGGAGTATTCCCATCTCCAACATCCTATCCCAATATGTAGTAGGTGTAATACTAGCAAATACCTCCAATTAGAAATGTAGTATAGTTCTTCTGATTCACTGTCGCTTACCCCATGTGCAGCGCATTGCAGTAGCTTAGGTATCCATGGTTATGACCACTGCACATTGTAAGAGACCTAATGAATTAGAAGAACTATACTACATTTCTAAGTGGAGGCTTTTGCTAATATTATTACACTTACTACATATTGGGATAGGATATTGGAGATGAGAATATCCCTTTAAGTTTATCTCCACATAAGGCAAGGGATAAAAGAGCAGGTTATCATACAGTATTGTGTCCCACTGGTCCATAGTCAGATAAACATGTCTGACTTTAAAAAAGTAAAAGATTTTGCCCTATTGGACAATTTTTTTTTAACAAAGTCAGTCTGTGTTTTAGCCAAAGTTACAAATACAGGTTCTAAAGCCCATTAGACCTCAATCAGCCGTCCATCTGTTTTTTTTGGGGGGGGGTGGTGGGGTGAGAGGAGAAGAGGTGCGGGCAGTGGTTGGTGTTCGTAGTAACCATCAGTTTTGGATCCCATTTGATTGTGCGTATTATATAATTAATATATAATATAATATAATATAATCTATATGGAACTGAAGGTAACTGGATACTAAGTCACAGTAAACAATGTTTGTGTTTGTTTTCACTCTCACCCCCTTAATCCTTCACTTCTTACAACCACCCCTAATCCCTACACTCTTCATCTCTCCCTCCATTCTCCCCACCCATCTCACCTCCTCCTCAGAGCTATTCCTCAACATACAATCCTTTGTCTCCAAACAGACAGCCATCTCATGCCCTCTCCAGCTCCTACCTACCAACGCTTTCTCTGCTCCTCCTCACTGCCGGTGACATCTCTAGACATCCCGGCCCTGTTCACCACATCCCTACAATCACTTCCACCTCCTACCCACGATCTATCCCAAACTGTCGTAACCCTTCTAACCTTATACCCATCCGCCCAGCCCCCGCTTCCCCAGTCCCTCTAACAGGAGCTCTATGGAAAGCTCTCAGTCTGCAACAAACTTTCCTACATTCACGACCTCTTCATCACTAACCAGATTTCCTTTTCGGCATCACTGAAACCTGGCTCACCCCCTCTGACATGGCCTGTCCTGCTGCACTTTCGTACGGCGGATTCCACCGCTCCCATACCCCCCGCCCCACTGGCAAGCATGGTGGAGGAATAGGTTTCCTCCTCTCAGATAACTGCTCCTTCACCCATATCCCACTGCCGCCCTCCATTACTCTCCCCTCTTTTGAAGAGCACTTCGTGCGCATCTACTCCCCCTCCAGCTGGCTGTCATTTACCGCCCCCCAGGATCACCCACCACTTTCTTTGACCATTTCACCACTTGGCTACTTCATTTCCTCTCCCTTGACATCCCCACTATCCTCATGGGCGACTTTAACATCCCCATTGACACTTCCCTCTCAGCTGCCTCTAAGCTTCTATCCCTCACTTCCTCCTTCGGTCTTACTCAGTGGTCTTCCACACCCACCCACAAAGACGGCCACACACTGGACCTCATCTTCACCCGCCTCTGTTCCTCATCTAACCTCTCTAACTCACCTCTCCCTCTCTCTGACCACAACCTACTTATATTCTCTACCCTCTCCTCTCCAGGGCAACAATCCCCACTCCACAAACTTGCATACCCTCGCAGAAATCTTAAATACCTTGACCTACACTCACTCTCTGAATCCCTTCTCCCTCTTACAGACATAAGCTCCTTACATGATGCAGATGTTGCTGCCACTTTATACAACACCACAACAGCTGCAGCTCTCGATTCCGTCGCCCCCTCTCACACATACCAAAACTCGCACAATCAACAGACAACTCTGGCACACCAGCCTAACTAAAGAACTGCGACGGGCCTCCACGGTTGCTGAGCGTAGATGGAAAAGATCCCACTCCAATGAGCACTTCATCGCATTCAAACAGTCCCTCACTACCTTCAAGTCCACACTCACTGCAGCAAAAGAAACACACTTCACATCTCTCATATCCTCCCTGTCTCACAACCCCAAACAACTATTCAACACCTTCAATTCTCTCCTCAGTCCCCCAGTGCCTCCTCTCTCTCCTCTTATTTCAGCTGAAGACTTTGCCTCATTCATCAAGCAGAAGATTGACACCATCAGACAAAGTTTTTGCCTAAAGCACCCACAGCCCCTCCCCACACCTACTCAACCCTCCTCCTCCAAAACTACTTTCTCCACCATTACGGAAGATCAACTTTCCTCTTTACTCTCCAAATCACACCTCGCCACCTGTAAACTTTACCCAATCCTGTCCCACCTCATCCCAAACCTTACCACCATCTTCATCCCAACCCTAGCCCACCTCTTCAACCTGTCACTAACAACTGGTGTCTTCCCCTCATGCTTCAAACATGCCTCAATCACACCCATCATCAAAAAGCCCTCCCTTGACCCATCCTCTCTAACTAGCTATCGCCCCATATCACTTCTCCCCTATGCCTCAAAACTACTGGAACACCACGTATATTCTGAGCTGACCTCCCCCTCTCCTCCTGCTCCCTCTTCGACTGCCTACAATCTGGTTTCCGACCGCACCATTCTACTGAAACTGCCCTGACTAAAGTCACCAACGACTAGGGTTGAGCGAGTATGTTCTGTCCGAGTATGCTCGGGCCGAGCTCCGAGTATTTACAGATGCTCGGTGATCAGGTTAAATCGCTCCCGTGTGCATGATTTGCGACTGTTTGACAGCTTTATTACATGTGAGGAATGTGTAAGAAATCGGCATTCCTCACATGTAATAAAACTGTCAAACAGTCGCAAATCATGCGCACGGGAGCGATTCAAACATATCACCGAGCAGCTGTAAATACTCGGAGCTCGGCCCGAGCATACTCGGTGAAAGGGTTAATAGAACATACTCTCTCAACACTACCAACGACCCATTAACCGCCAAATCCAAGCGACACTACTCTGTCCTTCTCCTCCTAGACCTGTCATCTGCCTTCGACACAGTGGACCATTCCCTCTTACTACAGACACTCATCTCTCGGCATCACAGACTTGGCCCTATCCTGGATCTCCTCATACCTAACAGACCGGACATTCAGTGTCTCCCACTTGCATACCAACTCCTCATCTCACCCCCTATCTGTCGGTGTCCCCCAAGGTTCAGTTCTAGGACCCCTACTCTTCTCCATCTACACCTTAGGCCTGGGACAGCTCATAGAGTCTCATTACTTTCATTAACACCTCTATGCTGATGACACACAGATCTACCTCTCTGGACCCGGTATCACCTCCTTACTAACCAAAATCCCACAATGTCTGTCTGCGATTTCATCCTTCTTCTCTGCTAGATTTGTAAAACTTAATATGGACAAAACAGAATTCATCATCTTTCCGCCATCTCACTCAACCCCCTCAACTGACCTATCCATCAACGTCAATGGCTGCCCACTCTCCCCAGTCCCTCAAGCTCGCTGCCTTGGGGTAATCCAGGACTCTAATCTCTCCTTCAAACCACATATCCAAGCCCTTTCCACTTCCTGCCAACTCAAACTCAAAAATATCTCCCGGATCCGCACATTCCTCATCCATGAATCTGCAAAAAACACTAGTGCACGCCCTCATCATCTCCCGCCTTGACTACTGCAACCTCCTGCTCTGTGGCCTCCCTTCAACACTCTCGCACCCTTCCAATCTATCCTAAACTCTGCTGCCCAACTAATCCACCGGTCCCCCTCGCTATTCCCCGGCCTCTCCTCTGTCAATCTCTTCACTGGCTCCCCATTGCTCAGAGACTCCAGTTCAAAACTCTAACCATGGCATATAAAGCCATTCACAACCTGTCTCCTCCATATATTTCTGACCTAGTCTCCCGTTACATACCCGCACGCAACCTCCGATCCTCGCAAGATCTCCTTCTCTACTTCCCTCTTATCTCCTCCTCCCACAATCGCATACAAGATTTCTCCCGTGCTTCCCCCTACTCTGGAACTCTCTACCCCAACATATCAGACTCTCGTCGACCGTGGAAACCTTCAAAAGGAGCCTGAATACCCACCTCTTCCGACAAGCCTACAACCTGCAGTAACCACCATACTGCTGCACGACCAGCTCTACCCCCACCTACTGTATCCTCACCCATCCCTTGTAGATAGTGAGCCCTTGCGGGCAGGTTCCTCGCTCCTCCTGTACCAGTCGCTGTCACACAATGTTCAAGATTATTATAATTGTTTTTGTATGTATACCCCTTTTTCACATATTATAGTGCCATTTATACCATGGCGCTTTACAAATCATAGTTGTTTTTTTTGCAGGCACTCAGTCCACAAAAAAAACAAAAAAAAAACAACAAAACACTGGTATGTGAACCCCTTTAAAAAAAAAATGGAAAATCAGTGGCAAAAATCCATGAGAAATTACAACGTGCGGATTAAACCTGAATCTGTACAGAATTCTGCACCATCTGAACTCAGCCTTTATTCCTTACACAATGTGGTTGATTTTCAGATTGTTACTTAGACTTGAATTGCATTCAATGGACTTAATCAGTAACTCGTGTAATCCCACATGATGACACAATGAGCTTCACAGTTTATTGCACTCCTTTGCCAAGTATTAGCCACCGAAGACAGTGTAACAATAATATCATCTGTTGACACGGGAATAGATTTTAAAACATTTAATAATATTAATATGACATTAGCACCCAGACATTCCTACAGGGAACTGCAGAATTATTCAGGTCAGAAGGCCTTGGAACAAATATGTATATATACAAATGGAGAACAGAAAGCTAAAAAGAAAACAATCCAAGATTCTTTAGTACATGCACTTCTTTTTTTTTTTAAATAATAATTCACAAATTATATTAAATAATATTTTCTGTTCATGTTCATACCTGATAAAAAATATGAAAACTTCTCTCTCCTGGATTTCTCATCACCACTCGAGATTTTTCCAGCAAAAAGTTAGATATTTTGCCTCCATCTGGTTCTCCTCCGGGGCTGAACTGGATTTCAAAGTATTTTCCCTTTTGGAAATACAGATTTAAAACGTATCATGGATAACTGAATGCACTAATATATTAGCGTTATCTGCTTGGCTGATCGAACTAAATCAATTTCTTTGCTATGGTCAATTAAGAGAATCAAGATTAGGATGTTACATACACAACTGCATAAGAAAGTGAAATATGTGCAACTTACAAATCTACTGGAGTTGTTATTTCTGACCGTCTTTGCATTCCCAAAGGCCTCTAACAAAGGATTGGACTGCAGAATAATATCCTTCACGTGCTGCAAATGACAAAAAGGAGACTGCTATCAACAAGTCATATGTTGTTTTGGAAAAAGACTTGCTGTCTAAAAGATTTCTTGCAGAGCTGTAAAGGTGGTTTTTGCCCAAGCCCTAGAGGAACATGCAGAGTAATATCACTATGTCTCAGAAGCCTTACAAACAGACTGTAGCCAGATGTCGTATAATGTCAAATTACCTACTGAAATGTTTTGGACTGCTGGATGTAACATCCTTTCTGAAGAAGATATCATTTCCAGCAGTATTTAGCACAAGTAAAAAGTAGTTTTCTTTACCTGAACTTTTGGGCCTCCTCCTGATACTTTAGAAACGTAGCCCATGATGTATTTCGCAGCGACTGTTTTTCCTGCACCACTTTCTCCGCTAAGTAGCAAAAAAGAAGGGAATATACATCATATGCACCAAAATATTATCACATCATAAAAATATGCAATTTAAACAAGATACTCTTAAAAACGGTATTCTCAAGTTGTCCCTTGAGCAGCTCAGAGCTCTGCAGTCTCCTTACTTCCTGAATACTTGGGGGTGGGTGCTCTCCTTGAGTGACTGTTAATTAATGTGTAGTAGCAGAATGAAGCTACTCACCAGAACTGTCTGTACATGCTTGTTTTCCAAATCTACACTGTTCGTTTGCATATAGAGATACAAGAGACTTTGAACAAGCACACGGGTGAGGAAAGTAAGTCTTGACTAGGAAACTTGCTCTGGAAATTGCTCAAGTTGAATGTCAAGGGCTTGTAATTCTACAGGACTGATAAGAGCCTTTCAGGAGCTGAGAGGTAGTGAGAGCAGCTGCATAAAAACCAATAGGCTGGAGAGAGCTGACTGGTATGTTAAAAGGGACTGTCAGAGCAGAATGACTGTTCAAACCAAGTACACCTCGGTGCTTCATAGCGGGGCCAATCATTTATATACACCTTCCTAACTGCTTGGTTTCCATCTATCTCCACCCTTCTGGCTCTATGAAGCCAGAGCTGTCAAAGAAGAGGGGGGTGGAGATTGAAGGAAAACAAGCAGGTGGGAAGCTGTATTTAAATTATTGGCCCTGTTCTGAAGCACTGAGCATCAGGACTTCATTTGAACAGTCATTCTTTGTTGACAAAGTTCCTTTAAGAGATAACGCCTTTTGTGGAACATAACTACTGCACACACTCAGCCAAACACTGGTGGCTGAGCTCCATGGAAACCAGCTGTGCACTGTGCAAGATAAAAAGCTCTCATTGAAGGAGAATGACAGCAGATCGTTAAATAAAGAATATTTGGAGTGCATACACAAGGAGAGTGTTCAAGGTGATCGTGAAAAGGGAGCGAATCCCTAATATACGTTCAAGGAATTATTCACTGCACATTGAATTCAGTTCAAACAAAAAAGTGATGTTTATTCATTTATATAGGTATAGGTAATGCATTCAAAAGGAAGAAATTGCTGAAAGTCCTGTGAATGTTATAATACTCTAATAAGGGAGAATGATAGGTTTGGTTTGATATTGATACTAGTTATGCAAGAAGTAATATAGAAAGTTTCAGCATTGTTAATAGCTTTGTAGAGAAATAAGAATTAGGCCACGTTCACACGTTCTGTATTTATCACCTACTCCTGGTTTTGACTTACAAATACTGATGTAAAATACTGAAGTGGTGACTTTTCCTTTGATTGTTCCACTCCTGATTTTGGATTACAGATACTGATGTAAAATACTGACCAAATACTGAATGTGTTAAAGGGGAAAGCTATTTATGATGTGAAAGACAAAAAAAAAAGATAAATGACAAAGGCGGCCAGTCAATTATAAGATAAAGCAATAATGGCAACACTACTAGGGCAATTAGGGAGCATTCCTTTAGTAGAGTTGACTTGCGGAAAATACAAAAACATCTCAGCATTAATGGAAAATATATGGAGTACAGCAAAGATTATATGCTACTTTTCATGAAAGGAGAAATGGAAATGTGGCTTTGGGATTATATATCGGAAGCTTTGTGGCTAGGATGAGGTCACCCACCCACATGAGGATGGTGCAGAGGACAGCTTGCTTAGATTGTAGCGTCACTACAAAATGTTGACATAATGCAGTACTTTAAATAGATGATGGATACATGTGCATTCTATGTATATAGCTTTATACTGTCAATCTATATAATTGTCTTATCCCGTCTGTCTGTCCTGGAAATCCCGGCTCGCTGATTGGTCCGGCCGCGGCCAATCAGCGACGCGGCATTTCAGAAAAACATGGCGGCCATTAGCGGCTCATGTGTGGCACGGAGGTCAGCAGCGATGCAGCCGGGAGATGCAGCCGGCTGCTCGCAGCATAAGTCCCCCGACCGCAGGGGCCGATGACCTACATGCGGCTATCGTCGGAAGATCAGCGGCTACGGCCGCTTGTCTCCCGAGGACAAGTGTGACGCCTCTCCCCTCCCCTCTCCTCTCCTCTCCTCCCGTCCCTCCCCCGCTTGATCAGGACCCCGGCATCATACTTACCCCTCCCGATGCCTGCGCAGCAGCTCCTGTGTCTTCCGCTGCAGCTCTGTGACGTCTCAGGTCAGAGGGCGCGGTGACGTCTTTACACCGCGCTCTCTCCTGACCGGTCACAGAGCACAGCGTGAAGATGCCGGCTACGCTGGAGTCCAGAGAAGCAGTGAGGTGAGTATTGGATTTTTTTTATTTTTTTTTGTATGGGGCCATAGGGGACCTGCATGGGGCACTATGGGGGGATGGGACATCCTGAATGGGGTATTATATAGGGGGGATGTGACAGCCTGCATGGGGCATTATATGGGGGGAGAGGTGACATCCTGCATGGGGTATTATATAGGGGGATGTGACATCCTGCATGGGTCACTATAGTGAGATGTGACTTCCTGCATGGGGCATTATATGGGGGGAGAGGTGACATCCTGCATGGGGTATTATATAGGGGGATGTGACATCCTGCATGGGTCACTATAGTGAGATGTGACTTCCTGCATGGGGCATTATATAGGGGGGATGTGACATCCTGCATGGGGTATTATATACGGGGGATGTGACATCCTGCATGGGTATTATATACGGGGGATGTGACATCCTGCATGGGGTATTATATGCATGGGTTATTATATACAGGGGATGTGACTTTCTGCTTGGGGCATTATAAAGGAGGGTCGGGAGACATATGCTAGAATACCCGATGCGTTAGAATCGGGCCACCATCTAGTTTTGTAATAATTTTCTATTCCTTTTAAAATTTGTTTTATTGTTTAAGCTCATTAAACAGTTGGCTACAATCAAAACATTAATGGGCAATAGCTTTCTACTTGTAGGTATGGTCACAAATTCATCAAACATGTTTTATTTAGGGTTTGTAACATCTTAAAACGGTCAACAACTTGACGTCAAAAACACACTTGGTTTGTGAAAGGGTGAAATGTCCCATTACAATTACAAGAATTTGGCATGGTCAGGTATTTTGAAAAAGGAAATTTTACAAATATCCGTCATGCCTAGGAAAACATGAATATTGTAAACCAATACAATAAATAAGGAGTATATTAAAGCTTTATTCAGATACACTACCTTCCTACTCATAAGTGCCTGATATTTCAGAATACTAGGTTTTGGTGGAGTTTACCATGAGACATATTTATAACTTTTCTGTTGGTAAAAGGCGGCATATTTTTTCATTGTTCTCCTAATGTCTCATGTTTTATCCTAAAAAGGTAAATTTAGGATATTACCAATGAATTATGGCATCTCAACTAAAGGTGTCTTTTACAGGGAATCTGTCACCAGGTTTTTGCTACCCCATCTGAAAGCAGCATGATGTAGAAAAAGAGACAATGATTCCAACGATCTATCACTTACTTTACTGGGTGCAGTTGAGTCAGTTTTTAGACCTTGATTCCAGTGATGTGTCACTTACTGGGCTGTTTGCTGCAGTTAACAAAATCAGTGTTTTTTCAGCTGCAGATCTAGCAGTTCTGTGAATTCTGAGCCCTCTATAACCCGACCCCACCACTGATTGGCTGTTTTCTGTGAACACTTGGCAGAAAGCTGCCAATCAGTGGTGTAGGTAGGGTTATACAAAGCTCATGAGTATGAAGGACTACTTGCCACCAGGTCTACTAGTGTTGCTGATGAAACACAGATTTTAATCAAAACTATAGTAAGTTGCCCAGTAAGTGACACTGCTGGAATCCGTGTCTACATTCTGATGCTGTCTTGTGTATGGCTTTCAGTTAAACATTCTAGAATTTAGTGTACATGATTCTTCTTAAATGTCAGTAAAAAATAACCAATGGTTTAATGAACATAATTATTTTTTCCGCACTTATTTTTTCTACATAGATAATAAGGTGAGCAATCCTCCAGTTCCTGTGAATCCCCATGTGTACCATCCACTTTACTCGCTATCCAGGGGCTTTAATTACACTTACTAATAAGGCGCCTCCTCTGAGGTATGACTGGTGATCACAGCATGATCATTACTAAAAACAGATGGACTCATTAGCTTTTTATTCTCCCCAAGCATAGCAAACTTTTGAGGTTTGGGCAAAAGATGCCAGGATATGAGTCAATTGGGACAGTTGTCCACTGGCAGGATCACGTGAAACAACATTTTTGGAAGACCACTTTCCAAACTTTGTGGGACACACTAACAGAGTAAAGTAAAATACATAAATAGTAAAAATATTATCACTGGAAAAGACCTCAAAACAAGCAATTAGTCATTTCCTGACCACCATAGATGTGGTATTAAGCTAACCCTATTCAAAGAAAGAAACGCTGCAATAGAGGAAACTGCAGAGACCTTCCTAAAGTTACTTCTGACAGGGATTGTTAGGACAACACGCATCTAGCTGACAACTAAGAATTTTTAGCTTCTACAGCATACATGAAAGTGTAATACATTTTTAGGGAAAAAAGGGTCATCTTCCTCACCAGAGTCCACAAAGGTTGGATTTGCTTTGGAAATTCTCAGAAGTTAAAGTAGTTGTCTGGTCTTCTGATAAAATACTGCAGCCGCACTGCAAGCAAACGGCACGCTGTCAGGATTCTCCGGAGTTGCTGGCGAGACCAAGTAGTCATATGACCGCAAATATGTGATTTGCATACTTCCGGCCACATTCTGACTAGACGTGCTTGGTCTTATTCAATTCACTTATATTGAAAGGTGGCTGGAAATATGGAAATTGCGTACTTGCAGTCACAAGACCACCCGTACTGACCGGCAGCACCAGTGGATCCAGACAGCGTGTGTTGCACACCCTATAAAGATTCAGAAGTCTGCAGTCACTAACAGAAGTCCCGAAACCCTTTAAATCCACAGGGAAATACACAGCAGATCAAATTGTGTAAAATGGAGTCAAATTGATAAATCTCTTACCTTATAATGACACATTGGTTTTCCCTGTCAATGATCATGTTTCTGTACATGTTGTCAGCTAATGCATAGATATGTGGTGGATTTTCATACTGAGCCTAGAACACAATAATAAAAAGTTGGAAAGTAAAATAAAACTGTCTTATATGCAAGTTGTCGCAATTGGTCAATTTGTTAATACATTTAGATCTGTGACCAAATTTCATAATACAATCTATATACATTAAAAAGTTGAGACTGGTATAGTTATTCTGAATAACAGTAAAAATGGATATAATCTTCAAATAAAAACAAGCATTTTATGAGTCCAGCTGGAAATGGACTTATAAAAACGCTCACCAAGAACTATACTTTGAAAATATTGGAATGGTTGCAAGTACACCAGCCTCACCAAGTCTAATATATCTGTTTATTAATGTAGACCAATTCATTTTAAGCTCTACACTGAATAATAAAAAAAAAACCTACTCTACAACTTTCTGTTAATCATTATCATAACATTACGTGCGTCACTGTGATAATGGTATGTATAAAGTCCCTGTACAGCTGGAGTTAAGGACTAGAATATAGTTTGTCATTATTTCTCAAATTGTGATGGATCACTGCATCTAAAAGGCAGATCAGGAGATTTGTAAGAAAAAAAATCCTGTATACTAAAATGTGCAAGCTTTTTAGGCAGATGTGTCAAAAATGCTGCAAAGCAAGAATGCTTTAAAAAAACAAACAAACCCGGGAAAATTAAATAAAAATAAACTATCAATTAACAGAATAAAGTGAACAAACAAAAGAGAAATTTAAATCAAATCAATATTTGGTGCGACTATTCTTTACTTTCTAAACAGCATAAATTCTTGTTCAAAATCAGGGATTTTGTAGGATTATAGTCAGATATAGAAGTAGGCAATTATACCAAACAAGTGATAATGATCATGTTCATGCATAGGTTTAAACACAGTAACTAACTGAAACAGAAACCGTTGTGCAGGAGGTTTAAAATGGGTGAGGAACAGTCAAACTCTGCTACAAAAGGTGAGCTTGTGCAAGACAGTTTCATGATTGATTACACTCAGTAGGAGAAACAATCTTCTAGGTATGATACCTTTTAATGGCTAACAAAAATAGAAAAAGTGATGTTACAAAGCAAGCTTCCGAGACCACTTCGGTGTCATCAGGCATGGTATAACAAAGTATGACCTGTTACATAAAACAGACCATGGCAGGACTGAGAACAGCAACAAGACACAAGGTAGTTCTACTGCATCAGCAAGGTCTTTCACAAGGGTTTCAATATGTGCAAACTAAGCACATTTTAAGAAGCACCAAGAAATGGGCATTGTTGAGGATCGTAGACAGTGCTTGGCAAAAGTTACTTGGAGCAACAGGTGAAAGACATCATGCTTGCTTCCCTTCAAAATTGTCAAGCAGTGCCATTTACCTCAGAACTGGCCTGGTGGGACTCCGCTACACTTATCTGCTACTCAGAAGTCTGGCCAGAAGTGGTCTTCATTAAATAATTGCGGTCAAAAAGCTATATCTTTGATCTAGAAACATGGTCAAATAACTCATCTATGCACCAAAATATATGAACTGGGGGTGCAGAAAAATGGCAGCAGGTGCTCTAGATGAAGGAGTAAAAATCTGAAATATTTGGGTGTAACAGAAGGCAGTTCATTTGCCAAAGTGCCTGCAAGTAACAGTGAAAAGTGAAGCATGGTGAAGGTCCCTTGCAAGTTTGGGACTGCATGCAGTTAGGGATTTGGTCAGGATTACTGGGGTCCTCAATTCTGAGAAGTACAGGAAGATAATTAGTCTTCATGCAATACCATCAGGGAAGCGGTAGATTAGCTCAAACTATTCAACAGCAGGACAATGACCCCAAATATACAATGTCATTAGGCACAAAGGCCCCATATCAACATTGAATTGTTTTGGGATTATATGAAGAGAGACGGATTTGTACAAGAATCTGCAGAAGATATTGGGTTAGTTCTCCCAAGATGTTTGGAACGATCTACCGGTCAAGCTCCTTCAAAAACTGTGCAAATGTACCTGGAAAAATTAATGATGTTTTGACGTGAAAGGGCAGTCTGCCCAAATATGGATTTCATTTAGATTTCTCTTTTGCTCGTTCACCTTTTGTTTTTTAATCAATTAACAAATACAAACTAACACCTATAAAACTAAAGCATTCTTCCATAGCAAATTTATTTTATTTTTTTAACACCTGTAAAACTTTTGCATACTGCTGTAAATGAATCTGATTTAAATATCTCAAGCAATGGGTCACATATTTCCACAAGAAAAGCCTTTAGATCAGCATATGCTGTCACTTTCCTGAGCACATACGACACACAGATGTATTAAGAAAATTCAAAAAATATTTACATTTTGGCAAAACTTCTATAAAATCTAATATGGAATGAAATCAATGTTTTATTGTACGGTATCACAAAAGTTTATTGCCAAAGTTTGAAAGAAAAAAAATATCATTTGTCCCAAACATAGTATCTGGGTCACTATGTCCCTGGTTCCTCCTGTGTCCATCCTTGATCACTTACGGTTTATACACCGGTATAATCCACATAAAATGAGGTGACAGCTTATATTACAGTAAGACCATGGTCGTTTGAAGTCTTTGCAGGCCTAAGACTATGTTCACATGTTTTGGAAATCTGTTGAATATTTGATAACAAATCCACAAGGAAATTCACAAGTAACACATGAGGATTTGGCTGCAGATTTTTCCCTACTTCATTTACTGAGCATTTAATAGGGGGAAAACTGCAATGAAAATCTGCACAATGAGGAGCATGCTGCAGATATGAGCACTTTCACTTTTGTGCAGGTTTTTCTTTGCAACGTCTGACTGGGATTTTGAAAAAACATTTACTGTAAATTGCTGTTGATTTGCAGTGTGGAAACTGCATTGTAAATCTGAAACGTGAACTTGGCCTAAAAATCATCATTGACAGCACATATTCCAGTTTAAAACAAGCGATATTATGCCAGCAATGTGAAAACCATATAGAGACCATATGTATTAATGAAGTTTTGTCCCCATACAGTTTGCATTAGCCTGTATAAAAGGGGTTTAAACGAGTAGCTCTTATATTGTCAATCACGCTAGTTTAGCCGAATATTAGGTTTATGGGCTTATTCTAATTAGTGGCCAATAGTACATCATAAATAAGGTGGTTTATGCCTCTCGGTAGGGATTAGATCTACATAAAAAAAAATCTGTAAAATGTTGTTCAAAGTGAAAATGCACTAAAATGGATAAAGAAGCTAATTAGGTCTACACATCCCCAGGATGTGAGTAACAATCATAAAAACCCCAAAAACTTGTAAATAAACTTTTAAAAAAAAATAAATAAATAACTAAATTATTTTAAACTTCTCTAAAAATAATTATTTTGTAATAGAGTTATCATTTGGAAATCTTTCATAGTTTTAAAGGTTGGAAGACAAGTCCATCCAGTAGAACCTGTAACCTGATGTGTTGATCCAAAGGAAGGCAGATACTAATCGCCCCATGTTAGGCAGTCAGATGGATGGATGGATGGATGGATGGATGGATGATGCATGGACTAGTGGCTGGTGGCTCTTCATTAATTTCGATGTAGCTGGTGTCACGCTTGGTTGGAGAGCCGCGGACAGTCCGAGCATTGTGGTCTGATCTTGGCCTGATTTATATGGCTGCCTGACTGCTCTCTTAGGGGCATCATTCCTACCTAACTCCCAATATGGCAATATAATACTGCATACTACCTAGAAGTATGTGCTGAAGGACTGAAGGTGAAGGATGGTGCACTCACTACCAGAAAAGGTTACATCATCCTTTCTAAATAAAAGGTGGCTATTGATTACTATTACCCTGACCTACAGTAATAGTCTGTGCTATAAGATAGCAACTCATACATTTAATCAGAAAATAGTAACCAGGTACAATCGTTTCAAGAGCTTGTGTTTTGTGCAACCAGGATAAAAGAAATAAACCCATCTGACGTGCCGGCCCTCACATGATCAGAGTTTACACAGATCTGCCGCCGTCACCATTCTATTCTGAGGAGAGGAAGTGGCCAGCTGCATTTCATTGGACTCATTGTACAGTCACTTTGATTCATCTTTTTTTTTCTAAACTGACTTTTATATCTTTAATGATTTCCTTTTAGTACGAAGCGCTAACAAATAATAAATATGTTTGATCACGGCAATAAATAGATCTGTCTTTGTTGCTGGTCATGAACAAAGTGAAACGTGGACTGTAATCCAGACCAGATTCCTCATTGGTGACATCTAAGGGCTTTCATGTTAGACACAAATACGGATATTGTGGTATTCTTTACTGTAAACTAGATAATATATGCATCATGGAGTACAGGAGAATATAAGATTCCATATGTTTGATCAATATATAGAAATGCAATGGACCGTGTACCCTTTGTAATTCGGAAATGTAGAGTCTTAATATATACTGATAACTAAACTATTTCAGACACAATGGGCCCGATTCATCAAAGATCTCGCTGGCGTAAAAGCTTTGAAAAGTCGCTAAATTTTGGCGCAACTCAGTTGCGGCAAAATTTTGCAGCTTTAGATGCCAGTTTATGCCAGCCAGCTCGTTTAAAGGGGTCTCCCACAAACAAAAGTTCATTAAAAAAATTGTCTGTGTCTGACCGTGTACGGAACATACCACATCTCCTGAGCAGGGGGGGGGGGAGCAAAAGACAACACAGACATTACAGCTGGGGATCGCAGAGGATTCATTTTGTGAGGTAAAATATTTCACTGCCTGTTATTAAACAATATTTTACCTCACAAAATGAATCCTCTGTGATCCCATGCTGTAATGTCTGCATACTATTTTGCTTCCTCCCCTGCCCAGGAGATGTGGTGTGATCAGACAGTGTTTCGTACATTGACAGCCAAAGCCAATTTCTAAAATTAACTTTTGTTCATGGGGAAAAAACCCTTTAAATTTATAATGAACTGTGTTGTTCTTGGCCAGAAATCTCACTCCAGTCCCTGACTGGAGTAAGATTTCTGGGATGGCGCACACCACTTGTCAGACACTCCCGATTCATGAGTCAGGAGTGTCTTGACTCCAGTAGTGTTCACACCGGTTATGATGAATCGGGCTCTATATATCTAAGCTAGTTATGCAACTATATAGCTAGTTATGCAATTACTAATTAACAAACCGCTGCAAAAATATTCCAAGATTAAACATTATGATCGAGCACTAGAGCTTGGAAATAATTCATACTGAAATTGAAGTCCTGAACTATCCACAGTAATCGCACAAATACCTTGTGCAAAAAGTCAATATGAGAATTGTCATGATTGACAGAAGTAGTCCACAACTTTCTTCCTCATAGAAAAATGATGAGGATGTGTGATCAAATGTATCCATGGCGCTCCATTCTTTATATACTGTATATCATGCATTCCCTGTTCAAATTATTTGTATCCCACTGTATTTAGCGAGGACATGTTGGTGGATTCATACTGCCCGATCCAGCATGAAACAGACACTGTTATTTCCGGTATGTCGGCTTAAGGGCGCAGTCAGATGACCATATAGTACGGACGACTATGGCATCACAGTGCACGGACAGGCCGGCGGCACTCCTGACAGCTGCATAGAAATACATGCGGTCGCGCTTGGGTCAGAAGAGCCGTCGGGCAGTCCAAGCATTGGCATGCGATCGTCGTCCGTTTTATACAGCCGTCTGACTGCAACCTTACTCTGAAATGCGGTGGAGTTTAAAAAAAAAAAAAAAACATCATCCAAAAGCAATAGTCGCAGCTATTTCACAATAACAGATAAATTACCAGCGGTCTCTCCCTGACCACTCAATATGTCCCTATTCAGGGTTGCAAATTCGGATGTGTTGGCAGGAATAGCACTGCACAAAATATCTGCATTTTTTACAATTCATCAAAATGGGTGACAAACGCTGCAAACATGCTGAAAGAATTGCCATGCAGGATTTAAGCAGTTTCAAATCTGCCGCAAGGAAAAATCAGCATCATGTGCATGAGACGTCAGAAGTTCCATTCTTTGCTGGGACAGTAAAATGCTGGCTAATATAAATATAATATAATATAATATATATATATATATATATATATATATATATCTCATTTTCCTGGTCTATAGACTGCAACTGACATTTATAGATGACATCAATGGTTTGCGCCTACAGTGTTTTTTTCAGGTGAGCGATCCTGCCAAAATTTTCAAAAAGGTACTTCAGGACGCGTGGACATTTTTTTCTTTTCCACTAAAGCATCTTTTTTTAGAGATGTCATTTTTCAATATAAAATGTTGGAAAAAACATGTTATAAAAAAAAAAAAAAAAAAAAAGAGAAGGACACCTGGGCATCTTCTGGCCGTTTTTTTTAAAACTTGCCATTGACTTCCATTATAAAATTATAGAGCATTGTCAGAGTGGAAATTGCCCGAAGAACGGTCAGATCACTTCTTTTAACTTATTGGCGTTTTTGGAAACCTGAAGTGGTTAAAAGACGCTCACAAAAAAAACTGAGCATATGACCTGCAAGTCATTTTTACATACAAGAATTAACAAATGCATGTCTGAGTATTTTTCGGACGCTTTAGAGGGCTTCTAAATCATAATGTCATACTTACAGCGCCTTGGTACATTTCAATCTCCTTTTCTCCAAAGTAAGGCATTTGTTTAAATGGATTCACAGAGATCAAGACAGGTCCAATGTATGTCTGTGAGCAATTAAGGTCAATAAGTTAACATTTTTTTGAACAATTATCAGTTTTAAAGTTCAATATGTTTATCCTCCTGATCGGTGCAGCAAGCTCAAACAGCTGACTGACAGGACCCCCTCTAATATGATGCAGACAACCCATCATGAAGGTGCTTGAAACTTTCAGCAGAGGTGGCTGGAAAATCTTAGTAGGCAAATTTAAAAAAGCCTGGGATGAACCTATATCCCCCTCAAGCTAAAAATAGTTTTTTTAATTCATAAAGGGAAGAACAGCTAAGATTTAATCATGGTAAAATCCCTTCAAAGAAGAAGTCGGACATTTTCTCTTGTTAATGCCGCTTTCTCACTCAATTGTCCATATAAGAGCTGCTGGTGAGGGAGCGCAAGACCAGACCTGTCCATCAGCTCCTCCACTTGTAAATCACCTGACTTGGGAAAGCATTCCAGAGTTTTCATTCATATGCAAATTAGGTGTTAAGTGCTCTGGGCATGACAGAGCACTTTGAGATTCTGACTCCCAAGGTTGTTTCCAGCACCAGCTTTAGCTTGCTAGGCCACTGTTTGATTTCCTTTGCTGGTCTCTGACATTACGCAGACAGTGAGCCATCAAATCAAGCTAAAGAGGCTGGTGCTGGGCGGGAAACAACCTGGTCGAGGAAGTGGCTAGTTAGTGCTCAGTCATGCCCAGAGCACTTAATGCCTCCCTTGCATGTTAATTAAAATACTGATTTCTTGGGACTGCAGCAACAGATAAAAGAATTTACATCAAAAAAATCTGCATGCCCACGGTTGGGTGTGGGGTAATTAACTCACTGACAAACTGTCCCTAAATGTCTCTCCCCAAAGTCTACAATTTTTAAGCAACACAAGGAAAAAATTAAAATAAAAAAAACACTATGCTTCACTGCACAAGCTCCAAAACTAGAAGTCAAAGCTAGGAGTTAAGATAGTGTTAGCATGATGATACTTTGTTTGAGGGCAAAATATATGTCCTTAGTAGGAAGCTTTTTATTTTTATTTTTTTTTTATAGAATTTCCTAAAAATTTGCAGATTCTATCAAATCTGAATTTTTGGGGATTTGATTTGCACAAAGTCAGAAAAATGGAGATCATTTTAGCTGAACAGCCTATCATTGTCTGCACTTCTTTATAAGTTTTACCCTCTCCAATCAACTTTTTAATCAAAGTACACTGTTCTTCTGAACAAGGTCTCAAACGACCCACATGTCTCAGGCTTTCAAGGAGAAATGCATTCACACCTGTTTCTTCACAGAATGATTGACCTCACTAATTGAACTCCACACTGTTATTATTTTGAACACTCCCCCTTTCAATTAATTATTCAAATACACAGACTCAAAAACATGCAGATCATGAATGCGGAGCCTGTTGGTTTTCTTAGATCATGTGGTAATACAATTTATACCAAAAGCAGTGATTAATCTGGTTAGTCATATTGGACTGCTATTTTGAACACTACTGTATATGTTTGGCCTACACATTAAGAGCATTTCAAGGCGTACATGTCGGATGTACACAGCAGGCATAATGTGAACAGAACCTTACTGCACCCAAATTAATGTGTTACTTATCAGGCCTTCTATAATACAATGTCATAAAGCACTGCTTAGTTAGGAAAAAATGGGAAGTCAGCAGTTTTCAAAAATGTATTCATCATTAAAAAGAAGAAGTACAAAGAAAATATGGGACAATAAACGTCAGACTAAAATAAATACATTGTGTAAAAAAAAAAAAAAAAAATCTATACATTGTGACAAAAAAGGGAACAAATACAATATGTTATGCTGGCTTATTCCCATATGGCAGTGGACTTCATAACCTGAAATATCACATATACAAAGTCTAAAATGCATGGTGTCATGTAAACTAAAAGGAGGTTGTGAAACATTTATGGTAAATAGGTCACTGATGAGAGAAGAGACTTATGGACACTCAGCATATAGAATATGGGCTTTTACTAGAGCATCCTTCATGGACAGGACAGTTTGTAGATAAACAATGGCACCATTTGATCGCGTGTGGAATAATCCAGCCTTCAGTGGCACAGTTTATCACTCATTCATGACTGCGCACATAAACAATCAGTTCATTCAAAGTCTACTGGACGCTACGCTAATCCTTTGTGGGTTCTAAGACTCAACATTAATGGAATGTCCCCGCTTCCACCAAACAGTTATTCACTGCTTTACATATATACTACATCACATTAAATACCCAGGATGGATACTAAAGGGGTTTTCCAAGCTATGACACAAAGCACACTATGTGAATGCAGACTGCTGAAATCGTGGCAGTGCGTGATGCGCTCGCTGTCACGATTCCCCTGTATTCCCCATGCGAGTGGGCAGTCATGTTCTAATGAGAGTCTAGTAGGTATGTGACTACAGCTATGCAAATTGCATACTTTAGTCTCCCTGCGAATGGGCAGTCATGTGATTTCGAGGGGCATCATGACTGTGAATGCAAACTGCCAAATTGTGGCAGTGTGCAATGTCCAGAGTGACTGCAGACATTTATGCTCAGCCCGGAAAACCCCTTTAAAAAAGGGGATATTCTAAGACCACTGATTCACTGCAGTGCTCTCTTGGATAGTCAGGGATTTCACTGCTGTAGCACAGTAAACAAAGACTGATGGTGAAGTGTTGACGCCCCAATTATCTGCGAGACTGCTGCACCCAATCACTTGCCTCAGTGGTGGTGTGGTCACATGGGTAGTCATGACACAATCGAGCAAGACAGGCTTAAAGAAAGCCCTGGAGCAGCAGAAAATCGATCAAGTAGCTAATGCGTTTTACATTTAATGCAATTTTACCTCCTTAGATGCATTATTTAATGAGTTGGCAACCCCCTTCAATTTGGCAAACTGAAAAATATATTTATTAAAGTATTTAATACAATATTTAAAAAGCTCACGCCACGACATATGGAGTTGTCCTAGAGTCCTTAAGGACTAGTTTGTGATATTATAAGGAACATATACCTAAATAATTACTGTACTTATTCACATTGAGGAGCATGGAAAAACAACTGAATTCTCTTGTTGCACAAGGAAAAAAAAGGGAAGATATCCCAATATTTCCTAAGCTGGCAGTAGAACTCACGGATGTCAAAATTATCCTTTCTGAATAGATTGATAAAAGTAACAGTGGCTAACAGCCAATCTTCCCGAATGACTTAACATCTATTTTTTTCACTTATTTTTAACGAGAGAATAAACTCTAGAAACATCATCTGCCAGAACATAACGGAAGATTTTCCATTCACAAAAGGCAACACAAAGCTATTATTTTCAAATCCAATGGGGAATAAAAAAAATTAATGGGAATCTTTGATGTGAAGGAAAATATAGTAACAATTCCACTATAAAATTCTGCTGAGTCTAAAAGGTTTTGGTAGTAAGATTTGTAAAACAAGGCAAAAATGGTATGATGTGCTTTTTTTTAATAACGAAACTAGCAGTTTTCAATATTTAAAATATGGGATGCTAATACTATGATAGTTATTTCTTTGCCAAGATACAGTTTGACATGTTTTTATTCCCATTTGTAGAAGTGATCACTTATTTCTGGGATAGGAATTAATTTGCTGATCAGTGGGGGTCCGACTGCTGGGACCTCCACAGATCCCAGAGAAAGGGTCAGCAGAGTCTCATCTGAATGGAGCTGCTGGTTAGACACATGCACCACTGCTCCATTCAGTCTTTATGGGACTGTCAGAAAAATCTGGAGCACTGCACTTGGCTAGCTCATCCCATAAAGAAAGAATAGAGCTGTGGTACACATGTGCATTCAGACGTGGTGTTTCAGAGCAGTGCTCTTCGGATTGGTGGGGATCCTACCAGTTACACCCCATCAAATCAGCAAGTTATCCCCTACTTATATATAAAAATTAGAAACTCTTTAGATGGGAATATAACCCTTTAAGTGCACTCTATACAGTTTTAAAATAGTAAATGTGTTTATAGAGGAGAAAACATTTCGAACAAATATTGGTCAAACATAAATTGAAAGGGCACCATTAAGTTTGGACAGTGTACACCTAAGGGCGCATTGCCATCCATTTTGGAATGTTTTTCCAATTAATATCCTGACTATGCACCACAACATTGTGTGGGAAGAATCCTATTGAGTATTCCAGACTGGGGATTAATATGCATAATGGCAATAATTTCATGATTAGACATTAGTTGCACTTTAATTAGAGGTGCTGGCGGCACTTTGTGAAGTTGATGAGAAGGATTTGGAATGTGTTGTGCAAAGGAGAGGGACAGCAGCTTAGACAACTCGAAGGATATCTGCCCCCCAACTGTCCTGTCCCACAGCCCACAGTTATTCTTCTGGGTGTGCCCCAGGCCAGCCTAATTCAGATAATACATTTTGACCTAAAAATGTTATTTTGACTTTCTACAGAATTATGTGAAAAATAGCCTTGGGCAACCTGGGTGATCCAATGGTGCAATTAACCAGAGTTACTAAATATCGCCATATAAGAATATATGGTATATACTCCTATGCAATGTCTAAATTACTGTGCTACATTTTCAGCATCCACAAACAGTAAAGAAGACTTTAGGTTATTAGCTGGAGAGTTGAATTGCCCCAGAGTACATATGACATGAGTAGAGCTAAGCATATCGAATCTCCTCTCCAGCAATTTGATAATGTAAGATATTACTTTTCAAATCAGAATTAGGCTGTGACTTCATGGATCTGGTATGAAATACAGTGGAAAGGATACAAAGATGAAGTCATCCATATAGCGCTTTTTCAAGTTTTCCACTATAGAATCTTCAGTAATTTTGGACAACAGGACCATATCATCCACTCCGCTGTGCTTGACATTGTGGCTTTGCCAGTGGTATCTGTAATGTCCTTTGCTGCCCTGTAAATAGAACAACAATAGTACTTGAGAAAATAGCATTACAGTGAATCAGACATGCAGCTTTTGTAGTAGTTTTGAGCCAAACACCAGAATGGGTGCTACAGAGAAAAGGAAGTATTAGGGCAGAGACAGACTGCCGTATTTCTCGTGCGAGGATCACATCGTAAACCTTGTACTGGCTGTCTGCTCTCCTGACCGGAGCTTGACAGCTGCATAGAAATCCATCATGCTGTCATGCTCAGGTCAGTAGAGGAGCCAGCCCGTCTATTCAGTGCGATGCGATCGTCGCATGAGTTATACGGCAGTCTGTCTCTGCCCTTAGTCTTATTTATTGCATCCTTCGAGGATGCAAAAAAAAAAAAAAAAAAGTATACAGACATTACAGCACTTGATCGCAAATAATTCTCGGAGATAAAACCTTGTTTAAAAACAGGCAGGGAAATGTTTTACCTCAAAGAATTAGCTGTGATCCCATGCTGTAATGTCTGTATACTCTTGCTTCCTCCCCAGCCCAGGAGCTGTGGTATGATCAGACCTTGTTCCTGTACGGTCAGACACAGCCATTACACAGTACACAGCAGGGGCACATTCATAAGATCTCAGCACAGGAACATTTTTTTATAACACATCCAATTGTGGAAGTTATTATTCCAAGATCTATTGATTAAAATTAATTTTTGTCAGTGGGAAAATTGATCCGAGCACAGACCGCAATGCATGGACAGGCCGCGGGTCTCCTGACCGGAACAGGACAGCTTCATACATTTCTGAGGCGGTCACGCTCAGGTCCGGAGAGTCCTGGCCAGCCTATGCATTGTGGTCCATACTGGGACCAATTTGCATGGATGTCTGAATGAGCACTAAGGCTTAGGTTTTTTTTTTTAAATTGGTTTTAGAATACTACTAAAGTTGGCATGCAAAACAACAAGTCATTATTTATGTAAACCTGACACTTTGCTTTCCACTTAGTAATTGGGAACTAAATAACGGGTGATAACTGACTGCAAAGTTGTGAAGCCAATTAACAGATTATTATAGAAAAATTGTGATATGTAAGAGTATGGTGTTCAATGAGGTGTACTTTAAAAAAAAAAAAAAAAAAAAGGGAACATCACCACCATAACTAAATATAAGCCCATTCTTGGATTATAAGAAGGTCCTGTATAAACCATACACTTATTTCTAGGTTATAAATCTGGCTTGCGGTATACAAATTAGTCAGGACTAGTCTGGCCTTGGATCTTGTATTCACGTCGAGGGGAACAAGAGGACATCCACCACACAGGCAATGCCACAATCTCGGCTCTGCAATGCTCATGTGTGAATGGACCCCATGGTCTGTTCTCCTGGCCGGGCCACGTGCTTCATCAGTGCACTGTGTATGTCCAGTCAGGTATTAAATATGCAAATTTCCTCTTCAGAGAGGAATAGTATTTGAACTCAAACTCTATTGCGACCTACTAGAAGTAGCAATCCCACGATATGTCAATATCGACAGTTTAATGCGCCTAGCCGCATGATTTAGGATAAGAAGCCATACCAGGAACTCCATTTGCAAACATGTGTTTCGGACTGTTTGCCTCAAGAGTATAAATCCTACCTTGCAGACAGCCGCAGTGAAGCTGGCGGTGAATGATCACGTCCCCTGGGCATGATAAGATCCAAGACTTGACTATGACTAGTCTTTGGGAATCAATGCCCAGCTTTGATTAGGCTTATTTGCATAATGAGAGAGATTTTTTTTTATTTTTTTTTTACATAGAAATAAATATTATAATAAATGTGACCATTTAGCAGGGGCTTGGAAGCTGACAGGTTCATTTTAAATTAAAAGGAACGATAATGTAGGTGTGCAGCAATACCAGGTTGAGATCCATGTAGGGATCAGACATTACAACTGACTCGCTCTTTAAAAGGTAAAACATTACTTAAAAACAGGCAGGGAAAGGTTTTGCCTCACAGACTCAGCTGTGATCCCCTGCTGTAATGTCTGTATACTCTTTTGCTTCCTCCCTGTCCAGGAGCTGTGGTATGATCAGACCATGTTCCTGACGGTCAGACACAGCCATTACACAGTACACAGCAGGGGCACATTTATAAGATTATCTCATCACAGGAACATATTTTTTTTTATTTTTTAAAAACACTCCCAATAGTGGAACGCCCCAATTAATAGATTGTGGAATAATAAAGTGTACTTCGTTCGTGGGTAAACCCCTTTAATAACATTTTAATTAAAAAGGGTAAATCATGAATTAATGATCAGCGGGGGTGCCTCATCAGTTGAGGCCCTATAGCTAAATGGGGATGTGCTGCAGTACCAGGTCCAGATCCATGTAGGAATTAGCTTCTGTGCCTAGATTTAAAAATATGTGATACGTAAAAGTGGTTACATCCATGGATATGCTCCAGCGACATCTGCTTAAATCACCAGGTCAAGCCAAATTCAGTTTGTGGGCGATGCTGGTGATGGAAGACATGTCATGGCCAAAATCACTGTACGGTACAAGTACTGACCAGCCAGAGACACTGGTGTGGCCGAGATCTGTGGTACTACCGGCCAGCAGGCTAAGGCATCCTTGCCTCAGACTCACGACTGCAACCAGCAGCTACTTAATGGACGCAACCCAGATCTCATATGGATTAAAGCACATGTGTCAAACTCTGGCCAGTGGGCCACATCTGGCCTTCAGGGTGATTATATTTGGACCACAACGCCATTTGGAAGACTAAGTGGGGCCCATTATTCTGCATGGGAGGACTATGTGGGGCCCATTACATTGTGGGGAGGGCTGTATGGGGATCACAGTTGGGGCATCATACTGTGATGGTGTCACCATTCTTGGCCTGGGGAGTTGAGTGGGGGAAGGGGGTACAGTAGGGTCATCATACCATAAGTGTCGAGGAATTCACTGTGGGGGTATCATACTGTGTTTGGGGTGCACTTATGTTTGCATCATATTTTATAGGGGCAATGAAAGGGCAATCTAGGGGCTTCAATAGGAGGAAAATTACTCAGTAAGGGCAGCAAAGTTGTGACCCCGCCAAATATTAAGGTGTTTGTTTTTTTAAACTAAATATCAAGGTTGCCCCCGCCACTTTGTCCAAGTTTTTAATTTTGGCCCTCTGCGTATTTGACTAGCAGATCCCTAAGGAACCAAGTCCTTCAACCTTTAATCCAGGGATGTCAAACTCAGAGTGGCTAGCGCCAAGTCTGTTCAAGGAAGCCTTTTTTTGAGCTAACAGACTTTACAATAGTGTGGCATTTAATGTATAAATCTTTAAATTAAAAAGGCAGATCATGAATGTTTCATCAGTAGGAGCACCTTATCAGATCAGTCCCTTTTACTTAAATGGGTGTATGCTGCAGTATCAGAACTAGATTCATGTATCCACACAGGGATGATCCTCTGTGCTCAGATAAATATTAACGAAGCCTTATTTGTATGGGGAGCAGTACTCCCATAAATAAGTCTCCACAAATGAGACATTTAAAGATCTCCCTTTAAAACTGGACCTGTCACCAGATTTCACAATATAAACTGCAAACCTTATTAAATTTGTCTTAGTCCTGATGACTTTGATGTTCATTTGAAGACTAGGACGAAAAACAAATAAAAATAATTCAGAGTGGCTGTCTATTCCTAAGAGCGCTATTTAATAATGAAGGAAATTTGTTAAAATTGGGTGACCGATTTGCTTTACAAATTATATCCATGGTATATTTATACTAGTGAAAAATCATCAGCAGGGTTAGTTTTCAATACCATCTCTTTGCTGATCATACACATCATTCACTGATCAAGCCGAGCAGCCAGGGAGCGGGCCCCGGAGCTGCACTCAGCGAGCAGTGTCCGGTCACTCACTGAGCGCAGCTCCGGGGCCTGCTCTCTGCAGTGCGTCATTCTCCCCGGTGTGATTGGTCGCATGGATTACAGCGGGGGACACTTATGACAGGTGAGTATAAGGATTTTTCATTTTATTCTTATATTCACAGTTGGACACTGCGGGAGCAGACACTACTACTCTCATCATTGTCCCTGCTGGTGCTGATTGCAGTGCTTGGTACTTTAACTGAGTTAAGCTGTAAAGTAGGAACGATTCCATTTTCAACCCTCACTTATATTAAAACGGTAGAAAGTGAATCTCTGATGACGCTTCAGTTTTTAGAAAGGATTCCCAATGCCTTTGCTTAAAAAATCAATTTACTGTATTTATCGGACTATAAGATGCAGTTTTTTCATCCAAAATTTTTGAGGAAAGTAGGGGATGCGTCTTATAGTCCGAACATATGTTCTGTGGCTGTGGGTGGTTGGGGGCTGGGGGCAAGAGGTAGAGGATTGGGTCACAGGAGGCGGCAGCAGCCGAAGCTTGCTGCAGCCTACGCTGTGCCTGCTGCTAAAGAAAATTAACATTCCCTGCCCAGCTCCCCACACCCATGGGCGTGGAGAGCAATGAATATTCATTTTCCTTAATAGCGCACACTGTACCTGCAGCGCGGCTCCTGCTGCAGCCGGCGGTCTGTGTGTCCGCTATTAAAGCTCATGAATATTTGCTACAACAGACTCCCATGGGTTGTAGTGAATATTCATGGTCTTTAATAGCGGGCACACTGACCGCCGAGTGCAGCAGGAGCCGCACTGCGGCTACATTGTGCGCGCTATTGGAGAGTGAATGGTCACTGCTCCCCACGCACACACAGTCCCGGCATGGGGAGCAATGACTATTCCAGCATAGCACTTCACTGTGTGAGGGCGCATGGCAAGGACGCCATGCGCGGCTCACACAGAGAGAGTGTCGGCAGCAGAGCCAGACGCAGCGCTGGAGGAGAGATGAGGGGAGTATAATGGTTTATTTTTTGTGGGCAGTGTGATGGGGATGGGGGTGCCAAGCATACAAAGATGGGGATGAGGGCCACGCATACAAAGATGGGGATGAGGGCCACGCATACAAAGATGGGGATGAGGGCCACGCATACAAAGATGGGGATGAGGGCCACGCATACAAAGATGGGGATGAGGGCCACGCCTACAAAGATGGGTGATATTAACAATTGTGGGACATTACCCCAATACCAGTGTCAGCAGCAGACCTCCTTCCCCCATAACAGTGCAGCATGACCACATTTTTTTGCTTACATTTTTATTTCTATTTTCCTCCTCTAAAACCTAGGTGCGTCTTATAGTCCAAAACATACGGTACATATGGATGGATGAAATCGATATTGATTTATTAGTTGTGATTACAAGCAAAGTAAGACTGTTGGATCACATACGATTAGAAAAATGTAAAAATATTAAAAACATAACGCATTTCAACTCTTAGGAGCCTTCGTCAGGTGTATAGCAGGTATACCACAAATACTATTTATACTTGTCCTCCCTGTTTGTAAGTGTGGTTCTCTCTCACTGAGATCCAATCATTGTGATTAGTATTCCTACCAATCACGGGGAGGGCATTTTTTGGAGGTCACTATCGGGCACACTGATTTATTTTTATTTCATCTAAAATTACCCAATTAAATAAATTGGGTGTTTCCATAGAGAATATGTGAATGATTGCTAGTTAGTTATCATGGATGGATGATAAATATTATTTACGTGGTATACCTGCTCTACACTTGACGAGGGCTCATAAGAGTTGACATGTGTTTTAGGTTTTTAATATTTTAACTTTTCTAATCAGATGTGATCCAACAGTCTTTGAATGTAATCACAACTAATAAATTCATATCGATTTCATATGTAAATTGATTTTTAGGCAAAGGCATTGGCAATCCCTTCTAAAAACGGAAGCGCCAGAGACTCACTATTATATTCACGTGGAGGAGCTTCTGGGCCAGGAAAGCACACTGCCACGGCTATCGGATGAGCCGCATGCCGCAGGAGGGATTCCAAACAGTTGAAAGCTACTACATAGCACAACCTGCTCAGGTGAGCACATTACCATTCATTCTTTTTATATTACTTTATATCATAATGACTGTGCTTAGGTAGCGTGCTCTTTTCTTTTCCTGCGCAATATATTTCTAAGATTATATTAAAATGGATTATCCAGTTTCTGAAATAAATGAACCCCACTACAAATGCTATTTAAAAAACAAAACAAAAACACTACTCACCTTTTTAATTCTCTGCCGATCCAGGTGCCCCCCTTAGTTTATGAGAAGTCAGCACGTGACTGCTGCAGTGGTCACAGACAAGGGGGAACGCAGGAGCATCTGTGCTGGATCAGTGGGGAATTGTAAAGGTGGTCAGTCGTTTTTCATCATTTTATAGCATTTACTGCTGATTTTATTTTTTATTTAGTTTTGTAGAAACCGGATAATCACTTTTAACCTAAACCTGATGTCGGCACTTTAATAGTGATGACTAGTACTTTTTTTTTCCATGATATAGTAGATATGTAGAGGTTCTCTAACTGTAGTACTGCATGCAGTTACTGAATATTATTTAACTTAGAGGCTATAAAAAGTAATAGTGGTGAATCTACTGTGGAATAATGAAACAAGAATAAAATTCTACCTCCACTTATGGGCAAAGAATGTATTCAGCAAAGTGCTATATGGCTGCGCGCACATGTGGGGCAGATGTCAACATACTGGTACGCAGCTCCACAGACTGGTGATGTGGCTTGTTGTCATTTTTAAAGCTTAAAAGACATTTTACCAAAAAAAGGAAGAAAAATGCTAGAGGAGTAATTCAACTCTTCAATACATTTCCTATTTTAACTGCAGTTTCCTGCATTTCTGAAGCTCAGGAATGTGCGGAATTTCTAGCACCAGGCAGCGCTCACATCTACAGCCCTTCTGCCCACAATAGGATATTGGATTGTTCTCAGAAAAAAAAAAAATATGTTCATTATAAAGCACTAAAACTGACTAACATATTAAAATGTAAGCCAAATAGATGTAGGTAACAGAATTCTACTAAACATAGCGATCTATTAAACACGTGGACAAAATTGTTGGTACCCCTCGTTTAATGAAAGAAAAACCCACAATGGTCACAGAAATAACTTGAATCTTGCAAAAGTAATAAATTAAAAATCTACGAAAATGAACAAATGAAAGTCAGACATTGCTCTTCAACTCAGCTTCTACGGAATTTTTAAAAAAAATTAAACTCATGAAATAGGCCTGGACACGTGACCACGTGTGTAGATACATGAATTGTGTTACTTTCACGTATGTTAGGCATCCCTTCTGCAGTAGGGACAATTTTCATAGTTTTTTTTTTTTATCCCAGGGAACACTGCCTGACCTTTAAAAACACGCTACGACATTTGGCATTTTCCATAAGGAGAAACATTACCCTCTTAAATCCAAAAATTCAACTGGATCTCCAAGCTATCATGGTGTCTTGTGGTCCTTAGTAACCAAGGCCCAGGTGCAAAAGCTAACTGAACCTCCACCCGTTAGGACATGTACATACGACATCTGTTAGAACGCTGGTGTACCCACTAGGACTCAGGAAAATGCCAGCAGTATTTTACTGAAGTGTCTTTTTTTTTTTTTTTTTTTACATCTTTTCTGCCATCACACCACACACCAAACGCATAGGTAGCCAGTCATTTTCACACCGCAATGCATATTGTTTTTTTTTGGGCATTTTTTAGAATTTTTTTTTATTTTATTTTTTTTAAAGCAGATCTAAAGAGGAATCGGCCTGAAAAAAAAGCTGTGTGCTTATACCATGACTTTTATTTATCCATAATTGCCTGATGAGGGACAACCTGTAGCAAAAGAACTGCCCATTGATAAAACAGCAGATATAGCTAACAGGCTCATTAAATCCAGTCTGTGCTCCTGATGCTATGGTTATAGATCATCTGTGGTTACCATTATCAGCCTAGAGTGCAAGGAATACAAACTGTAACAGTTGTATGTTCGTGGCATACTTCTGGGGGTTTCCTCTGGGTACTCGGGTTTCCTCCCATACTCCAAATTCATACTGATAGGGCATGTAGATTGTGAGCCTCAGTAGGGACAGTGATTATGTCTGTAAAGCGCTGTGCAATATTATGGCGTTATAAGCGAGTAAAAATAAATAAGGAAAAAAGATCATCTATGGCCTGCGACGTCAGCACCGCCAACTGTATCGGCATCCAGGATGCCGATACAGTTAAAAGCAATGATGGAAGCGGGAAGCTGTCCACACCCTCCCCCATCATCCTTCCTCTGTCTGATATCTCAGTGCACCGGCCATGATGTCACTATCTTGCACCGGCTGTGCCGAGAAAAGCTTCAGAGCCCTCGCTGCCAAGAGCAAAGCAGTGGGGGAATGAGGAAAGGCGAGTATTTTTAATGTGGGGCCCATTTTGCTTTATGGAGGTCTATATGGGGGCCCATTACACTGTGTGGAGGGCTGTGTGGGGAACACAGCTGGGGTCACCATACTTTGCCAGGAAGGTTGGGGGGTACAGTAGGGTCATCATACAGTGTGTCGAGGGTACTGTGAAGGAATACACTATGAGGGTATCATACAGTGTTCAGGGGGCACTTCTGTTGGCATCATACTTTATGGGGACAATTAAAGCGTAATCTAGGTGCTTCAGTAAGAGGAAAATTACTTTGTAGTGGTGCAAAATTGTGAGATTAATATTCGGTGGGGTCACAGAAGAGTATAAGTTTTTTTTCTTTTTGGGGTAGGGGGCAATTATAACTTCTGCTCTGCGGTCCCATGATTTTTTATATACACCCTTCCCAGTGAGGAAATACCCAATGCTCTGGTCATGTGATCGGACCCTTAAGATCTATTAATTAAAATGTACTTTGTTCGCAAGACAGCCCCTTTAAGTTTGTTTCCATTCAAAAAGTTCATCGTTTTGTTTGATAAGGAAAAACGTCCTCAATTGTAGACTTTTTTTTTAATAAGTATCAAGTTGGCCCGCAACTTTGTCTAAGTTTTTAATTTCGGCCCTCAGTATTTGAGTTTGACATCCCTGATTTACAGCCTAATAAAACATTAAATAATTTAAATATTATGAATAAAACAATAATTTATGGCAATAAATAACATTGCAACATTTGCGGTCTAGTTTCTTCCATAATGTCTTTTTGTCTCATGGTTAAACATAGCAACATATTGTTATATTGACTCATTATCAGCAGACTTCATGAAGTCATCTCTTCAGACATCTGCCAGACCTGTGTTCTCTCTGTATAGCCACACACCTTTCATTACACTGCATGTAGCTGTAGTTCTGGCCACATAACCCCCATTTTATTGCTCTATTGGAAACTTGGGATTAGCGTTTTGCACCTCCAAATCAATCATCTCCGATCAATAAGCCAATATTTAAGTAAAGTTTTTGATTAAAAAACAAAGTACAACGGCTCAGGGTCCAATGCAACTGTTACCATGGAACAATATACCATAACTGCGCTCAAGAGGTCCTACTTGCATTAGATTGCAGTAGGCATGGGAACACTTAAAAATCTACTAATTAAAGCACTAGTGTACAGCAAATAGTGTACAGCGTCAGAAGAGCACATGGACTGAATATGCAGAAGTCAAATCATATTTCCACCCAATAACCACTTTTCATGTAAGGGCTTGTTCACACACTGGTTTTACCCTTGAAAAATGTGCGGAAACCACCCTCAACCCCCCCCACAAAAAAAAGCAAGTGAATGAAAGGTCTGAAATGTCATGCACCTGCTGCTCAATTTTATTTTGCAGATTTGAATAAAACTTTTTCTTTAAATTCTTCAGCATGTCAAATTCTCAGCGTTTTTCACCCAAATTAGTGGGAAAAATGCGCAAGTAAAAAGAAAAACGCATAACAAAATGTAAGTAAAAACATACGTATTTTCAACAGCGTTTTTCCCTTCACTTGTATATTTGCAGATTTTTCAGTAGCAAAAATCCAACATGATACATATTATAAAAGTTGCTTACAAGTGAATCTTATGAATGGGAGGAATTTTAACTTATGGCCTTTAAAAATGTGTGATTTCCAAATCTTGGGAATTGTAAAGAATTCAGGTAATAGAATATATATATATTTTTTTCCTTTTCCTTTTTTTCAATTTTTCATACATCTACACACACGGATCACAGAGAAGGAAAGAGATCGGGAACTGCAGATTCATTTAGTGCATTCAATGGTGATATTTTTCTTCCATGAGAGACCTTATGTTATCATTTGATAAATTCCAGATCCTATATTAGTGAGGATTTCTTTTTTTTTTAAACCAATTATTTTTATTTAGGTTTCAAAAATTTACAGCAAACAGTTATCAATATACATCTAACAATTCACATAACGTGTAGTAATACAGTCAAAACCCTCTCCCCCCTCCCGCCAATACTCCTTATGCCGGGCATACCTGGGAACATTGACAATCATATTACCGCCATCCATGCGGACCATATTTTCCCAAAAGTTCTCTCTCCATGCCTCCGCCTGTAAATGCTTTCCTCTAAATGCATTACCGTACGTGTCTGAGCAATAAATTCCCTCCTAGTGGGGGGTTCCGAATCTGTCCATTTTCGTGCTATTAGTTTGCGTGCCACATATAGCAATCGCGCTATCGCCACTTTGTAATGTTCTGAGACAGGTATTCCATCCACCTCCCCCAAAACACACAGCACCGGGTTTCTGTCAATTGTACATGTATAAGCCCTCTCAATTTTGTTAACAACGACCAACCAATAAGCCACTAGCCGTGGGCATGACCATAGCATGTGTAGCAGTCCGGCCTGGTCCGTGCCACATCTCGGGCAACTGGAATCTCCCCTCAAGCCCGCCTTGTATAGGCGCAGCGGTGTTTTGTATGTCCTATGTATTATGTATAATTGGGAGATCCGTGCCTGCTCGCTTAGACAGATCTTCGGGACATATTCTAGAATTGCCTCCCATTGTTCTGTTGTGAGGGTACCCACCTCCCTTTCCCATTTACTCTTTGCAATGAAGTGATTTCCCCCCAGATAGGAGTGCAGTAGGTCATGATATAAGCTCGATATGACTCCCCTCGTCCCTCCCTTCATACATACAGAGTCTAGTACAATGTCACCCTGAACCGTCATGGCTCCCAATCCACACTGTGCCCTCCAAGCATGTCGAAGCCTATAGTATTGAAATCCCCATACCAAAGGCAAATCAAATTCTTCTCTCAATTTCTCAAAGGTCTTCAGGTCCGTTCCACTCTGCAGCTGGCACACATATCTCACTTCTTGCGCCTTCCAATTGCCCATTTGACACAGCTTATTAAGTTCCGGCAGATGTTCATTGCCCAACACCGGTGAGTACTTAGTCAGCCCGTCCACCCCCCTGATCTTTTTAATAGTGTCCCATACCTTCTGAGTCAAGCCTAAGGTAGGATATATTGCTCCCAATTTCTTAAAGGTACCATCCTCTAACGCCTGGACCAGTGGGCGTCTCCCCGACACATGTACCAGCACCCGGCAAGCTGCCCCTCCACAATCGGGTTCTCTCCATCCCCTGACATGCTGGCCCTGTACTGCCAAGAAATAGACCCAGGGATTGGGTGCGGCCAATCCTCCCTCCTCCTTCCCATTTTGCAGAGTTCCCAATTTAATCCTTGCCTGCCTCTTGCCCCATATCAAGGATCTGAAGATAGAATCAATACCCTGAAATCGTTTTTTTTGGTAGCCATATCGGTGAGTTGTGCAAAACGTACATTAGTTGTGGCATAAGGACCATCTTAATCAGGTTAGTTCTACCCGTCACCGTCAAAGCCAATTGGCACCATGCGCCTATTTTCTTTTTAAATTTCTCTAGCAGAGGAACTAAATTCAGATCCGTGAATCGTGTCAATGGAAGCGCCACCCATATCCCAAGGTATTTAAATTGTGAAACCAGCTGGAGCTGCTTCCCCCTCTCATCTATCTATTAGTGAGGATTTCTACCGCCACTACTGACAGGGGTATATATACAAAACATTAATACCAGGGAACTATCAGAAAACTAATACTATATAATACACTGCACGTCTTGATGACCTGCTCTTCTGTACAGACCAGTTCTCAAGCAAAGAAAATTCACACAAAAATTGTGCAAAACAATTGAATTTTTGATGTGGAAAAATCTGCTGTTGAAATTTACACCATGTAACCAAATGGGAAAAAAAATTCTGCACCACATACATGGTATAATTTTCCCGCTGTAATTCTTTCCCTTGATTGTGTTGTGGATTTTAGATGTGGAATCCCGGCACATGGATTTCAGAGCATAATTTCAACTATTACACAAATCTGCAAAAAAAATAATCCACAGCTCACACAGCAAAATCTACAATCACAAAAAATAGTTGGACCACAGTATAAAATGTAAATAAAATAAGAATTCAATAACTTGGAAATCAATTACAGCCATAGTTTATTCACAACAGAACATAGCACACGCAACAGAAGGTGAAAAGGTAGAAAGATTCAGAGATTCTGGAGAAATCCATGTGCACAAGGGACCTGGGATCAGGAATACGTCCAGAAATAATGGTCTAAACACATTTCACCATGCAATCTACAAATGTAAGTTAAAGCTCTATCATATTAGGAAGAAATCATATATCAACATGATCCCAAAACGCTTATGTGTTCTCTGGGCCAAAGCTCATTTAAAATGGACTGAGGCAAAATGTAAAAGTAAATAGCCGCCTGCAATCCAGACCTTTCACTAATGGATCATTGCTGGATTTTTCATTCCATAGTGCAACAAATGTTTTCTGAAGACTGGAGCAGCTAGAATCCTACATCAGACAAAAATGGGATAACATGCCTCTCCCAAAACTCCAGCACTTGGTCTCCCAACTTCCCAGATGTTTACAGGTTGTTGTAAAAATAGGAGGTGATGCTACAAAGTGGTAGACATGGACCCATCACAACTTTTTGAGATGTGTTGCTGCCATCAATTTCTAAAAAAAGTGTTTTTTTAAATGCAATGGGAAAATATAAGTCTAATGTTTACCCTCTGATCTATGTCAGATATTCTTTTGTGAATAAAATATCGCTATAAGATTTCCAGATCATTGAATTTTCTTTATATTTTATACAGCATCCCGACTATTTTGGAATTATGGTTGCATGTTCGTGTCTTGTGGCTAATTAGAGTGCCATATTTTTACTTCATATGTATTTATCCTCAAGAAGAAGCACATAGTACAGAAAGAAAAAGCCCTCAGAAAGAAGTCTTCGTGAGTAACTCAACTGTCAATGTCTATCAACTTCTTATCCATTTTGTGCTATATGGGTATATCCCTATAAGGGTATGTGCACACTATCCGTGCTGTCAGCGCTTTGAACGCAGTATACTTTATACTTCATCTAAAGCGCTGCATGCAGGTGAGTCCGCATGTGTTGATTGAACCTTGCGGATTCACCGTATTCAATACATTGCACTGATCTCATTTCTCTTGCGGAGGCTAGCGACTCCGCAAGAGAAATTGACATGCTGTGGTCTGGATAGATGCGCTGCATGTCCGTGTCCGCGGGTGATCTGCAGTTGTATGGAGACCCATAGTGGGCATGGGATTTCTTGAAATCCCATCCACTTTGCTTGTAATGTAGAACGCTGCGGTTTGTACGCAGCGCAAGTGTGCTCTCCGCAGCGTTTCCTGACCGTGTGCACGTACCCTAACTATGTAATAAACAAAATTTGCTGCAACGGTTTTTTTACCACCCAAAGGGTGTGTCCGTATAAGGCCACGTTCACACACTCAGTATTTATCATAATAACTACAGAAGTGGTGACGTGTTTCTATTATACTTTTCCTGATTGTTCCACTCCTGATTTGGCTTATATATAGTGATCTGAAATACTGAATGTGTGAATGTGGCCTTATTGGCATTTACAGCAGAACGAAAAGGATTCACTCAATAAACTGGCATAAAAGGTCCTAATGTATGCATGCATGTATTAGTATCATTCTGGCAATGTGCATTATTGGTAATTATCCTTAATAAAAAAGCTAAATCGGACAGATTACCATTCATAATTGCCCATAATAAAAGCTATATACATTCCTTGTGTCTGTGTTGTACACTGCAACAAAGCTCATGAACAATGACTGCAGCTTACAGAATGTGGCTTATTCGTCACATTGGATAGTATGAGCATGGTAATTAGGCGCAGAGCTCAACGGGATTCATGGACTCAAAGATAGTTCGTTGTAAATATGGCACATTTTTCTGAGCTGCTGTAGCACGTAATTAAAAAAAGTTATATCATCTATCTAATTATATAAAAAAAAACAAAAAAAACAAAAAAACAACAAAACACACTTTCACACAGTTCCAATATGCGATTTTTACTTCTGCATAGACTTCAATTGATTTGAAAAAAAAAAGTAGCCGGTCCTCCTAGGATTACTCAGGGAGACAGTGCTGTATTTGAGGAAGAGAATAAATATCAGATTCCAAATTTTATATAAAAGGGAACAATTTGTGCAAGACGGCAAACAGATGTGCCTACAAATGGAAACCATATTAATGCAAAACAGGAATCAGAAGAGCAGATACACTAAAAACGCTTTAAAGTAAAATTGAGCGCTTAAGCTTTTTTATTAATATGGGATATGGCAGTGTCCCTAAACCTTAAAGTGAACCCAAAGACAGACCGAAAAATAAACTGAAGACTATGCATCAATTCTACTTTTTGGAATTGTATCAAAATGGTCAACTGATCAGTGTCCCCTGAGATCCGATAAAGAGAAGGAGCCAGGCATACAAAGCACACCATATACTCCGTACCAGGCATTTTCATGTGTCACCCAATGATGTGCCACTTCTAGGAGACATGGTTTGGCTTCCTGAAAGTAGCTCAGGCTTTATAGGGGCAATGGTTACCAGTTTATGAATGTCAATTCTCAGGTCTGAACCTGCATGATCAGTCTTGATTACTTCTAGACCCAATTAGGTGAAGGGTACAGGCAAATAAAAATGAAATTGCATTTTCTCTTGCATGTCAGCCAATTGCATTCATCACTGCTACTTATGACTTGTAGTAAAGTGATCAACAACCACCATAAAAGGGGCTGTACATAAGAGAAACCGGTTTATTTTTTCACAAAACAGTGCCACATTTGTCTACGGGTTGTGTGTGGTATTGCAGCTTAGCTTTTAAAAGTGAATTAGACTGGAAACCACACAAACCACGGACAGGTATGGCACAGTTTTTGGAAGAAAGCAGCCATGTTTTCCTAGGCCTTGGGTTACACTGCAACCTCGGCTGCGTAGTCAAAAAAAAAAATCACGATGTGCAGCTTCCACATCGCAGCATAGCGCAAATACAAGGGGTGACATTGTGCATTGAGGAGTAAAAGGAGATGGATATTTCGGGTTGACCGCGCTGCTGCTGAAAAAGTAGTCGTTCCTCGCTGTGGTAGCATTTAATAGTGGCTTTTTTACAAGTTTCAAGTTCATACCGAACACTTTTTAGAAAATAGACAACCCTATATGAGCTTGTAGCTAATAAACTGTGCTACCCTAGGTATTCATAAGTCATGGTTTGGGACACATGAATTAACTGTCAATCACTTGCTAGCTACAGCAGCGAAGTAATTACACAGTGCTGAGCAAAAATCATTCTGTAATCACAGTAAATACGGTCGGGTTTACACCAAGTTACCATGATCCTGATGGGACTTCCATGACATAGTAACTGGCTGGCTGTAAAGCAACCACATTCACATTACGGTGCCATTCAGCATCACTATGCTGCCATCTTTGACCACGACGTGTGTTGTGTGTAAATTCACTGTGTAGCCCCCAGGCCTAAATCTCTAGTTTAAATAAAACAAATGGCAAAATAATGCTGAGAAGCTTGTAAAACTACAAAGGGTTAATGTGCAGTTCTGGATGGATATGAGTAATCTTCATTCTGCTGCGTCTATTAAGCTAGAAATAATAATAAAAAAAACAGGATGCCCCCTCTTTTTCAAACAAAATCCATTTTCTTACCATTGCCTTAGTCATCGGCATCTGCAGAGGGTGGTTTCCAAAATAAAAACACACTGCTCCTTATTTGCTTGCCATTCACGCTCGGACCCCTCAGATGGCATCATTTTAACCATTTCAGTTAACCATATGCAGAAACTACTTAACCCAGGCAGACATGGTGAGAACCAGCCCTCCACGTAGACACGCCGCCGCTCTTCATCTTTCACTATATAGAAGGTTTGTTAAATCTGCGCTTTACATTTAGTAACTCATGTGTGCTCCCACAGTGCTCGGCTCTGGAAAAGGGAACCCAGACAAATTCTTCATTTAACTTTACACTCAAAAGGATTCTCCCTCTAGTAAAATTATGGCATTATGCCTGCATATTCCATCATGAATTGATCATGAGGCTGCAACTGCTGGGACCTCCACAATCAGAATGATGGGTCAACAGTACAAGTTAAATTGGGTTTCCCATCCTTAAAGAGAATCTGTCAGCAGGTTTTTGCTATGTAATCTGAAGACAGCACGAGGTAGGTGTTAAAACACAGATTTCAGTGATGCCTCTCTTATTAAGCTCTGGTTTTGTTTGCTTGCAATGACCGTTTTAGCACCAGGAGCATATCATTGCTGGACACAGCAGTGCATGCCTGGCAGTCAGACTCGCCCCCTCCTGTGATCGGCACCTCACTGTCTATGGACATTGTATATACAGAGCCTGGTGTGTGTGGGGTTAGCTTCCTCAGCTCTGCTGTATTGCTCAAATCTAAAAACTGATTGTGACAGAACGAGTGCACCCAGTAAACTAAGTGATACATCGTTGGATTCAGCTTCTCTTTGCCTACATCAGGTTGCTCTCAGATCAGGTAGAAAACAAATACTGCTGACAGATTCCCTTTAAAAGTATATATAACACTTCACTCACAGTAGGCAACACTAGGGGGTATAATGGAGTCTAGACACAATGAGATTTAAAATTACAATTTTTATTGCATCATACTAAAATATTACACAAACAATTTAAAAAAAGTTAAGCAGGAAAATTTCAGCTGACTTTTTCCTGCTCAACTTTTTTTTAATTATTTCTGTGTAATATTTTAGTATGATTCAATAAAAATTGTAAATTTAAATCTCATTGTGTCTAGACTCCATTATACCCCCTAGTGTTGCCTACAGTGGGTGAAGTGTTATATATACTGACTCTGGAGTGACTAAATTCCGTTTTTTTGACAGGTGTTAGTTTATCCCTTTAAAAGTAGTCTGACACTTGAATGGGGTTCACTTGGGGGGGGGGCTGTACAGTTGAGAGGCAGAGAACGCCAAGGTTCAGGGGGAAGGAAAAAAAAGGGTGATGTAACGCTACAGCAGCACTATGGCTCTTCTATTCACCTGATCAGTGAGGGTAATAAGACATCACTTTGTAAACTTGGGCAAACTGCAGCCCAAGGGCCACATCTGGATTTTTGGTGCTTGTTCCTGTCTGGACGGGACAGCCAAAGGGTTGGAAACGCAGCCACCCATCTCTTGATGTTGCAATTTCACTTAAATCTACATCCGCATTAGGAGGGGGCATAATACGTTGTGTGTAAGGGGGGGTGGGGTCGGAGAGCGCTGGTTATCAAGGTACAGTACAAGGACTGAATAGCAGGAGCAGTGGGATTTACTGCTTTTTATAACCATTTTAAATAGGGAGAAAATCATACGGTTTTGATTAGCTGCTAGTGATGAGAGCAGGTTACAACAAGCCCATCTCTTGGCAGGAAAAACGCTCCGTAAAATAGGCACTTTTTTTCAGCTCCCCCCCCCCCCCAATTATGAGTGAAATCTGCAGCAAAAATGCTGAAATAATTGGCATTCTGCAGATTTAAATCTGCACCTCACAAAATAAGCAACGTGTGGATGAGACTTCAGGATTCTCATTCACTTTGCTGACATCTGGAAACCCTTCAGGTTTTGTAACAAATCTGCACAGAAAAATAAAGACGTGGCAAATCTGCAACGTGTGCACAGGCCCCAACATGTCTTAGCAGTAGTCAGAAGACTCAATTCTGCTTAGTATTGAGTGATCGTAACAATATTATTAATAAGCAGAATTCAGTTTGGCCTATTGGTTGAGCCCCCCACAACAGTCATTGTCTCATGTGGCCCATTGGGAGAATAAATTGCCCACCCCTGGTTAATTTGATGGGAATAATCATTTAAGATATTAATACGCCTAACTTGATTCATGATTACAGTATAGCAGCACTTAGTACTAAGTAGGTCAGGACAACTGCCTAAGACTACGGTCACATATTCAGTATTTGGTCAGTATTTTACATCAGTATTTGTAAGTGAAAATCAGGAGTGGGTGATAAATACAGAAGTGGTGATGTGTTTCTATTATACTTTTCCTCTGATTGTAAGCCAAAACCAGGGGTGGAACAAACACTGATAGTGGGGCCGTAGCCCAATAGAGGTACTATTACCCACACTAACATACAGCAATATTCCTGATTCCATTGTGTACTACTTGTACATTTAACTAAATAAATGTGCCCTACATAATAGTCTTTGCTTCAAGACCATAGTCCGAAAACATTGCTCCATTTGTTCATGAAAGGTTTGTCCCTTAGATCAGCAAATGAAGGAAGTTAGTCATTAGGATTTTGGCTGAGAAATCATACCCCAATGACCTAATTGTTCCTATGTATTAAACATCTCAGAGTATGCCTTGGTTACACCCTGACTAAAGTGCTCTAAATTGCCAGGTCTTTGACTTTCACATTTGCTGAACTGCAGCCAGATAGAAGCCAGCCAGTAAATGCCTTAATTGTCCAGACAGGAGCCTGTCAACAGGAGCATTACGCAGCATCACCTCCTTAAGATTTAATAGTGAAAAGTAATATTGATGGGAATACAAAGCTTTATACGGGAGGTTTACAATAACATTGTGTAGAAATGAAGACTAATGAATTTGACAGCCTCTATGATGTACAAATACAACCAGTGGCGTAAGATTCGGACCGGGCTCCCCTCCCCCCAACCCCTCCGCTCTGGGATATTTGTCCCTTATCCTGGGCTCCATCCTTGTATACATGTCTCTTATCCTGGTATATGTCTCCGTTCTGCTGCTGTTCATTAAAGCATAGAAAACAAACAAAAAAATTCTCACCTTCCCTCCACTTCCTAGCCACACTGTCCTTTTCTGAAGCCGGCAGCTGACTTCAGCGAGCAAGCGACGACAGCACTGCCATGCACACTGATGTCAGCTGCTGGTCTCTGATTGGCTGGCAGCATGTATTGCTGCGCATGGACCTTACGGGTCAGTGTGCCGCAATACACTTCAGCTTAATGTGCATCCGAGGAAACACATACAGTTGAAGTTTGTGCAAGCATCGGTGGGCCCTTCACCGGCCCCTGGATACAACACATTCACTGCTTCCCCAGAACAAGTGAATGAGACTTGCACTACAGTAACACCTATCCTTACTAGGTAGCTGGTTACTGGCATCCAGATGGTTAAGGAGTTTGACCATGTTCACACTTTGCATTTTTGCAGCAGTTTTTTATGCAAAATTAAAAGCAGCTTTTTTACGATAACAGCAGAAGCTATAATATTTTACTGTCACTGACAGTGTGCAGTTTTACTACTAACATTTGTTACCGTCCATGCTTTGTGAAAGTGAACTGCAATTTTACCTGCAAAGCTGATGCGGACATAAGCAACTGTCCATTAACTGCACTGATGAACAAATACTTGTCATTACCCAGAGTAAGATTCTGCATATTCAGTTCAGAAAGGGTGTAATCCAGTAAACAAATATCTTGCTTGATACTCATTAGAATAAGCGCATGTGCACACATTTGGTTTTTGGTGCAGAATAATATATTGCAAATACGAGCGTTGGCAGGAAAACGGCTGCATCAAACACATTTTTCACTTTTCTGATGCATTTTTATGTGCGTTTTAGCTATGTTCCTATGAGGAGCTTTTGGTGAGTATTTTACGCTGCATATTTTAGAGAAAAAAGCAAGTAACCCATTTTACTTATGGGTGCAGCAAATCTGCAACATCAAAAACTTTATTGTGGGAACTTAGCCTTGTCCCCATTCATTTCAATGGGTGGAAAACGCTGCAGAGATGCTAAAAGAATCAACATGCAACGGATCTGAAAAAATGCTTTTATGGATCAATTATGCAAGATAGAAATAAGCTGGATGTGCACGAGACTTCAGAAATCTCACTTTGCAGCATGATCTGCCTTTAAAAACCGCAGCAGGTGAACAAACCCTAACCCTCTGAGACCAGCATGTCTTACACACTGGGCTTTTACATCCCAAGGTGCCCAAGAGCTGTGTTAACACTGCCTACAGCATATAGGTGTAGTATATTTTAACTGACCAGTCATGTGACAGTTTTTCATTTATGACTAAACAGCGACTTAAATTCATCCTAAGAAATAAAAACCCTTTAAAAGAGAATCTGTCAGCAAGTTTCTGCTATTTAATCTCAGGGCAGCATAATGTAGAGGCAGAGAGCCCAATTCCAGGGATGTATCACTTATTAGGCTGCGTGCAGTAGTTTCAAGACTATCAGAAGGAGATTAGCACTACTGGACTGCAGGTCAGTCAGCCTATTGTGTGTAACCCCACGCCCACCACTGACTGGCAGCTTCCTCTGTACACTGTGCATGGTCAACCAGCTGCCAATCAGTGGTGTGAGGGTGTATACACAGCCCAAAGTCTTAGCTCTGCGACATCTCTACATCAGACAAGACAGGGATTCTACCAAAACTGCACCAGGCAGCTCAGTAAGTGACATACTGCTGGAATCAGGACCTCTGTCTTTACATTATGCTTCTATAGCAAAAACCTGCCAAGAGATTTCCTTTAAGAAATAAAAATTAGGCAGAAAAACTTCTGGAAAAAAACAAAAAAAAAGTGAACTTTGCTTATTGACATCATCTGTGAAATCGAATAGTAGTCATTTCATGAATCAGCACCTAGTATGATGTTTATACCATACCTGAACACAAGGTGTGACCATCTATCGGGGTGTGACACAAGGTTGTCATTCTTTATAAGCAGAACATGCCTAGAGGAACACTGAGTCACTCTGCACAGGTCCTAATTAATAAAACTCAAGAGTTGTTGGCATCCCGTCTGTCACGTTACTAGAAGACTTTAAATGACTGCACTTCAGGAGAAATTCAGTTTCATTATAACTATCAATGTATTCATCTAATCTATTGTCTGTACAGATCTGTCAGACTATTCTGTAAGGGCAGAATACTATGGGGACAGGTCTGCGCACTCGTTAGACATAAAAAGGGACACAAAACAAATTGGTGGCTTCAAAGAATTCACCAATGCCCTAGTTTAGAAATCTGGTGTATTCATGCCAGACCTTAGGGTGGTTATTGATGGCTGCTGTATATCTGCTTAATCAGCAGCTCATCATGCACTGTGAGGAGGGCGATACAGTCAAGTGCCGCCCTCACAACTACATCGGACTCAAACTATGGCCATGTTCACACGGTCAGTATTTTACATCAGTATTTGTAAGCCAAAACCAGGAGTGGGTGATAAATACAGAAGTGGTGACTTGTTTCTATTATAGTTTTCCTCTGATTTTAAGCCAAATCAGGAGTGGAACAAATACTGATGTGTGAAGGTAGCCTATGTGTAAGCCTGGCTCTTATTGGCCAAGAAACCACGTAGGGGTAAATGAAACTAGACAAGCATGCTAAATTCTGTAAGGGGAGAGTCGCACAAGGATCGCAACGCAAAGCTCGGACTGGCTGTCCGCTCTCCCAACCCAAGTGACCGCTGCATAGAAACTCATGCTGTGACGCTCAGTCGGGAAAGCTGCCGGCAGGTCAAAGCATTGTGATCTTTGTCCGAGTTATATGGCAGTGTGACTCTCCCCTCATTTTGTAATATATTCAAAAGTTAGAACTCTTCTGTCAAATATTTTAACTTCTTTATTTGGTGACTATTTTATAGTTCGGCATTTAACTTATTCCCAAGATGACCAGTGAGATAAGGTTCAGCATAAAAAAGGGTGGGGGTGGGGATTTAACAGGCTCCTTATCACAGGTAGGATTACAATGACAGGCAACACCTCTATACACAGCACAGCTGATAACACAGGATCCAGCTATAACACAATAGTTGATGTCACAGCTGACCCTGCGCCTTCTCCCTTCACAATGGCCTTTGACCCAATCTTTATATTTGAGCATCTAATGAGAAAGTGCAGAATCTGGTGATTATGGCTAATGTCCATATGGATTTCCTGAAGACAGGAAGTTAAGAATCTAAAAAGACCCCAGTGATCAGTGTGAAAACTGCAAGATTTCTACTTTTTTTAGATTTTGATAAAATAATTCACGGCAGAATCTGCTTTAGCGCACAGTCAGACGGCCGTATGACACGGACGACAATCGCATGGCAATGCTTGGACTGGCCGTCTGCTCTTCAGACCCAACAGTGACAGCATGTACTTCTATACAACTGTCACGCTCGAGTCAGGAGAGCCGCCGGCCATTCAGAGCACTGCGATGCGATTGTCGTCCATGTTATACGGCCATCTGACTGTTCCCTTAACATAATAAAACAAGCATTACTTTACTACTGAAGCCCCTGTGGCTACAATACCACCTCTATACTGTTCCCCACCAGTATTAGACAGCTTGAGCCTCTGCCACATTGTAAACTACCACTGCTGCAGCCAATCACTAGAGTCATTGGTCATGCAGTGACGTGTTGTAACAGACGAGCAGCAGAGAAGAGGCACTGCAGCAGCAAGGGCTACAGCAGGCAAGTAATGATTGCCTTTTTATTTTAAAGCAGATCCAACCTGAAGGCCATTTTCCTATGAAACTGAATAATCCTTTAAGATGGGACCACCTTCAACTCACTTCTGGGGGAAAAAAAAGACCACTATCCCCTAACAGATTTGCACCAAGTTTATGATTTATCCTCTAACCTATTGATGGGTGATAAGTTATTGATCACTGGGGCTCTAAACTGCATGAAACCCACCAATCCCAAGAAGGACTTCATAAAAACCCTTTAAACAGCTACATCAATGCACATTCACACATTAGAAAATGTATCAATTTATAAATGCTATGTTATTAAATATAGTCTACTTTTAAAATAATGAACTATGATAAGCCACACGTATTTGTATCATGGCTAAAAAAGTCTAAGACTACGGCTGTTCAATAACCAAGACTAATCAAAGTCATCATATTCTACAGAGCACTTTTCCCCATCTTGATCTTCAGCATCCACAGCACCAAAGTGAAAACTAAAAAGTAGATAATTTACCCAGAGATCCCTACCAATCAGGCACTGGTTATTAGAACAATTAACCCATTTCATTTAATGTGCAGCCCAGTCTTTGTTCTTGAAGGTGTATTTTCTTGGTGTGCCAAAAAAAATACTTGGTCCATTTGCTTATAACCACAATAGAAATAGGAGGGAAAATAATGACAGTAACTTTGATCTACATGAATTACTTGATGCTAGAATCACAATCTCTATTTAGTATTTCTTGAATTTTGTCTCTTGTATGAAAAAAAATAAATAAACAAAAACACAACATTTTCCAACAGTGTGGCTGGCAGTTGGGCAATCCAGTCTGGCTTATGAAGAGTTAACAAGGACAGACTAGTAAAGGATTACAGTAAATCACTGGTCAGAGAACCACTGCCAAGATCTAGAGGCCACACACTGCTAGAGTCATAAATTGGACTATTGTTGTAACTGAAGCATGCCTATAGTGGACATACAGTTGTGCTCAAAAGTTTACACACCCCAGCAGAATTTTTCCTTTCTTGGCCTTGTTTCAGAGAATATGAATGGTAACAAAAAAACTTGGTAAAAGTTGAAGGAAAGATGGATGCAGCACATTATCAGCAAATACTGGAGGCAAATTTGCACTCAACAGCCCGGAAGCTGCACATGGTACGTACTTGGACGTTTCAACATGACAACGATCCAAAACACAAGGCCAAGTCGACCGGTCATTGGCTACAGCAGAACAAAGTGAAGGCTCTGGAGTGGCCATCTCAGTCTCCTGAACCCAATATCATTGAGCCACTCTGGGGAGATCTCAAGAGCGCAGTTCATGCTAGACAGCCCAGGAATTTACAGGAACTGGAGGCTTTTTGCCGAGATGAATGGGCAGCTTTACCATCTGAGAAACTAAAGAACCTCATCCACAACTACCACAAAAGACTTCAAGCTGTCATTGATGTTAGAGGGGGCAATACACCGTATTAACAACTGAGGTATGTCAACTTTTGATCAGGGTCATTTGGATGTTTTTGGTTGTCATTAAGATTTAAAAAGAGAAAACACAGTAGTTTGACAATAAATGGCTTCACCCAACCAATAACCATGAGTGGAGAAAAAGTTTTTTTTTTTTTTTTTTGTTATCATTCATATTCTCTGAAACAAGGCGAAGAAAGGAAAGATTCTGCTGGGGTATGTAAACTTTTGAGCACAACTGTAGTATGTCATCTTTAGGGTACATTCCCAAGTTCAGGACTCGCTGCAGCCCTGACACTGCAGAACTTCCGCACTAATTATGCAAATTAACAGACACGTAATTTTTTCTTTTTTTTTTTTCTTTTTTACACATGCCGATTTTCCTCATTGATGGAAGTGTATGGGGAAAATCTGAATGCGTACCTGCAAGAGAAATTGCCTTACTGTGGATCTGAAATTAGCATCGTATGTAATTTTCCATAGGTGTACAAAGACACACAGTGGACATGGGATTGTTAGAAAGCCCATCCACTATGCTGTAACATCTGGCTGCAGTCAAAACGGCAGCAAATCTTGAACCTGGGAATGCACTCTTAAACGCATCGTGGGCACACAGCCTAAGTGTTTCCGCAGCGGCAAAAACACTGCAGAAACGCTTAAAAAACGCATGGTAAAAGGCCTGCCATGTCCCCCAATGATAATCCGCATGTGCTCTGCACATGCTGCGGAAATTTCTGCTGCGGATTATCATTGCGGAAAAAAACGCAGCATTACCAATTATTTTGCGGAAGTGCTGCGTTTTCGCCGCCATTGACTTGCATTAGGAGCCAATTCCGCAAGACTGCATCCGTACTTGCCCAATTGGCGCGTTCTAATGTGCGGATGGTACCCGGGTGTAGAGGAGAGTCTCATCCACACCCAGGTACCATTAAAAAAAGCTGTAAAAAAAATAAAAAATAAAATATATACTTACCTTCCGGCGGCCCGCACTGCATTCCTCCTTGCTTCCCGGCACTTCGCGATGGAATGAAGGACCTGCGCTGGTGTCAGAGTCATGTGATGGGTCACGCGACGCTGACGTCGGCAGGTCTTTCAATCCACCGCTGCCGGCAGCCGGGACAGTGAAGCAAGACAGCGCGGGCCATCGGAGGGCAAGTATAGATTTATTTATTTATTTTTTGACATGCTCTCGGGTCACACTATATAAATCCATGCTGTTTGCATGGATTTATATAGTGTGACCAAGTTGACAAGCACTTTCCAAGTGATGCTAAAATCGCTTGGAAAGCGCTTGTCAACCCGCATGCGGAAATGCATGTGAAGAACGCATCACATCCGCATGTCCCTGACAGGAAAAAACACATGTACAATCCGCATGTACAATCCGCATGCGTTTTTTTCTGCCAGGGAGATGCAGAAACGCTCAGGAAAAAATCCTGAGCATTTCGGCATCGTAGGCACATAGCCTTACAGTTTATAGATTTAAAGGGGTATTCCCATCTCCAAGATCCTATCCCAATATGTAGTAGGTGTAATAATAATATTAGCAAATACCTTCAATTATAAATGTAATATAGTATTTTTGATTCGCTATCTCTTTCCTCAAGGTCTTGCAATGCCTGCACATGAGGAAAGAGATAGCGAATCAAAAATACTATATTACATTTATAATTGAAGGTATTTGCTAATATTATTATTATTACTACACCTACTACATATTGGGATAGGATCTTGGAGATGGGAATACCCCTTTAATGCCACCCCATACTTCACTTATGGTAAGCAGCTATTTGTTTGTAAAACTGAGCCCTGCCCCCTTATAACTACCATAAAATTAGCACTAATGAAAAATTGTGCATACTTCGGTGTACAGATATCAAATTTAAAGGGGTTGTCCGGTATTTTAAAAAATTGCCAGAGTGTTTTAATGCTAAATACAGCCTTCTTTCTAATTACCTTGCTCTGTTGATACTGCCTGTGAGCGGCGCTATCGGTGGGCGCTCACAGGCAGCACGTGACCCCACGCTGACTGCTGGGTTGTGGGCGGGGTTATTCCCCTGCGTCACACCCAGCATCCACCTTGCGCTTTCCCAGTGAATGAGGACAGGGAGAACGCGTGGTGGATGCCGGGTGTGATGCAGGGAACTAACCCCGCCAACAACCCAGCAGTCACCGTGGGGGTCACGTGCTGCCTGTGAGTGGAGCTATCAGCAGCGCACGGTAATTAGAAAGAAGGTTGTATTTATCATTAAAACACTTTTTTTTTTTTTTTTTTTTTAAATACCAGACAATTCCTATATAAAAATTAAAAAAAAAGCACAAACTGGCCAATTTTGACCAGGACTGTGTCCTTTGAGGAGTGCCAGTGTTATGGGGGTACAGTACCGATCAAATGTACATAAGCTAACGTATTAATATACTTGAGCAATAGCCAGATTTTCTCTGTGGGCTTCTGTTACAGACCTTCACACAATTGCCAGTTTCTGTGAAATGTTATAAATCCATTTATTCTGTGCACTATGTAGATACTAATAAGCAGAGAGAGGAAACAGATGTTCATAGCCCTAGAGGTTACACAAATAGCTAACGTGTAATGCCAGTGATGCACTACTCTGCCATAGGTCACACACATGTGGTGTGCAAGTATTACCAGTTCACTAAGGCAGGAATAAAAGTAAAAGACAATGTAGTACGTGACGCCAGGGTGCACTGTATTAACTTCTGTGACCTGGTGTGATGATATGTTGTGCACCCGATAGTCCAGAAAAACAGACACGGATAGGCTATTGGTAGACTTTACTTCTTGCAACAAATACAGGTAAATCCAGACAGACGATTTAGCAGAGTTTCTATTTCAATGCAGCAAGCACAGTTACTTTCCAGTATGATAATGTAGATACACAAATGGTTCAGTGACTGCTGAGTCCTAGCTTCTGCTTATCTGTACAGTCTTTATCACACAGCTGTGACTGTGGACTCATACACCAGATACCTGGGCTTCCATACCTGTTCCTCAGCTTGTGGCTGTGTGCCCATGATGCGTTTTTCAATCATTTACTCAGCGGAATTTCCACAGCGTAAACGCTTGGTAAACCTTCCCCCATGGTCTCCAATGCAATCCCCATGCTGCGGATTTTTCCGCAGCGTTTATGCTGCGCTCAAAAATCCGCAGCATGTCCGTTAATTTTGCGGAAGCGCTGCGTTTTCGGCGCCATTGACTTGCATTAGAACGCGCCAATTCCGCAAGACTGCATCTGTACTTGCGTAATTGGCGTGTTCTAATGTGCGGATGTAAAAAAAAAAGAATAAAATAAAAAAATAAAGATTATATTCACCTTCCGACGGCCCCCGGACTCCTTCCCTGTGCTTGCCGACAGATCGCGCAAGACTGAAGGACCTGCGCTGACGTCACAGTCATGTGACGGCAGGTCTTTCAGTACAGCGTACCGCCGCGATCTGCCGGCAGCCAGCACAAGAGCGCAGCAAGTCTCGGGGGCCATCACAAGGAAAGTATAGGTTTTTTTTTTTTATTTTTAACCATTCTCTCGGGTCACACTATATAAATCCATGCCAGTTGCATGGATTGATATAGTGTGACCAAGTTGTCAAGCACTTTTCCAAGTGATACTAAAATCGCTTGGAAAGTGCTTGACACCCGTATGCGGAAATGCCAGTGAAGAACGCTTCATTTCCGCATGTCCCTGGCATGAAAAACGCATGTGACGCACCCCCTGGGCCGTGGGGAACCCGGAACCGGGCCTTCTAGGAGTGCTGGGGGTTGTAGTCCTTGCGTGGCGATGACCCGGTCCCGTGGCTCAGGGTGGTCAGACCAATGGCGGATTTACTGGTATTGTCCGACTACGCCACCCGTGGATTGCGGTCAGGTCGAACCACCGCTGCAGGGCAGACAGCTGAGGCTGGTGTTGTGGGTGCAGCAGAGTATGGTATAACTCCCCACGGGAGGAGTATAGCCTCAGGGCAGTGTGTAGGGAGGATGGGGGTGATGGTGCAGGAGTAGCAGTGACGACACAGTCAGTGATGCAGTCCAGGGCCTTTACTCACAGTTCTTATACTCCAGACCACTTCTACAGGTACCGGCTGCCCATGTCGCACTGTGCTCACCAGGTGAGGGGCTCGGCCGACTCCCAGGTATCTCTGAAGTGCTTCACAGGACCCCCTTTGTGTGTCCTTCCTCTGGCCTGTCATACCCCACCAGTGACCACGCTTCTGTCCAGCTGCCTCGGGCCTTGGCGGGCAAACAGGGTCCAGGGAAACGGAACGCACATGTACCTTCCTAGCGGGTGTAGGGAGGGGCTGCGCCACTTGAAATGTCGCAGCCTCCGGTTCTTAGCTGAGGGTAGATTCGCGCCTCCACTAGTAAGGGATCCGGTACCCTCTCTTGGCCTGACCCTCTACGCAGGTAGATACGGGCGTGCAGTGGCGACTGGCCGGTCTGCACCCCTGGGATCCCTTCGTTCCTCTGTTCCTGGAGCCTCCTCCGCTCCCCTCTCCTTCCTCTCTTTCTTTCTCCAGGCTTAGGCCTCCTGACAGTGCCAGCCTGGGGAGCAGAGCCATGCAGCAGCTCTGCTCCCTGACTTCTCCTCTCACAGAACTCACTCACTAAGATGGCCCCCACATTTTTATACTCCTCTCTGTGCATCCAGGAACTGCTTCCTCTCTGCTCCTGCACTACTGGGTTCCCCCTGTTCTGGGTGTTCCCTCCCTCCCACTCCAGCCAGGGACATGGTCTGTCGTGCTCGCTGCTGGGAGCACCGTCGAGCTGTCCCCCGGAAGTGTGCAGCTGTCGGGGTCCTGATCCACACTCCATCCTTACCTGGAAGTGAGATACCACACCTCTAACTGAGATGCAACACCTCTGTAGCAACCGAGCCCTTGGGGTGCTACACATGTACAATCCGCATGCGTTTTTTTCTGCCAGGGAGATGCAAAAACGCTCAGGAAAAAATCCTGAGCATTTCTGCATTGTGGGCACATAGCCTAACACCGGCAAGATCAGACACCACAGGATGTCTCCTCTTTCTCCCTGAGCACACACTGAGCTAATCTCAGGACCTTGGCATGGTGTCTAACCATGTGACCTTATTGCCATATATGGAAAGCAGGGCTAAGGCTATGATCCCATGTTGCAGAAGTGCTCAGGATTTTTCCTAAGCGTTTCTGCATCTCCCTGGCAGAAAAAACGCATGCGGATTGTACATGCGTTTTTGCAGCCAGGGACAAGCGTTTGTCACGCGTTTGCACATGCGATTTCGCATGCGGGTTGTCAATCGCTTTCCAAGCGATTTTAGCATCACTTGGAAAGTGCTTGACAACTTGGTCACACTCTATAAATCCATGCAACCGGCATGGATTTATATATAGTTAAAAAAAACAAACAAAAAAAAAAAACACACATTATACTCACCTTTCGATGGCCCCCGGTCTCCCGATGGTGTAAAAGGACCTTCCATGACGTCATTTAGTCATGTGACAGGTCATGCGTCCGCCGACGTCAGCGGTTGGGTGACCTGTCACATGACTAAATTACATCATGGAAGGTCCTTTTACACCATCGTGAGCCACCAGGGAGCCTGGACGCACTGTACAGGAGACTGGGGGCCATCAGAAGGGGAGTATAATGTCCCCCCCCCCCCCCCCAGGTACTATGGTACCTGGGCCCAGAGGGGAGTCTCCTTCTCCAGACCCGGGTACCATCCGCACATTGAATCGCTTAATATCCGCATGTGCACATGTAGTCATGTGGATATTAAGCGATTCAATGCAAGTCAATGGCAGCAAAAAACGCCACGATTCCGCAAAATTAATGGTAGTGCTGTGGATTTTCCTGCAGTGATAATCCACAGCGGAAATTTCCACAGCATGTGCACAGCACATGCGGATTATCATTGGGGACCATTGCATGCCTTCTGCCAAGCTTTTTTTTTTTTTAAGCGTTTTCGCGGCGAAATTGCCGCTGTGGAAACGCTTAAAAAACGCATAATGGGTACGCAGCCTAAATCATGAACTCTTGGTAATCTGTTATTGTGTTCTGCTAAGTACATCACTCTCTGCATATATAAAACATTCTGTACTTTATGGGCAAAGGGAATATGAACATTGTGCAGACATAATGAGATAGCTGCTGGCTCTGCTACATCGTAAAGTGGCATACACATACAACTTTAGGGCACTACACATGTACTCCATAATATAACCAACATAGAATAGGCATGCAGTGACAGGTCACCTCGTGATCTACATTTAAGAAAAATATATCCAATGACTCATGGAACCATCCCTTTTGGATACGGTGAGCCATAGCGCGGGACAGTCCCGTATTGCGCGGGACAGTCCCGTATTGCGCGGGACAGTCCCGTATTGCGCTCACTGGTCAGTGAATAAATTCAATTATATTACTCACCTCTTTCTCCTGTGATCAGCCCATGACTCAAACTGGGAACTCAGTGTCCAGAGGCTGCAGCTCTCAATAGTGAACATAGGAGGATTTAGTTGTTATCTTAACTCTACAATGTAGTCAATGAACCCAGAAACAGCTCATACATCTCCAAAATAAATTTTGTATAGCAATGTATTTTTATGGTACCTGTATACTGAGCAGAAGAAAATTATTTTTTTGATACTATAAATAAAAGTAGTAAATTTATGAGCAATGTAAATTTTTTTTATTCTGCGAGTCCATGGTCTTGAACCCACAACCTTAAGGCTATGTGCACACGATGCAGAAATGAAGCAGAAAATTTCTGCATCATTTCTGCATCTCCCTGGCAGAAAAAACGCATGCAGATTGTGCATGTGTTTTTCCTGCGGATTCACAAGCAATCCGCATGTGGATTGACAAGTGCTTTCCAGGCGATTTTAGCATCACCTGGAAAGTGCTTGACAACTAGGTCACACTATATAAATCCATGCAAACAGCATGGATTTATATAGTGTGACCCGAGAGAGTGGTAAAAATAAAAAATAAATTTACACTTTACCCTCCGATGGCCCGCGCTGTCTTGCTTCGCTCGGTCCCGGCTGCCAGCAACTTTGAATTGAAAGACCTGCCGACGTCAGCGTCACGTGACCCGTCACATGACTCTGACGTCAGCGCAGGTCCTTCAACTCACTGCAAAGTGCCGGGAACCAAGCAGGAGCGGTGCGCGGGCCGACAGAAGGCAAGTATACATTTATTTTTTATTTTTTTTACAGATTTTTTTTAATGGTACCTGGGTGTGGATGAGACTCTCCTCTCCTCCACACCCGGGTACCATCCGCACATTAGAACGCGTGGATTACGCATCTACATATACAGTGATGCGTAATCCATGCGGTCTAATGCAAGTCAATGGCAGCGAAAACGCCGCGTTTCCGCAAAATTAATGGACATGCTGCGGATTTTTGAGCGCAGCATAAACGCTGCGGAAAAATCCACAGCATGGGCACAGCACATGCGGATTATCATTGGGGACCATTGCTGCCCTTCTACCATGCGTTTTTAATACGTTTCCGCAGCTGCACAAACGCTGCGGAAAAGCATTAAAAACGCATCGTGTGCACACAGCCTTAAACATTACTGACACAAACAATTAACCTGCAGAGCCACAAGCTATAGTGATATCAATGTTAGAATTTGGTCTACTTGATCTGTACTGCAGGATCTGCCTAGGATAGTAATACACTGATACATAGTACACAGCAGTGTATTTCTATTCTACATGGAGAAAAACGTCATTTTCAATGCGTTTTGTAAAAAATAATGAACATCACAAATCAGCAAATAACACGGACATATTTGGTGCCTCTAAACGTAACGATCCGCAGAACACAGCGATCAGATTTACGGGAGATCAGTAAATGGCGTAAAAAAAAAAAAAAAGAAAAAAAGCGCCGTCATTGATATTTTTTCTTTATTAAACCCATAAAAATAATGTAATAAAACTAATGCTGAGGCAGTGTTCACACGTAGCGTAAATGCTGCGTTTTTTGCTGCAAGTGTCTGCAGCACATGATGCAGTAACAATCTTCTCTGACTATTGTGTGCTTGCTGCGTTTTTTTTATGCATTCTCCTGCTTATTTGATGTGATTTTGGGGCAGATATGAAGCAGTTTTTAACTCTTAATAGTACAGAAAAGCTTTGATTCTGCGCTTAAAAATGCAGCAGCGTTTTTTTTTTTTTTTGCATACGTTTTTTCAGAAGAAGCCTACAGAGAAAAAAATGCACCAAAAAAGCAGAGCAGTGATGAGCGAGCGTGGATTGTTAACCCTTTTGGCGAGCACGCTCGGGTGTTCGCCGAGTATTTTCGGCGTGCTTGGCCTCTATGTTTGAGCCGCAGCGGCTGCATGTGTCGCAGCTATTAGACAGCTGTGACACATGCAGGATGCCGTGGCACATGCAGCCGCAGCGGCTCAAACATAAATGCCAAGCGTGCTTGCCGAAAGGGTCAACACACGCTTGCTCATCAATACTGCAGAGCTCAGTAGTGTCTTCAAACGCTTTTATGTGGAGCCAAAAAAAAAAAAAAAATGCAGATACTTCATTAAGTGCAAAATCAAAGCTTTTCTGTACTATAAAAAGCACCTTAAAAATGCGACCACATAAGCGCCAGAGATGCATCAAATAAGGGGGAAGAGAGATTGTTGAGGAGTTTGGTGCAGAAAACAAAGAACACAGTATTTCTGCAATGTGTGAACACGGCCTTACATACAATAAAAAGCCAGATGTCGTCTAGTGATGCTACATAAAGAGGAGAACGTTCTGGCGGCTCTGACTGTGAATGAGGAACAAAATATAATCTACAGGTCCCAACAAGAGATGAGCAGGACGCACAGATGACATCGCGCTGCCATGAAAGATAAGAGCCGCCAGGCAGCACTGATCTGGACGCTCAACTGGAGACCCGAGAACCCATCCGCTCATCTCTAGTCCCAACTGTCCCGGATACAGCGGACAGTCCTGGATTTGGGTCTACAACCTGCAGTCTCGGCCGTTTGCTGAATTTCCCTTACTACCAGTGCCCCTCTGAGAACTCCTCCTGCCAGGGGAGAAAGGTAATGGTAAATTGGCATGGATTGGGGTGTGGCCAAAATTTGCATACACCCCAAAGCCTGTCTCATGACTGTCAATTCTAAATTAACTTAAAAGGGAATGCGTCACCCCCCTGGGAGATATCAGACCTCTACTATGGCCATACAGGGTATAGAAAAGTAAATCTATACATACCTGTATGGCCCATAATAGAGGTCTGATTGCAGAGAAATCTGGTTTTATAAACTGTTTTGCACAGGCTTGGCGTCCGTGGGATGCCAATAAATCCCCGCCTATATGCTTAATTACCCCCCCCCCTCCCACCTGCACGTCACAGGGTCCTGTGACATGTACTGTGCTCCCTGACTTCTGGGCATGCGCCGCTCACAGAGCGCGCTTTGCTTCCTCCCGGTCCCGTCTCTCCGTGCTCTGCGCCGCAGGTTTCTATTGCACAGGCGCCGGGAAGTGACTGACTCCCTGGTGACTGCGCAATAGAAACCTGCGGTGCAGTCAGGGGTGGATAAGAGTAGCAAGGGCCCCGGGCATGTCACATGATCCCCTGTGATAGATCATGTGATAGTTCACGTGAAATTAATTTGGCACAATATTAATATTTAATTATATGACTTAATATTGAGCAGAATTCAGTATGCTGACATCCCCTATATACAGTGGGAGGCTGCACGGCACCCCCCCCCCCCCCAGAGGCAGGCCGCACGCCACCAGAGACAGCGGGAGGCCGCATGCCCCCCCCAGAGACAGCGGGAGGCCGCCTGTAGCCACCTATACACAGCGGGAGGCCGCACGGTGCCCCCCCCCCAGTGACCGCGGGAAGCCGCACGCAGATACACAAAAATACACATAAACAGACATCACACAATGATATCACCCTGCACGCACACACACAATCCCCCGGCTCAGCTCCAGTCGTCCAGCTCCTCTTCGGTGCAGCAGTGCAGGGCGTACACTGCGTGACATCACACTTGTAGACACGGCCGCGCACAGGGCCGTGTCTCCTAGCTGTAACATGGCCGGGCCAGCACACAGGGAAGTTAACAGGTGCAGTGCTGGCCCGGCCGAAGAAGAAACAGCTGCTGGGGGAGCGGTCCGGGGGCCCCCCCGCCTCTGCCTGTTGGTATGTGCTGCATTGGCGCCGCACATATTATAATGTGAGCAATCTGGCCATGGGCCCCCCGGAGCCCTGGGGGTAGCCCACATTGCCCTCATTATATCCGCCTATGGGTGCAGTGCACAGAGAGATGGGCCAGGAAGAAGCAAAGTGCGATCTATGTGAGCGGCGCTTTGCGCATGCCAGGGAATTCAGGGAGCACAGTGCACATCACAGGGCCCTGTGACTTGCAAGGGAGGGGGAAATATGGTAACTAAGCATCTAGGCGGGGATTTCGGGGAATAAAACAGTAAGGCGGGGATTTCTTGGCGTCCGGGAGATGTCAAGCCTGTGGAAAACAGAAGTTTAGAAAACACATTTCTCTGCAATCAGACCTCTGCTGTGGGCCATATAGGCATGTATAAATTTACTTTTCTATACCCTGTATGGCCATAGTAGAGTATCGCCCAGGGGGGGGGGGGGTGACACATTCCCTTTAATTTTGCCTAAACAACATCAATATATTGCACAGCCAGTCGTCATCGTTCACATCTGTCCTGGTCTCTAACTGCGCGCACATACTACACATCTGACACTCAAAACAGCAAACTTAAACCAATTAACCTGTCACTAGGTTTTTGGAGTGTGGGAATATACCAGACTAGATGGATAAACCTCCTACACACCGGGGAGAACATACAGACTACAAATGTTGTCCTTGGTTAATAACTTGGATTTGTTGCAATATCTTAAAGTTAAAAGTACATGATTAAGAAATTCTCAAGGCGATTTGACTAATTTATGTACCGCATTAACCAACGTCAATAGCAGTGGACTAACAAACTACAACATCTGCATAGTCAGTACTACGGCGCTGTAGCTATATGAATCCGTATATTGTTTACTGATGCAAATGCAGACAACATGGCATAAAGCCCCTTTGTATATTAATCTAGAACTGTAGTGAGACTGACCAGAAATACTAAATACGTAACTGTTTACTCAGTGTTTGAGTCACAGAAAACCCCCGCCAGATTTACAGATTACGGTGTGAGACAAGTCTTTTTCTCAAGCCGTTTTTGTAAACATACGGCACACTGCCTCCTATATTATTCCGTTTTCCTGGGCAGCTTACAAGTTGATAAAGTATTTCTGGATACTATGAATAAGTGCAGGTACCTGCTGCAAATTTTAGCATTATGAAAAAGGAGTAAAGATTTAATCGGTTACCGTGATACAGGACCTCAATGTTTACCCAGGAGAATTTCAATAATGCTGATTTTTATTCCCCCCCATAGTAAAACATTGACGCTGCAACGTCAGAAGAGCGCAGGGGCTCTGAAACAGTGCATGCAAGCAGTATAGCAAACACGCGCTACTTGTCTAGCAGACTGGCCATCTCTGATAGATTGGCCAGTACCCTAACCACTATTACAATTATAGAATAAAATCCCTCTCTTCTTGAGAACAAAGAGGATTTTCAATAAGCAATAAATTGCAAAGTTGCTGGTTTTTATAAGCAGTTTACAATTGTTGCAATGCTTTGAGGGCTCGCTCACAGTGTATACATTGGACGAGCGTTGCTTAGGTTTTAGCGGATAGCACATGGACCAATATTATTCTATGGGGCAGTGCTGATCAGCATTTTTTTCTCATACCAATTTGGCATGAGAGAAAAAAAAAAATTTGTAGCATGCTGCGATTTGTAGTGCAATCAGATCACACTAAGCTGACACACCGATCAAACTCGGCTCAGAGTGTGATGAGGGTATCATTTACATAATCTATCCAATTCTCTTGTAAGAGCGTCTACGGTCATGTGACCTTGGCCTTAAAAGGAATCTGTCAGCAGGTTTTTGCTACCTCATCTGAGTACAGCCTGATGTAGGCAAAGAAGCAGAATCCAATGATGTATCACTTAGGTTACTGGGTGCAGCTGTTCTCACAGTTTTTAGATTTAGAATGAAGCAGAGCTGAGAAAGCTAATCCCGCCTACTCCAGGGCCAGGATAGACAGTGTGGTGCCTATCACACGAGGGGGCAGAGTCAGACCAGGAGGCACAAGCTGCTGAGTGCATTGATAAGCTCCTGGTGCCAAAATAATCATTGCAAGCAAACAGAACCACAGAGCTTGATGAGAGACATAGCTGAAATCTATGTTTTAACCCCTACAGCATGCTGTCTTCATGTTTACATAGAAAAAAAACTGCTGACAGATTCCCTTTAAAGAAATAAACCGAGGCATATTCACCCACTAACACCCCCTGTAAATGCAGCAAAACACGCACAGGTGGTCTGGCATCCTGGCTGCAGAGATCTGACTGGAAGGCTAACGTCACAACAGTTTCTCATTTAAATTAAAAAAAAAAAATAAAAAAAAAAGCTAATTAGGCTGATCCGATTCTCAGACATGAAGAATAAAATAAAAAAAATCTCCATCTTCTCCATTCAGTCAATCCGTGACAATGCGATTGTTCTTGCGATTGGAGTGCATTTTCAGTAAGAGGTAAATTGAAAGATTGCTTGTTTTTACAAACGCTATACAAATGTATCCATGTAAGAAGAGGAGACATCCTTTTAAAGCACCACTCCAGCGTTTTGGTTTGTTTTTTTGTAGCTGGAGTAGTGCTACTGATCTAAATTCCCTCCCATCAGTCTTCTACTTATACGGTGCTGTCTTCATCTTTTATCAGCACCGCTCCAGTCAGTCTTTTGCATGTAGTGGCCTACCGGATCACTCTAATCCTTGCTGGGCGATCCGGAAGTCACAACTCAAAGCAAGTCTATGAGGAACATAAAGGTTCTCATAGACTTACATTGAGAGCTTGTGATCATTACATCTGACTTCCAGTCAGTCAGAAGATGCGGTCACAAGATGGTGGCGTGGGACCAGAGTGGCGCCGGGAACAGCTGAAAACGACAGTTGTAAAGTATAATACTAGGGTCAAAGAACTAGTTGCATAACAAGCAGTAAAAAAAAACAAAACATAAAAATACACACTGTAGTGGTGATTTAATGTTTTAGAAACAGTCTAACAGTTGACTTTTGTTTTAATATATTAGACAACCCCTTTAAGGCTATTCAACCTTGAGTCTACATTGTGCCCAAGCCCAATGCAGATAATAAAGATCAACATAGAAAAAGTCATCTCTATGAACACCTTTTAATACTTCCAATGTGATAGATTTAAAGTGAATCATGGTAGGCGTTAACACCTTATTCTTCGATATAATAAGTCTGGTAAACTACAGGAGTAATACAGGGAAGAGGTTGTCTGGCACACCGGGGGGCAGTGAAGGGAGAGATTGGTAAGGAATCCAGTAATCTGGATTTTTCTGGAAATTTTGAGCAGGATGGCTCAGGCCATTCAACTAAACTACTTTTGCTATCCATACTGGACTATACAAAGCTATACGACCATAAGACCCAATAAAGAAAACCGAACAAAAAACAAAAAAAAAGTCAAAATACACAACATGGCAAGATTAAAAAAAAAAACTTTAATATACAGTGGTGGCCAAAAGTATTGGCACCCCTGCAATTCTGTCAGATAATACGCAGTTTCTTCCTGAAAATGATTGCAATCACAAATTCTTTGGTATTATTGTAGCGCCCCAAGGGCTCGGCCGCTACAGGGGTATTGCACCTCTGCCAGAGATGTGATATTCCACTCCGGGGTAAGGATGGAGTATGGACCAGGGCTCAGGTAGCTGCATACAGCACACTCACCCCATTTCCGAGGGACAGTTCAACGGTGCTCCCATTAGACACCAATGCAGGCACGACAGATCACGTCTCTGGCTGGAGTGGGGAGGGGGGAGGAAAAATCAGTAATGTAGGAGCAGGAGGGGACGGTTCCTGAGCGTAGGTAGGAGCCCATTGGTTGCTGGTCACCATCTTAGATCAGGGTCAGTCTGTTCAGTGAAGTTCAGTCAGAGGAGAAGACAGGGAGCAGAGGCTCTGTAGGAGCTCTGCTCAGGAGTGGGCCTAGAGAAAAGGCCGAGAAAGGAGGAAGAGAAGGAACAGGAGAAAAAGGAACAGGAGAGAGAGAGAGAGAGAGAGAGAGAGAGAGAGAGAGAGAGAGAGAGAGAGAGAGAGAGAGAGAGAGAGAGAGAGAGAGAGAGAGAGAGAGAGAGAGAGAGAGAGAGAGAGAGAGAGAGAGAAACAGAAGGGCTCAGGAACAAGAAGGTGGAAGGGACCCTAAGAACCCATGAGAATACAGGGTGAAGGGTCAGGCAGATTAAGGGTACCAGATCCCAAGTTGGTGGAGGACAAACTACCCTCAGCCAAAGACCAGAGGTCGTGATCATTTATTGGTGCGACACCTCATCAAACCTGCTAGGAAGGCACCATATAGGACAGCGGGGAACGGGGCCCACGTTTACCCGCGCAGATCCGCGGCAGCTGGACAAAAGTGGGTCACTGGTGCGGCAGGCCAGAGAAAGGACAAAAGGGGGTCCTGAGCCAGACTTCTGAACTGCCTGGGAGTTGACAGAGCCCCACACCTGGTGGACGCAGCACGGCTCGGGCTTGTGTGTACCACATTGAGCATGGAGAAAAGAAAGACCAAAGAACTGTCTGAGGACTTGAGAAGCCAAATTGTGAGGAAGCATGAGCAATCTCAAGGCTACAAGTCCATCTCCAAAGACCTGAATGCTCCTGTGTCTTCCGTGTGCAGTGTCATCAAGAAGTTTAAAGCCCATGCACTGTGGCTAACCTCCCTAGATGTGGACGGAAAAGAAAAATTGACGAGAGATTTCAATGCAAGATTGTGCAGATGGTGGATAAAGAGCCTCGTCTAACATCCAAACAAGTTCAAGCTGCCCTGCAGTCCGAGGGTACAACAGTGTCAACCCGTACTATCAGTCAGCATCTGAATGAAAAGGGACTGTATGGTAGGATACCCAGGAAGACCCCACTTCTTACCCCGAGACATAAAAAAGCCAGGCTGGAGTTTGCCAAAACTTACCCGAGAAAGACTAAAACGTTTTGGAAGAATGTTCTCTGGTCAGATGAGACAAAAGTAGAGCTTTTTGGGAAAAAGCATCAACATAGCGTGTACAGGAAAAAAGAGGCATTTAAAGAAAAGAACACGGTCCCTACAGTCAAACATGGCGGAGGTTCCCTGATGTTTTGGGGTTGCTTTGCTGCCTCTGGCACTGGACTGCTTGACCGTGTGCATGGCATTATGAAGTCTGAAGACTACCAACAAATTTTGCAGCATAATGTAGGGCCCAGTGTGAGAAAGCTGGGTCTCCCTCAGAGGTCATGGGTCTTCCAGCAGGACAATGACCCAAAACACACTTCCAAAAGCACTATAAAATGGTTTGAGAGAAAGCACTGGAGACTTCTAAGGTGGCCAGCAATGAGTCCAGACCTGAATCCCATAGAACACCTGTGGAGAGATCTCAAAATGGCAGTTTGGAGAAGGCACCCTTCAAATATCAGGGACCTGGAGCAGTTTGCCAAAGAAGAATGGTCTACAATTCCAGCACAGCATTGTAAGAAACTCATTGATGGTTACCGGAAGCGGTTGTTCGCAGTTATTTTGGCTAAAGGTTGTGCAACCAAGTATTAGGCTGAGGGTGACAATACTTTTGTCCGGCCCATTTTTGGAGTTTTGTGTGAAATGATCAATGATTTGATTTTTGCTTCATTCTCTTTTGTGTTTTTTCCTTGCAAGCAAATTAAATGAAGATAATAATACCAAAGAATTTGTGATTGCAATCATTTTCAGGAAGAAACTGAGTATTATCTGACAGAATTGCAGGGGTGCCAATACTTTTGGCCACCACTGTAGATGGGTCAATGGGTGGCACTGTAGAAACAGGCACTCTCACTTTATAACTATACACAATGTAAAAGAGAAAATTCAGATAATACAAGTCTTGAACAAAAGATATATTCTACATATGTAAGGAGATCAATATAAAAATTACATAGCTATGAGAAAACATATCTACAGTATTAGAGTATATCACGTATGCCAATTATGCACTGTAGCTGCTGCAATGATTATATAGGACTCAACAGTCCAATGTGAATCAGCACTGTATAACTATGTCTAACCAATAAGGGGATTAAGGACTGGGAAGATCAGAAATCTACCCCACTCGTTATCTGATCCAGTGAAGAAGAAATCACAACACATATGTAAAGTGCTAGTGCAATAAAAAAAATTTAATAGTGCAGAAACACAGGTAGCGGTCAAAGATCTCATAACATACCTAATTGTTCCCAGGAGACTTGTATGGTGCCGGCCTCGACGTGCGTTTTGGCGTGGGCCTTCGTTAGGGGGTGAGCTATACGACCATAAGACCACGGCCCCACTATCAGTATTTGGTCAGTATTTTTCTCAGGAGCCAAACCCAGGAGTGCGTGATGAATGCCGAATTGGTGACTTGTTTCTATTACACCTTTTCTCTGATTGCTCCTCACCTGGTTTTGGCTCCCACTCCTGAGAAAAAATACTGACCAAATACTGATAATGGGGCCATAGCTTTACATCTAGTTCTGTGGTGAGCCGAAACAGGCACATACTAGGCAAGAACAGTTATAACCTTTCAACAGTCACACTAGAGACACGTCATGCCATTTTATATAGGAAGATTATCGATGATGTGGTGTTCTGTCCATGAGAAGACGTCCTTTTATGCTCTATATTCAGACCATGTATTACATGAAGACTTCATGACTTTAGACGTCTCGGTTTTGCTACACAGAGTGAAAACCTTTCTTCAGCGGAGGTTTTCTGAGGTTACCATTCGAGACTTGAAAAGCACTGTTAAAGACTTGGCTGCTGGCGACGTCTGAGGTAGCTCGGCTAGCACTGATCAATCTATTATTTATGCTGAAGAAACACCACTCAGTCCAGCGCTAATAAAATCCTAGCTTTAATAATGTAACCACATCATGCATTTTTTTAAAATACATAGCCTGTTCATTGCCGGGCATGCCACTTTAGACAAAATGTTACCCTGTCAGCATTAGGACCCAGGAAGATATTTCAGATGTACAACATCTGATCTTGCAATATGACTTTATAAATGTAATGTCTTAAAAACAGAACAATGCAGAACGCACTTGACCTTGCATTAATAATGCAGACATATAATGAATAGAACATAAGCATGTAATACAACAAAATGCACTTCTTCCGGTATGGATAGATCTTAGTAAATCTGACCCCACTCTAAACAGCGGTTGCAGATAATATATTACATACCATGGTGCCAACAGTTTAAATAAGGAATAGGAAAATCTTTAATCTGCCCTTTCCGCACTGCCACCTTCAGAGCTCCTGGATTAAAAAGACATTTCAAGCCAAAAAAACAGATTCCGCTCCAAATTCTACATAAAAAACGCTATCAATACGTTTTGAAATTCAGATCACTGAACGGAGGGGAAAGCAGGGTCAGCCGTGACATCACCTATTGTAATTGGTGGATCCTGTGTTATATAGGCAATACCCAACATTATATTCCCACCTCTGCTGATAAGGAACCTTAAAAAGAACAGTAAGCGTGCAAAAAAAAAAAAAAAAAAAAGCCCTAGTGACCAGCGTGAAAATTGCAAGGTTATCATTTTATTTTTATTTATTTTATTTTTAATAAAGATCATAATATGGGGGGGGGGGGGGTGGAAAGGTTGCCAGAACTATTTTTTTTAATACATGTATCAAAAACCTAACTTAAACAATAGGTCATTTACAGATATCTTCTCTGTAAGCCATTCCCCGATAACTGAAACAAAACGGAGAGTGCAATGTCCCTTTGGCTGCTTGGAAAGCTGAGAAAACGGATGTATATAAAGTCTAACATGTACACCACTAACAATCTATCCTATGATGAGCCAAACAGAGCTGATCAACTATGAACGAAACTACTGTATAGTGAGACTTTACATGAACTCTCCAAGAAAAACCAGACAATGTATCAACGCTAGTGGAGCCCGAGCACACCATGAACAACAGAGTCAAAGAGCCTGAACTTCTTCCAAGCTACTCAAAATAAAACACTCGCTCAGCAGTACATAAAGGATGAGCTACAAAAATTGTGTCTGGCCAGAAAAAAAAAAAAAAAAAAAAATTCCCAGTCTGTAAGAAATGGTCTACATACTGAAAACTTAATAGATTTTTCCCTGAATAGCTCCACCCAGGTTTCTATGAAATACGGTACATTTCCAGTCTCTTGTCCCTTTTCCAGTTCCCAAACAGGAAAAGAGGCAAAAAAGTGAGGAGTCTAAAAATCCAGTGTAATGGACTATTTCAGTGAAATGTAGTGTGACTGGCAGCCTTGGGAAGGTTTTATCACGTTTCCCAACCATCGTATGGGGACTAAACATGCAGTTGTCAGATTTATGTAAAAAGGTATACATATACACACATACAATTTTTTCCTGGCATTTTTCAAGTACTAAGGAAAGTGTGATGGAAAAAAAAAAATCAAAATACAATATCAAATCAGAGCATGCGGCCTAAAAAAAACAAAAAAACAAACGACACAATCAAATACTTTGTGTATAGACTTTTCTAGATTTCATTATATACTATAAAAGAAACATTTAAAGCTCCAAAAACTGAAAAACACCAAAAGGATAAAAAAGAAAAAACACTGCACTGAGATTTTAGCCTAGTCATTTTCCTCCACCATTTCACATGCTATTCTTTGTAAAAGGCCACGGCCCCACTATCAGTATTTTTTCTCAGGCGTGGGAGCCAAAACCAGGTGTGGAGCAATCAGAGAAAAGGTATAATAAATGCAGAATTGGTGACTTGTTTCTATCTCCCACTCCTGGTTTTGGTTCCCACTCCTGAGAAAAAATACTGACTGAATACGGATAGTGGGGCTGTGGCCTTAGAGAGTCCCATTCCACCACTCTGTGTGGCAGTTTATACTTAAAGCCATAAAGGACTGGGAAAGTCACTGGTACAGGGTTATCATCCCTCCACGAACACATAGTCTCCCACTAGTCTCTAGGCCAGGCGCGAGGAACCTCAGGCCCGAGGGCTGTTTGTGGCCCACAGCAACTTTCTCCGGCCCCTGGGCAGATTCTCAGGGGCCGCAGTGCTCGGGACAGTGGTCACATTTTGATAGACCTTTAATTCCTTCTTGCGAGAACACTGGAGTGCATGCACTGAGGGATTACAACCTGATGCTGGCCAGTTTAAGGCTGTGTGCCCACGATGCATTTTTTAAGCGCTTCTGCAGCGGCAAAAACACTGCAGAAATGCTTAAAAAAATGCATGGTAGAAGGCCTGCCATGTCCCCCAATGATAATCCGCATGTGCTGTGCACATGCTGCGGAAATTTCCGCTGCGGATTATCATTGCGGAAAAAAACGCAGCACTACCAATTATTTTGCGGAAGTGCTGCTTTTTCACCGCCATTGACTTGCATTAGAACGCGCCAATTCCGCAAGACTGCATCTGTACTTGCGTAATTGGCGCGTTCTAATGTGCGGATGGTACCCGGGTGTAGAGGAGAGGAGAGTCTCATCCACACCCAGGTACCATTAAAAAAGCTGTAAAAAAATAATAAAATAAAAAATAAGTATATACTTACCTTCCGGCAGCCCGCTCCTCCTTGCTTCCCGGCACTTCGCGATGGAATGAAGGACCTGCGCTGACGTCAGAGTCATGTGAAGGGGCACGCGACGCTGACGTCGGCAGGTCCTTCAATCCACCGCTGCCGGTGAAGCAAGACTGCGGGGGCCATCGTAAGTATATGTTTATTTTTTATTTTTTGACAGTCTCTCGGTCACACTATATAAATCCATGCTGTTTGCATGGATTTATATAGTGTGACCAAGTTGTCAAGCACTTTCCAAGTGATGCTAAAATCGCTTGGAAAGCGCTTGACACCCGCATGCGGAAATGCAAGTGAAGAACGCTTCATTTCCGCATGTTCAGGAAAAAATCCTGAGCATTTCTGCATCGTGGGCACATAGCCTTAATGTCTGGAAATATTTTGTGGACGGAGTTAGCACATCCGATAAATGAAAACAGCTGCAGCCCTGCTGTCTCCTGTGATGTCCGTGCTCCAGCCCCACAGTCTCCTTGTGTATAAACTCCAGCTCCAGTGTCCTCTATGTGAAGTTTACTACATACAGCAGTCTTGGTGTCTCCTATGTGATGCATACAGCAGTCTGTCTCCTGTGTGATATATATACTGCAGATCTCCCACTACTTGCTTCTATAAATGTAATGTGAGCAATGATGAATTTCCCACTTTGAGGAGACCTGCAGTGCAATTTACATTTGTGTTCGGAACAACTTACTGCTGCAAGTTCTTTACAAAACTTAGAGTTGACTGTGATCCAGACTGACAAACCCAGAAAAGCAGTTGCAGGTAGCAACATGGTCAATACCACCCAACATCACAGCCACACCAAAGAGAAGGAGTTCCAGCCATCATATTAGGGGTGAGTTCATCTGTTTGACCCAATATAGCAAGATCAAAGTTGAAATTTTTATTTTGCAGCCCCCTAATGAAGGTATAAATATTGAAATGGCCCTTGGAAGAAATAAGGTTCCCCACCCCTGCTCTAGTCCGTTAGCTACTGGTTCTTTATCTCCTCTTCTTCCAAGAGCCATAACTTTATTTTTCCATCCACTCAGCCATATGAGGGCTTGTTTTTTGCGGGACAAGTTATACACTTGAATAGCATAATTCTTTTTATCATGCGATGCACTGGAAAGCGGGGGGAAAAAAATTCCAAGTGGAGCAAAATTTAAAAAAAAAAAAAAAGCATCCGCCCACCATCTATCATGTTCACTATACGGTAAGAATGACCTGGAAATATGCATGTTTGATATTTCCATAATCGTACTGACCTGAAAATCCTATGTATTGGCATTAAATTCAAAAATTTGTTAAAAAAATAAAAAAAGTTGGTCGTCATTTTTTGAAACATTTTACATTTTTGGTCAATGGGACTGTGTGAAGGCTTATTTTTGCACCCTGAGCTGATATTCTTATTTATACCATTTTGGTAGATACAATGTTTTGATCACCTCTTAATGTTGGCGTTAAGATTTTTTTCTCATTGCACTGGTCGGTATAATTAAATATTTTAATAGATTGGACGTTTCAAATGTAACAATACCACTTTTTTTTTTTTTTTTAAATCAGGCAAAAAAAAAAAAGATTTGAACTATATATATTTTTAGAAACTTTTTTTTTTTTTTACTTTTCACTGCATCTGTTAGTGCCCCTTAGTTGACTTGAACCCGAGATCATCAGATTGTATATAGCAAAAACCTCAATAAAGTACTGCTGTGTATTTATATATGTAAAAAACAAACAAACACAGTCTCCTATGAGCACCAGCCAGAAGCTTGCATTCACAAGAGTACAGTCTTAGGGGGTCTTATAACCCAGGCTGCCATGGTAAACGGCCCCATAATCGCATCACAGGGGTGTCGAACAATGCATGGAATGATGCCCCCACCAGCACACTAAGTGCCACTGTCGGAGACTGACAGCGGCGTTTAACAGGTTAACAGCCGCAGGTGGCGCTCCACCCCATGCGTGACTGTTAGGGCGGGTTTCACACATCCGTATATTTCTGGTACCGGAAATCTGTCCTGTGTGGGTCACACATGTGTTGCATCAGAATCACAAGTACCGGAACCTGGGAATCAGCGCTACAGTTAGCGCTGCTCCCAAGCGCAGGGTGCTGAACACTGCCCTCATGGTTCCCTGCCGGCGCTGAGATCAGCAACAGCAGGGGCAATGATGAGGGTAGTAGTGTCTGCTTCCGCAGTGTCCATGTGTATAAATAATAAAATAAAATCCATATACTCACCTGTCCAGAGATGTCCCCCACTAATTCTCTGACCGCTGATGCCGGGCAGAATGAGCCACTCCAGCTAGCGGGCACGGAGCTGAGCTCAGGAGCGGTGTCCTATTACTCACGGAGGGCAGCTCCGGAGCAACTCGCTGCAGCGGTTCATTCTCCCTGGCTCTTCAGCACCAGCAGTCAGAGGATTACAGCGGGGGGACATCTCCGGACAGGAAAGTATATGGATTTTATTCTTATTTGTACACATGGACACTGCAGGAGCAGACACTACTACCCTCATCATTGTTCTTGCTGGTGCTGATCACAGCGCCGGCAGGGAACCATGATGAGGGCAGCATTCAGCAACCGGCGCTTTGGAACAGCGCTAACTGTACACCGATTCCCAGGCGCCAGTACGTGTTACACTGATGACACATGGATGTTCAGCGCGAGACACTTTTGCGGACCATGCATCCGCAAAAAAAACAGACATGTCACCGCGTGGAGCACACAGACACACGGTCTGTGAAACACAATGACATGTGCGTAGACCCATAGATTTGAATAGGTCTCCCTGTGTCAGTGTCTAAAGTACATGTGGAAACGATCACCACAAATACCGGAGATACTGACGTGTGAAAGAGCCCTTAGAGGCGGATGATGGCAGATTATCACAGCCAACATCTGCCTACTTGCAGATCCTCAAATGAATGTTAAGGATATTAGATACCACAAAGTACTTACAGTGGTGCTTGAAAGTTTGTGAACCCTTTAGAAGTTTCCATATTACTGCATAAATTTGGTACTGTGTACTTACAATTGCTCATTTTGCCTTTCTGCCCAGTTAATTCTTCTCTTTTCCATTAGGTCTATGACATCACGTGATTAAAAACTGACTAGCTGAATCCTAAGCTCTATGTAGAAACAGGAGGTAAATTTTCCCTGTATGAGTCATAAGTCACTGCAAAAGTCCCTGGCAGAGGGGAGGAGCAAAGCTGCTGCAATTTCACAGAATATGAGGTTACTTGCACCAACTCTGGGGTTACCATTTGCTTTTGGAGTGATCTTTGTTGGGCGACTACTCCTGGGGAAGGTCATAATGGTCTTGAATTTTCCCTCATTTGTACAATTGGGATTGGTGGAGTCTAAACTCTATTGAAATGGTTCTGATACACTTTCCAGCATAATGAGCATTAAAAGGGGCGTTCTGAAGTTCAGTCATTTTTCTCCTAAATAAATATTTAGTGTCATAATCAAAATTGTTTAATATACTTCAATAAAAAAATAAAAAAATTCCCTATCCTTCCCCAACTACCAGCATTTTTTTTTTTTTTTTTTTTTTTTTTTTTATGACGCTTCATGTGAGAATTCAGTAAATGCTGGGACTCAAAGCGCCATCAGAGGCAGGGGCTGCGGTCACTGCCGCAACCCCTACCCACTCAGTGACACTCGATTCAGGGGCTGGGCTAGTCCCAGCTCTGTCACTATGCACAATGCCAGCGTACTCTGTTGCTGGCTCAGATCAGCAGTAACGAGCCGGCAGAGTGCGCTGTTCTTGTGAACACTGCACAGGGACTAGCCCAACCCCTGAAACAGGTCACTTATGATGCTTAAATTTCAGAGAGGGGGCAGAGGCTGCTGCAGTGACACAGATGCCATAGATATCTATGGGAATGTCCAAGAACCTGCTGCTAACATCTTAGTGCCAGATACCACAGGACGTTTTCAGCTCATATTTTGATGGGTCAGAGCTGTTTTTGGCAGCACAGGGGAAACCTACACAATATCAGACAAAACACACACACTTTTTTAAATTTATGAAAAAGTGTAACAATCTCAAGCAGATTTTAGCTATAGTAGGACACCCTAGATCTAGAAGAGCCCTCAGTAGAGACATTAATTGAAAAGCATTTCTCAGTACCTGGCTGAATCAGAATGCGGCGTACTAGCCTAATGGGTACAAAGCCAAGAAATTCTAAGACACAACACATCACCATTTGTTAAATAAACACATTACTGCTGACATATATTAATATAATATTTATTCTAGAGATCTATGCCAGACATTACATGATTGCTACCAAACTGGCGAAGAAGAAGGATGAACATCAAGTGCAACATGTTAAAAAAAACAAACCTAAACCTGTCTAAGAATTCAGTGTAATCTAGTTTGCCTCAGAACATTTTGCCAGGTCTCTCAACTTGGTTTTTAAGAGGTTTTATTTGCTAAAGCGAGGAACCTACAGTGGTGGCCAAAAGTATTGGCACCCATGCAATTCTCTCAGATAATATGCATTTTCTTCCTGAAAATGATTGCAATCACAAATTCTTTGGTATTATCTTCAATGAAAAAACAAAGAGTTGTCCTAAAGCCAAATTGGATATAATTCCACACCAAACCTAAAAAAAAGGGGTGGACAAAAGTATTGGCACTGTTTGAAAAATCATGTGATGCTTCTCTAATTCGTGTAATTAACAGCACCTGTAACTTACCTGTGGCACCTAACAGGTGTTGGCAATAACTAAATCACACTTGCAGCCAGTTAACATGGATTAAAGTTGACTCAACCTCTGTCCTGTGTCCTTGTGTGTACCACATTGAGCATGAAGAAAAGAAAGAAGACCAAAGAACTGTCTGAGGACTTGAGAAACCAAATTGTGAGGAAGCATGAGCAATCTCAAGGCTACAAGTCCATCTCCAAAGACCTGAATGTTCCTGTGTCTTCCGTGCGCAGTGTCATCAAGAAGTTTAAAGCCCATGGCACTGTGGCTAACCTCCCTAGATGTGGCAGAAAAGAAAAATTGACGAGAGATTTCAACGCAAGATTGAGCGGATGGTGGATAAAGAACCTCGTCTAACATCCAAACAAGTTGAAGCTGCCCTGCAGTTCGAGGGTACAACAGTGTCAACCCGTACTATCTGTCGGCGTCTGAATGAAAAGGGACTGTATGGTAGGATACCCAGGAAGACCCCACTTCTTACCCCGAGACATAAAAAAGCCAGGCTGGAGTTTGCCAAAACTTACCCGAGAAAGACTAAAACGTTTTGGAAGAATGTTCTCTGGTCAGATGAGACAAAAGTAGAGCTTTTTTGGGAAAAAACATCAGAGTGTACAGGAAAAAAACAGGCATTCAAAGAAAAGAACACGGTCCCTACAGTCAAACATGGCGGAGGTTCCCTGATGTTTTGGGGTTGCTTGGCTGCCTCTGGCACTGGACTGCTTGACCGTGTGCATGGCATTATGAAGTCTAAAGACTACCAACAAATTTTGCAGCATAATGTAGGGCCCAGTGTGAGAAAGCTGGGTCTCCCTCAGAGGTCATGGGTCTTCCAGCAGGACAATGACCCAAAACACACTTCCAAAAGCACTATAAAATGGTTTGAGAGAAAGCACTGGAGACTTCTAAGGTGGCCAGCAATGAGTCCAGACCTGAATCCCATAGAACACCTGTGGAGAGATCTCAAAATGGCAGTTTGGAGAAGGCATCCTTCAAATATCAGGGACCTGGAGCAGTTTGCCAAAGAAGAATGGTCTACAATTCCAGCAGAGAATTGTAAGAAACTCATTGATGGTTACCGGAAGCGGTTGTTCGCAGTTATTTTGGCTAAAGGTATTAGTATTAGGCTGAGGGTGCCAATACTTTTGTCTGGCCCATTTTTGGAGTTTTGTGTGAAATGTTCAATTATTTGATTTTTGCTTCATTCTCTTTTGTGTTTTTTCCTTGCAAGCAAATTAAAAGATAATAATACCAAAGAATTTGTGATTGCAATCATTTTCAGGAAGAAACTGAGTATTATCTGACAGAATTGCAGGGGTGCCAATACTTTTGGCCACCACTGTATTTAATCGAAAAGCACCATAATATGCCTTTATATAACAGCAATGGAGAATTCTAGTACTAAAGATTGACTAAAAATACAGCAGTAGGCTGTATATGTGAAAAATCAGTACCAGAGCCAGTGTTTTTCCAGTATGGATAGAGAAAGAAATTACCAAGCTGCGCCTATACTTTGCAATGTTAAACATGTAAAGCACATGATCGGCACACACTTGCCACCCGTGTGCTGTACATGTTTTTCATGGACCCATAGACTTGTCATCTGCGCTGCTGGAAAAAAAAAAAAAACGGACATGTCTCCATTAGTGATGAGCGAGTGTATTCTTTACCATTCGCACGGATAGTACGGTATTCGGGTTACTCGTTATTCTGCGAGTATTTGTGTACTCGCCTCGCTATAGTCGGATGTCCCGTCCTGCAGTTTTGGCGCCTGCTTTACAGCCACTAAACATGCTGGGCTTGTTAACCAATCACAGTAATGCCGCAGACATCTTGGTTGTGGCATTACTGTGATTGGCTAGCCGCCCAGCATTATAGGGTCTATTTAAGCCCTGTCGCCGCCATTTTGTGCACATTGCATCTGGTGCCTGCGTTGTAATTCCCTAGCTTCTCAGCGATCTCTCCCTAGGGAGAGTGTTTAGGCCTCTTGATCAAACAAAAGCCTTTAAGGGCTACCTGCAGTGTATACTAGTTCTGTGTTTAAAGGAGCCGCTCACTAGCTCCATAATACCACCAAAAAGTAGCTCTTTTCAGAGCTGAAGGCACACAACAAAGTCAGAGTACAGGGAGGGAGAGATTGTGTATTAAGTAGGGAAAGGTTAACGTGTTCTTCCAGTGTCCATCTTAAAACAGCTCATCAGAGGCAAAGCAATATTTTTCCAGCACACAGTAGTAGTATTTTCCTGCACCAACCTCATGAGCGGTGATCAGGCTATTATCAGCGCAACCATCCCGTTGCTGTGTCTCTTGAAACACTCACTGCATAAACTCAAAGAGGAATCTTTGAGTACCCAGCATGTTGGTATGGAGCCAGATTTCCCAATGGGTGATACAACCCAGCCCAGCCAACAATGGGTGATGAGGAGGAAGAGGACTTGTTTTTCTGTGCTACCAAAGGGACTCGTAATGCTACAGAGGGGACACCCACCCCAAGATTCATGTCTTTCCAGGCTGGATGGGCTGGAGAGGAGGAGAGTCAGCGTGAAGAGAGGATGGATACTTTTTCTACTGTTGAGGACACAGAATATTTGCCTTTTTTGCAGCTTGGCCCACATGGCACAGTTCATATGTAAGTGTTTATGGCAAGACCCTCGTGTTATACACATTTTATCCAACAACCTATACTGGTTGGGCACCTTTCTCAATCCACGGTACAAGGAGAAATTCTCTTCTTTCCTTTTGGAGTCACCGAGTTTTACAATGGAATCGTTCAAGAAGAACGTTGTAGATCAGTTGCTTTAAAAAATCACCCTCAGACAATGCTGGTAGCAGAGGTACCGGCTCTTTTCAACACCAAGGGATAATGGGGAGAAACACGAACAGCTCCAACAGAGGTGGGGGGAAAATGTCCACAAATTGGGCAATTTTCAATAAACCAGCACAACAGCAAGGGCTATCTCTGCCTCTAAAATGCCAAGGAGGGATAAGTTGCAGAACATGGTCAAGGGGTACTAAAGTGATCATACGCGTGTCCTTTCTGACACTTCAGTTCCCTTTAATTATTGGGTGTCTAAGCTGAACACTTGGCCTGATCTCTCCTTATATGCCTTGGAGGTGCGGGCCTGCCCGGCTGCTAGATTGGTGTCAGAGCGTGTTTTCAGTTCTGCTGGAGCAATCACTGATAGGCGCACTCGCCTCTCCACAGAAAATGCAGACATACTTACTCTGATTAAATTCAACGAGGACTGGATATCTCCACAGTTTGTATTCCCTCCAGATGACAGCAAGCCAACCTAAATTCACCAAAAATGCAGATTCATGCTACTGCTGTTAACGTTGCCCCCTTCCCATAAAAAAATAGTTTCCTTCCTTCGTCAACCATGACTCAGCCCATAGGGCTCATTTTTTACAAACCCTATGCACATTATGCAGTGGACAAACCAGGACAGTATTCCTACTCCAGTCTAACTACTATTTGTGATTGGAGGCCCTTGGGATGGTGGCTACCTACGTCAACCATGACTCAGCCCATAGGGCTCATTTTTACAAACCCTATGCACATTGTGCAGTGGACAAATCTGGAATGTACAGTGGTCCTACCAAATTAATATTTGTCATTGGAGGCCCTTGTCACAGGTTGTACCACATTGTGACTGAGATCGAGGATACATATTCAATAGAAATGTACTGTCAGTCACCCTATTTGGCAAAAAACATGCATGGCTTGTGCCACATTGTGACTGAGTGTAAATTTCTATTGAATATTTATCCCCTAACTGTTGATGACCAACTGATGGCCCTCTGAAAACTTGAATTGAGGGTCACAACTACTACAGTACTCCATCGTAGATAATGTTTGATAAGGGAGGCCCTTGTCATGGAATCTCCCTGCACCCATGACAGCCCCCAGGAGTAATTTTTAGAAATATGATGCACATTCTGCACTGGACCAAGTAGTACAGTATCAAGAAGTCTTCTCTTCCTATATAATCTGGGGAATATTGACAGTCAAAATCTGAGCCATTTGGAGAAGCCGCTCCAACCCATCCTGGAGGGGGGCAACATATATCCTTTGTCTTGCACAAGTGATATATTTGAGCTCGTCATCCACTTGACTAGTGCAGCTTTATTTTTCCGGTTCACAGAGTTCAACCTGAGGATCGCAGGCCGCACTCACTGCTACCTTCTAGTTCTCCATGTCTCTTTGCCTTTTTCTCTGTAGTCTCTGCCCTTAAATGAGTTAAATAATAGAGTGAGGGCCCTACAATATGAACAAGTGAGGGCACTCTCAAATGTATTGTACACAAGAGGGACCTCCAAAATCTCTAGAGGAGGGCACTTCAAAATGTATGTTAGGCTGTGTCCACAATGCAGGAACGCTCAGGATTTTTTCCTGAGCGTTTCTGCATCTCCCTGGCAGAAAAAAAACGCATGCGGATTGTACATGCGTTTTCCTGCCAGGGACATGCGGATGTGAAGAGTTGTTCATATGCATTTCTGCATGCGGGTTGACAAGCGCTTTCCAAGCGATTTTAGCATCACTTAGAAAGTGCTTGACAACTTGGTCACACTATATAAATCCATGCAAACAGCATGGATTTATATACTGTGACCCGAGGGAATGTCAAATAATAAATAAATCTATACTTGCCTTCCGAGGGCCCCCGCAGTCTTGCTTCACCGTCCCAGCTGCTGGCAGATCGCGTTACACTGAAGGACCTGCCGACGTCAGCGTCGCGTGACCCGTAACATGACTATGATGTCAGTGCAGGTCCTTCAGTCCATCGCGAACTGCCGGCAAGTGAAGAGAAGGAGAGCGGGGGCTGCCATAATGTAAATATATTTTTTATTTTATTCTTTTTTTTACAGTTTTCTATGGTAACCAGGTCTGGAGGAGAGTCTCCTCTTCTCTAGACCCAGGTACCATCCGCACATTAGAACGCATGGAATGCGCATCTACATATACAGTGATGCGTAATCCATGCGGTCTAATGCAAGTCAATGGCGGCGAAAACGCAGAACTTCCGCAAAATAATTGGCAGTGCTGCATTTTTTTTCCGCATGGGCACACAGCCCTACAGGGTCACACGAAGGCTCTCTCAAAACTCAGTTTTCCTGCCTACTACAGGGCTTCTGAACATTTGAATTTAGGGCCGCAGTATCACATAGTGGTGGTGGAGAAGGGTCAAGCCCAACGCTACAATGGGCACATTGTAAACTGCTATTGAATATGTATTCCATTATGTGAGTGTCAATGATGGAGGGACCGCCCAAATGTCTAAGTAACAGCTGTCCCTCCAAAACGCATGTTACAGAGCCACCTGAAGCCTCTCAGGTCAAAGATCAACATACCTACTAGTACGTTCAAGCTGTGCTTGTAAAGTGCTGGGGAATAGCGAACTAAAAATTATGTATGACAGAGGGACCTACAGAATGTATGAGTCAGGGCCCTCCCAATTCAAACAGACGAACAAAAGCCACAACAGTATGTGTGAACAAAGGCTAAAAAGGGATATTTTTTTGGTTTCTCTGGCTTACTTAGCTTTATATACAAGTGATTGTGCAGTTAAAACGGTTTAACCTTTTTGGCCTGTTAACTGCAATTTAGGCTAGGTTTGGTAGTTGTTCTTGTGTGTCTGTAAAAGTGCTGTAATACTGCGACAAACTTATTCCCAGAAACTATATGCGAGTCAGAAATACATGCAGGCACATTCTCCAGGCTCTTCCCATTCTGTTACATTACTTTCCCATCCATTTCAGCCTTTTTCTCAGGCCCCCAGACCCTTTTGTAGGGTCCAGCAGAAAATTACTTGCATTTCCCATTGACTTACATTGTACTCGCTATTCGGAACGAATAAGCGATTACAAAAGTACTCGTTACGAGTATAGCGATTACGAATATTACGGTACTCGCTCATCACTAGTCTCCATGTGTTTTACATGGACACAGTCAAGTGTCAAAAAGCAGGCATATGACTAGCACTATAGGTTATAATGGGTACGTGTTTAGCAAAATCTAAACATAGCAAGACAGGATGATGGGCGGGAAAAAAAAAAAAACAACTGATGGAAGTTTCCCCAAGCTTCGCCTTACAACCGGACACTAAAACATGTATAGCATCAAAGTGCTGCCAATCTTTTTTTTTGGACCACTTAACTTGAATGGACAAATTTGGGTGAGCTTCGACTATAGGTGTGTAGAAAAAAAATATTGGACAAGTGAAAAGGTGCATAAAATAAGGTGTGTGCGCAGCTTTATAAAAAAATCAAATAGCACATGTAAAACAAAAAAATGGACCTGTGAATGAAGCCTTATATGAAGTATGGTTTTTAGCTTGATCTGTAGTATGTTTTGTATGAAAGCAAGAACGTCACATCAGCGTAAACTTCCACAGGGAACTCCGCCAGCCACAAATACCTATACACATTATCTGATCTCTGGTTTAATTAAACACCTTAATAATTAGGATCAGATGGAAATATTTAAAAACCACCCTTGTACAGGTTTGAGAAGTCAATGTAATGCAATGGCACAATAACGCAAGATTCACTGGTTAAGGATTGATTTCTTTTCAATGAATGGGAGGTTGTCGTAGCCCATCATTCCTCTGCATTTCTATACTGCTGATAGTTTAAGTCAATGCATAGATCATTGCCTTGTCAGTGCCAAGCATGGAGCAGGAAAAACCCAGGAAGATTTTATATATTGTATGAAAATTAATGTTTTGTCACACAAGGGAAACTATAATGTAGTTTGTGGACGCTGAAAGTGTCAAAAGGCACCAAAGTCCACATCTAGTAAATCGAACGTCCGCAGCACATCACTAGATAGGCGGTAGAGTTCCCATGAGTGCATTACGTCAGCAGCATCCAGTCTATATTATCACATTTGCTTCCCTCAAATGTAAGGGAAAGAAAATCTGCAGTGTTAGGTTAGTGAATCTTTAGATATGTAAGCAATGGAGTATAATTAAAGGGGTTAGCTGACATAAAAAAAGATTTGAAATGGGATAGACGTTTTTAAAGCAATAAACAGAAGCATAGTAACCCACTATAAAGCCACGGCCCCACTATCAGTATTTGGTCAGTATTTTTTCTCAGGAGTGGGTGATAAATACAGAATTGGTGACTTGTTTCTATTATACCTTTTCTCTGATTGTTCCTCACCTGGTTTTGGCTCCCACTCCAGAGAAAAAATACTGACCGAATACTGATTGCGGAGCTGTGGCCTAAGTGCAAGGGTGGTCTGTGCCTTGACCAGAGGTAATGTCGCTGAGGCAAGCGATTCTCCAAACTGCACGTAGTGAGGTGTCCCTTTAGCCAGTCGCAGGCCTCAGATCAGGTGACTGAAGGGGAGGTCATAGTTGCTGGCCCCTATGCAGACCACCAGTGCAGCCTGGGCTAGATCCAAGAGCGTCAGAGCAGGTTGAACGACCCCTTCAGCAGTGGTAAAGCCAGTGTTTCATATACAGTGATTATTTGTTACAAACTCATGATTTACAGTGTACCACACTTTGTGGCTGCCAGGATTAGGTTATTCAAATTTTTTTTTACAGCTATAGCAAGAATATTTATTCTTTGAAGTAAGTGTTAATACACTAAGAACCATATCTTAATCCTTAAAAGCATCTTTTATAAGTAAAAATGTCAGCTCCCTAGCCACTCCTAAACCACCACAAGTTTATACATTAGCCTATTCCTGGATTATAAAATGGTTATTTATGTACTATACAATTATTTCTAAATCTGAAAGATAAAGTTATAAATCTTGTTCCTGGGGTGCAAATTAGCCAGGACTAGTCTGACGGGGCGTTGTTTCCCCCAGACTAGTCCTGTCTCAGATTTTATAATCACGCCCAAGGAGGGGGTGATGGGGACGGCATAACACCCACTACAATGGCAACGTCACTATCACGTTTCCATAATGCATGACCATGACATTTTACCTTCCTGGTCATGAACAATGAAGCTGGGTGTATGGTCGGTACACTCTTGGGGGGAACTTAACTTTTAGACTTAAAATAAAAATTATACAGTTTTAATAAAATATGCCAGATTCTGTTTTGCCATTCCTCTAGAAAACATGAATAGACTGAGAACTAAGTTTTGCCATTCCCCTTGTCGATAGAATGTATCCCTACACATGTGGAAACTGCCCAATCAGTTCTTATAGTCCGGGGTGTTGTGACCTCTTCTGTTCCCACTATTGTCCTTTTAAGGAGGCATACAATAAAGGAATTTATAGGCAAAGAAAGTACTGTACATTGTAAAATATGCCAATCTGAAGGGAATATGCCCTGGTGAGATGCTCCTAAGTATAAGAGGATAAATGATATTTGGCAGTCAGAATTTAATTCAAAATTTATGGGCGCAGATTAGATTCTACTATCATTAGACCTAGCATCAGAAGTCCCTCATTCTCAATATACTTACGCTCTGTGCATTTATTCCCCCCCCAAATTGGAAGCACTTATGGCATTTTATCAGCTGCAATTATCGTTTACCATAAACATGGTTTTGTTTTTGCATATATATTCGCTTTTTTGTTACTGACACATTTCCCAGTGCTTCAAGTTTCTCTTAAACTGCAAAATTGCTTAGCGGGATGATGCCTTAAAAACAGATCCATATAAGTTTGCAAGAGAATTGCTGGGCTTCTCATGCTGTAACCACGAAGCTAACATATTTTCCATGTATTTACCTTGGCGAACAAAGTAGTGCAAGAAAAAAAAAAATATGGTTCACTAATGTGAACCATGTGGTCCTAGCTACCCAAGTGTTCTGGATTCTGGCGGAGGTCAGGGTTATGGTAGATGCTACTGGAAGGGAAATTCTGCATTCAGGAGTATTATAAAATATCTGATATCATTTCTGTAGGAATATTTATTAGTCTTCAAGAAAAAACACCTAGATATTAAAGGGAAAGACTGATCATCTGAATTCCCAGGACTAAAACATCACTTAAACGGTATTTGCTAACTTCATTACTACATAGAAGGCACTGAGATTTTTTTCTTCATTTTACAGGATTTTGGGGCAGCCAGCTGCCTAAACTGCTGCCCTGATCTGTAAATAGTTTAGGCATTTGCTTTACAGCCACATCGACATAACTTTAAATTAGAAAATTCACTGTAGGAGACCTGCACAGAGACCAATGTGAGGGAGTGACAAACCCTAATCATATAGTGACCATTGAGTCTTCAAGGAATATATATTTTAGAGAGCCGCTAGATGGCCATAACAATTAGTAATAACCCACATCTCTTGGAAGACTATAAAAACTTGACAAGTAAGGGAGGAGAGTGAGGTCAGAGCCTAAATAAAATTAGTGCTCAGAGAAAAGCACTTTGATATCTATTTAAGTAACACTGTTGTAAACACTGATGTGTCACCTACATTGTCATTAGGTGTGACCGCCTAGCAAAGTTGTGAAAGATGGCCCTGAACAGACAACACAGGAGTGTACAAATTCACTAAAGGGGTTGTTTCATGTTGCAGCTCAGAATTTCCGAGTTGGACCATCATTTATTTTTCAACAGGACAATGACCCCAAACACACCTCCAGGCTGTGTAAGGGCTATTTGACCAAGGAGGAGAGTGATGTGGTGCTACGCCAGATGACCTGGCCTCCACAGTCACCAGACCTGAACCCAATCGAGATGGTTTGGGGTGAGCTGGACCGCAGAGTGAAGGCAAAAGGGCCAACAAGTGCTAAACATCTATGGGAACTCCTTCAAGATTGTTGGAAGACCATTTCCAGTGATTACCTCTTGAAGCTCATCAAGAGATTGCCAAGAGTGTGCAAAGCAGTCATCAAAGCAAAAGGTGGCTACTTTGAAGAACCTAGAATATAAGACATATTTTCAGTTGTTTCACACTTTTTTGTTAAGTATATAATTCCACATGTGTTAATTCATAGTTTTGATGCCTTCAGTGTGAATGTACAATTTTCAAAGTCAAGAAAATACAGAAAAATCTTTAAATGAGAAGGTGTGTCCAAACTGTTGGTCTGTACTAATATATATATATATATATATATATATATATATATATATATATATATATATATATATATACATATATACATATATATATACACACATACATACATACATACATACAAGATTTATTCAGTCGCCCCAGATCCAGGAATGCATCTCTGCTGCTGCCCCCGGTCATTGTTGACAGTCTGCAGTGGTGACAGTATGTACATGAATGCTGCAGTTAGTCACTGGGCTCCTTGACTAGCACCAGCGACATCATTGCTGATCCCTATGATTGCCTATATTGGTCACATGCACTGGTGTTCTCGTGTCACTGCAACAGCAATGAGGCATTGCTGGACCAGCAGAGGATGAGTAACTTGGCTTTTAATATTGTTCTCTGGTGCAAGCATGTGGGCATTAAAAAAATAAAATAAATTTAAAATGGAAGACACCTTTATGTTTTAGTTTTCACCATTCACTGTTAGTAATGGTATTTATCGGACTGGATGTAGCTCCATGCAAATTTTAGAATGTCATGAGGGCTACACCAAAACTGGAAAAGTAGGAAGACATCTTCAAGTATTGCATGGTGCTTTTCAATTGACCGCATAGACATGATGGGTTCCCCAGAAAGAAAGAAAGACTTTGTATCCATTCTGCGATGGATAAATTATAAGATCTCGGATCTCCCACTATTGAATGGGGTTTTCTGAAGAAAATTGCCTAAAGGTGGTCTCTGCCATTCTCGGTTTACCTTTCCATTTCAATGAGGTCCCCATTTACCCGTTGGAACGCTACAGCAAAAGTCCTACAATCTTTAGGCAAGTAATTGGCTGCAATGGTCACATTGGTTATTTTACTGCAATGAATGTCAGTCTACCTAAGACCAGCAGTAGGTCTGTCATGCTAAGGCCACGGCCCCACTATCAGTATTTTTCCTCAGGAGTGGGTGATAAATGCAGAATTGGTGACTTGTTTCTATTATACCTTTTCTCTGATTCTCCAAAACCAGGTGAGGGAGAGAGAAAATTGCAATATCTAGATAGGTGTATAGAGGCCCATTTCCAACAACCACCACTCCAGTGTTTTAATGGTACATTGTGTTTGCTAACTGTGTTAGAAGGCTAATGGATGTTTAGAAAACCCTAGAAAACCCTTGCACAAGTATGTTAGCCAAGCTGAAGACGGTTTGGCTTATTTGATAAGCTATAAAATTGACCTTCCTTTGAGCTAGTTGAGAATCTGGAGCATTACATTTGTTTGTTCTATGAAACTCTGAAAATGGCCAGAAAAAGAGAACTTTCATGTGAAACTCGACAAGAATAGACTGTTCTTAGAAATGAAGGCTATTCCATGCGAGAAATTGCTACAACGGTGTGTGCTACTCCCTTCAGAGGAGAGCACAAACAGGCTCTAACCAGAGTAGAAAGAGAAGTGGGAGGCCCCGCTGAACAACAAGACAAGTACATTAGAGTCTCTAGTTTGAGAAATCGACACCTCACAGCTCCTCAACTGGCAGCTTCATTAAATAGTACATGCAAAACGCCAATGTTAACATCTACAGTGGAGAGGCGACTCCGGGATGCTGGCCTTCAGGGCAAAGTGGCAAAGAAAAAGCCATATCCGAGACTGGCTAATAAAAGGAAAAGATTAATATGGGCAAAAGAACATACACATTGGACAGAGGAAGATTGGAAAAAAGTTTTATGGACAGACGAATCAAAGTTTGAGGTGTTTGGATGACACAGAACAACTGAAAAGATGCTGGAAGAGTGCCTGTTGCCATCTGTCAAGCATGGTGGAGGTAATGTGATGGTCTGGGGTTGCTTTGGTGCTGGTAAAGTGGGAGATTTGTACAAGGTAAATGGGATTTTGAATAAGGAAGGCTATCACTCCATTTTGCAACGCCATGCCATTCCATGTGGACAGCGTTTGATTGGAGCCAATTTCATCCTACAACAGGACAATGACCCAAAGCACACCTCCAAATTATGCATGAACTATTTAGGGAAGAAGCAGGCGGCTGGTATTCTATCTGTAATGGAGTGGCCAGTGCAGTCACCAGATCTCAACCAAATTGAGCTGTTGTGGGAGCAGCTTGACCGTATTGTACGCAAAAAGAGCCCATCAAGCCAATCCAACTTGTGGGAAGGGCTTCAGGAAGCGTGGGGTGAAATTTCTCAAGATTACCTCAGCAAATTAACAGCTAGAATGCCAAAGGTCTGCAATACTGTAATTGCTGCAAAGGGAGCATTCTTTGACGAAAGCAAAGTTTGAAGGAGAAAATCATTCTTTCAAATAAAAATCATTATTTCGAACCTTGTCAATGTCTGGACTATATTTTCTATTCATTTTGCAACTGATTTGATAAATAAAAGTATGAGTTTTCATGGAAAACACAAAATTGTCTGGGTGACCCCAAACTTTTGAACGGTAGTGTGAGATCTATCTATCTATCTATAAAAAAAAAAAAAAGTTTAAATCATACCCCTTTTGCCCTATTCAAAATAAAAACGAAAAAAAAAAAAAAAAATATCTATTACACATATATTTGGTATCGCCGCGTTCAGAATTGCACGATCAATATAAAAAAAAAAAAAAAAAAATTTAATCCAAATCGGTAAACGGCGTAAAGAGAAAAAAAAATTCGAAACACCAGAATTACTTTTTTTGGGTTGCTGCAACATTTCAATAAAAGACAATCAAAACATTGGATCTACCCCAAAATGGTATAAAAAACGTCAGCGTGCAAAATATAAGTCCTCACTCTGCCCCAGATCTCAAAAAATGTAGATGTTACGGGTCTCGGAAAATTGAGATTTTTTTTTAAGAAACTTTGGATTTTTTTTTTTTCACCACTTAAAAAAAGAACCTATACATGTTTGGAATCTACGAACTTGTAATGACCTGGAGAATCATAATGGCAGGTCAGTTTTAGCATTTAGTGAACTTTTTTTTTTAACACACAGACGTGAAATTGCACTTTTTTGGCAATTTCACCGCACTTGGAATTTTTCCTGTTTTCCAGTATACTATATGGTAAAACCAAATGGTGTCGTTCAAAAGTACAACTTGCCCCGCAAGAAATAAGCCCTCACATGGCCAGATTGACACCCCCCCCCCCCCCCAAAAAAAAAGTTATGGCTCAGGGAAGAAGGGAAGCAAAAAACTAAAATGCAAAAATGGAAAATGGCCCAGTCGTTAAGGGGTTAAGCAAGTCGCACTGCGGTATTGGCACTCGCACCAGCAATACTGAAGAACCCTGGCTGCATATGCACCGAATGCCATCAGGATTCAGAAGTCTGCGGTCACACAGAATGGACTGCAGACTCATCCAAAGCCTGGACATCCCCTTTAATACAGACAATTTCCAGCTAAAAAAGAGTCAATCATTATCAGATACATCTGTACATGTGTGTATTTGTATTCATCTCAGAAATAAACAAGTATAACAATGAAAGACTCACAGGAGTCTGGAATCTCTGCTGTGTCCAGAAACGTCACTTATTTAGAGCTTTGTTGTGTCCTAAAAATAAACTTCCCTTGGTCAGCAGAAATAGCAGAACACCAGCAACACTGATAAGGCCCAGTAAGATACAAAATAACCTCAACATTCCCAAATCCCAGTACACACAATTCACAGACTAGAGAGTAACTGGATGTAAATGAGATGGCATCTGTTCCATTCAACTTGTATTAAAAAACAGCTGGGCACACACCAACACAATGCCGACAGTCTCCATTGCACGTTGTAGTGTTGAGGACTGCTGTCCTAACCGGATATATTGCTTTAAGATTGGCTTTACAAGTCTAGCTTGTTTGGTAAGGCAGATTTTAGGAAAAGTCATTACAAATACATGAAACAGAACAGATCTAGTGTCCATGTACTGTATACGTTCTCTAGCAGATGATAAAGCTGAGCTCCTAGTCACTGGCTGCAGGTCCAGCTGCTGTTTATATAGTGTAAGGAGCAGGAAATCTATTGAACATGTGGAGCTCAGATGCTGGAGCAGGTGGTGAATTCATTCCTATGTAAATGGATCCTATACAGAAGGCTCTGAACTGCGGCCCCTGCTTATTTCTGGCCTATGAAGGGCATGTGACATCTCCACAGAGGTTAGAGAAGACAATACTCAAATTGAGAGCACATGGACATCGCTTGATGCAGGATAGCATTCAATTTAGCCGGCATTTACAAATCAGACCTGTAAAGGGTTGTGTTAGACGAGGCACGCCGACATTGGCATATGGAATGGAGCACGAGCATACTACACCCTTCCAGTCTTTTGTTTGCTGTAAAGTCCACAAACATTATCTTCCATAGCTTGGTAATTTTTGGCACAGTTTCCATGAAATGTATCATTGCACACTAGCATTTGAGTGGTTATTTCCTCTAAAACCAAATAGAAGACAGTAGAAAAGCTAAGGATACTGCTCTGCAGGGGTGGACACATCATTGGTGCAACCTGTTAAAAGTCCCAAGAGGCAAGGTGGAATTGTGAAGTATGATGAGCTTCTGGACTGCAAAGAGTCCATATACTGTTTTTGTACAGGGGTCTCTTCTGTCTGTGTCCGCTCCTGCTGCTTTGCTAGAACATGGTAGATTCTCCCATACCTGCCCTTGACCAACATACATCACTGTTTTACATATGGATTAAGGATGAAGTTGGGAAGGGAGGGTATGTCAATCAGTTGGGGTAGACAAATATCATTCAGGGCGAATTAATTCTTAACACCCTCAAAAATAGCAAATAGGTGGGTCGCTGAGGGGTAATTGGGAGGTTGAATGCATTAAAATAGGCAGGAAACTAAAATGGAAAACAACTAATCTGTTAGTCCTCTCCATTCTGGAAGTTACAGGTTGAAATCCATGATCAGTCTGGGTCCTTCACTTATTCCAGCTTTAGTCTTTGTTGGATTTTTTTGCATTTGTGAAATAGCAGCTGCGAGGAACAGCATTTCATTTATGCAATAAAGTGATGTGACAGTACAATCCACCACAACTCAATGAAGGTCAGAATACCAACACTCAATGTGGGAGCCTTGCTACTTGGCTAAAGGTATCACAACGAGACAGCACCCACATTATCTGACAATCCATAGAAGGAACATAAGTTTTTTTTCCATAAGCAAGAGTTAAATAGGGATGGTCTCAACTGCTTCATGAGCACACAGCTCCCAGCCCTTGATTTCCTGCTTTGCAGGGGATGGTGCACTCTTGAAGATTGACGGTTCAGACCAGCAGCATAGTCAGTGATACGAATGGAGTGCTTTCTCAGGCTGCTAGCAGCGGTAGCGGAGCCTCTGCAGCTTGGGAGAAGCTTAGGGGGGCTGAAGCTAGTCGGCATCAGCGATCCAGCCAGCGTTAGAAAGGCACGAGCAGGCTCTAAAGCAAAAGAGCCTGATAGCTGTCACTGCTCTACGCAAGAACAAAATGTTCAGTATTTTACATCAGTATTTCTAAGCCAAAACCAGTAGAGAAACAGAGTAAAAGTATAATAGAAACACGTCACCACTTCTGCATTTTTCACCCACCCCTGGTTTTGGCTGACAAATACTGAACATGTGAACGTGGCCTTATTCCGAGACGGCAGGGTGGCCAGAAACCAAGGCAAAAAGCTGTACACTATAGAATTAAAAATCTCTATCTAAAGCACTTTGCAGTTTTCACCACATTTAAACTTGAGAAACCCCCTATAACCAACCAGCTATGCTTAGAAAATATACTAACTATAGTGATGCCTCACATCAAAACAGAAGGCAATGAAGAGTATGAAGACTGCAAGCAATATAGCTGGAACTGAATCAAACAAAAGTCAAGGGCAAAGAAACCAAGCGACACATGCTACTCAATTACTGGCTGTGCAGTGAAGCCTTTGTTCACCGTCTGGATCGGTTTACCATCAATATTCAAGAACATGAGTTATGTAAGAGTAAGCTCAAACTGGCATCCTCATATTATGTCAGAGTGTGTTCAAAAATAAGGCAGTCCAAAACTTCAATAAAAAAAAGAAAATAAGATGTCCTGTACATACAGTGGGTATAAAAATACTACACACCCCTGTTTAAATGCCAAGTTTGCTATATAAAAAAAAAAAAAAAAAAACACCTCATACCAATAAGAATAATTTCCAAACTTTTCCACCTGATCGGCCGGGGTCCAACACCCAACATCCCCGCTGATCAGCTGTCATCGGTGTTGGAGGAGACTGGAAGTGCTCACTTGTGGAGCTAGCCATCTACTTGTAGTGGCTGGGGCTTGGTACTGCACATCCACCTACTATTCAAATCAATAGGATGCGAATGTCCAGTAAGAAGCCCCGGCCACTACAAGTAAACGGCCAGCTCCACAAGTGAGCACTTCTGGCCGGCTGACACCACCTGTGGTAACAGCTGATCAGCAGGGGTGCCGGACCCCGACTGATCAGGCATTTATGGCTCATTTATATGGGAATGCCGGTTAGATTAATCTTATACAGCACCACACTATAGTGTATTATGGAGTATTGTCAATCTGTGTGATGCAGTCATGTGTAGGAGGCCTTAGGCTGCTCTGCTGACTTCCATACAACCTGTTGTAGCAAAGTTATCTATTCTCACAGACCAAATGTTTATTGTTGATTAGAAATGCAGAGCCTACGCACACAAAATACCAGGTAAAAATCCTTGGGCAGAAACACACAATGTCTTCAGATAGTAGTAGGTGTACACCTTCTAGGCTTAGCTTTCAGAACAGGCAGGGTTACCAGTCCAACAGGTCAGGACTCTCGGAATTCTTATTGCTATTAGATACTCTTCTAAAAAGACACTCCAGCCACTAATCCCGACCACAGTTAATATAAAGAACTTCAATAACAGATATTCACCACCACTGGCAGAAGGAGATTTTATGCTTGCTAAATACACACCTGTATTCATTCTTAAAGGGGATGTCCTCTTTATATTTTACTAATTGTGTTTGGGAGATGATTTTGTGTCATTACAAGTTCTCCTCCTGCACTTGCTAGTGCCACCTTCCTCACAGAAGAGCTGCCGGTGGAGGAGCGTGTGACCAGACCTGTTTATTAGCTCCTCTAACAGAAAAACAAAATTCAGCTGGTGGACAGGTCTGGTCGCATGCTTCTCCACCAGCAGATATTCTGAGGATAAGAGCTGTGCAGTCTGAGGTATGTAACACTAACAAAAGCAGGAGTAATACATACAGGTGAATCTCACTAAATTAGAATATCATTAAAAAGTTAATTTACTTCAGTTCTTCAATCCAAAACATGAAACTCATTATATATAGTTATTACAAACAGTGTGATCTATTTCAAGTGTTTATTTCTGTTACTGTTGATGATTATGGCTTACAGCCAATGAAAACACAAAAGTCATTATCTCACTAAATTAGAATACTTTATAACAGTGTGAACAATGTTTTTAAAATCCAAAATGTTGGCCTACTGAAATGTGTGTTCAGTAAATGCACTCAATACTTGGTCGGGGCTCCTTTTGCATCAATTACCGCATCAATGTGGCGTGGCATGGAGACGATCAGCCTGTGGCACTGCTGAGGTGTTATGGAAGCCCAGGTTGCTTTGATAGCAGCCTTCAGCTCTTCTGCATTGTTGGGTCTGGTGTCTCTCATCTTCCTCTTGACAATACATAGATTCTCTATGGGGTTAAGGTCAGGTGAGTTTGCTGGCAAATCAAGCACAGTGATACGGTTGTTTGTAAACCAGGTATTGGTACTTTTTGCAGTGTGGACAGGTGCCAAGTCCTGCTGGAGAATGAAATTTCCATCTCCAAAAAACTTGTCGGCAGAGGGAAGCATGAAGTGCTCTAAAATTTCCTGGTAGATGGCTGCGCTGACTTTGGTCTTGGAAAAACACAGTGGACCTACACCAGCAGATGACATGGCTCCCCAAACCATCACTGATTGTGGAAACTTCACACTAGACCTCAAGCAGCTTGGATTGTGTTCACTCTTCCCCCTGACTTTGGGACCTTGATTTCCAAAAGAAATGAAAAATTTACTTTGCATTTACTTAGTGTCAGTGACTGCCTTCTGGACATCTGTCAAGTCAGCAGTCTTTTCCACTACGGGACATTTTTAAACGCATTGGAAGCCTTTGCAGGTGTTTTTTGTTAATTATTATAATTTACTGAGTTAATGACTTGTGTTTTCATTGGCTGTAAGCCATAATCAACATTAACAGAAATAAACACTTGAAATAGATCACTGTTTGTAATGACTATATAATACACTGTGTGCAGAATTATTAGGCAAGTTGTATTTTAGAGGATTATTTTTATTATTGATCAACAACTATGTTCTCAATCAACCCAAAAGACTCATATTTTCAAGCTTAATATTTTTGGAAGTTAGAGTGGTTTTTTTTTTTTTAGATTTGGCTATTTTAGGAGGATATCTGTTTGTGCAGGTAACTATTACTGTGCGAATTATTAGGCAACTTAATAAAAAACAAATATAATCCCATCTCACTTGTTTATTTTCACCAGGTAAACCAATATCAGTGCACAAAATTTAGAAATAAACATTTCTGACATGCAAAACCAAAAAAATTAGTGATCAATATAGCCACCTTTCTTTATGATGACACTCAGCCTTTCATCCATAGATTCCGTCAGTTGCTTGATCTGTTTTCGATCAACATTGCGTGCAGCAGCCACCACAGCCTCCCAGACACTGTTCCGAGAGGTGTACTGTTTTCCCTCCCTGTAGATCTCACATTTTATGATGGACCACAGGTTCTCTATGGGGTTCAGATCAGGTGAACAAGGGGACCATGCCATTATTTTTTCTTCTTTTAGACCTTTACTGGCCAGCCACGCTGTGGAGTAGTTGGATGCATGTGATGGAGCATTGTCCTGCATGAAAATCATGTTTTTTCTTGAACGATACCAACTTCTTCCTGTACCACTGCTTGAAGAAGTTGTCTTCCAGAAACTGGCAGTAGGTCTGGGAGTTGAGCTTCACTCCATCCTCAACCCGAAAAGGTCCCACAAGTTCATCTTTGATGATACCAGCCCATACCAGTACCCCACCTCCACCTTACTGGCGTCTGAGTCGGAGTGGAGCTCTCTGCCCTTTACTGATCCAGCCTCTGGCCCATCAAGAGTCACTCTCATTTCATCAGTCCATAAAACCTTTGAAAAATCAGTCTTAAGATACTTCTTGGCCCATTCTTGATGTTTTATCTTATGTTTCTTGTTCAAAGGTGGTCGTTTTTCAGCCTTCCTTACCTTGGCCATGTCCCTGAGTATTGCACACCTTGTGGTTTTTGATACTCCAGTAACATTGCAGCTCTGAAATATGGCAAAACTGGTGGAGAATGGCATCTTGGCAGCTTCACGCTTGATTTTCCTCAATTCATGGGCAGTTATTTTGCGCCTATTTTGGCCAACACGCTTCTTGCGACCCTGTTGGCTATTTGCCATGAAACGCTTGATTGTTCGGTGATCACGCTTCAAAAAGTGGAATTTTCAAGACTGCTGCATCCCTCTGCAAGACATCTCACAATTTTGGACTTTTCAGAGCCCGTCAAATCTCTTATCTGACCCATTTTGCCAAAGGAAGGAAAGTTGCTTAATAATTAAGCACACCTTATATAGGGTGTTGATGTCATTAGTCAACACCCCTCCTCATTACAGAGATGCACATCACCAGATTTACTTAATTGGTAGTTGGCTCTCAAGCCTATGCAGCTTGGAGTAGGACATGTATAAAAAGTATCATGTGATCAAAATACTCATTTGCCTAATAATTCGGCACACAGTGTATAGGAGTTTCACTTTTTGTATTGAAGAACTGAAAAAAATTAACTTTTTGATGATATTCTAATTTAGTGAGATGCACCTGTATATTACTAAGTTCCACAAAATTACATCCAACACATTTGCTAAAATAAGGATAAAGTGGACAACCCTTTTAAGTTGCTTGCTTTGGAAACCCCCCTATTAGTGAGTTCTATTTCTATAAATCCTCTCTACTTTATTGGAACTGCAAGACGTTAGTAGAAGTTTAAGTAGACTGATATTTGGATCATGGTTGCAGAGAATACACATTGTATGTCACTTTCATCCGATTTCATTGTTGCACTCAGCTGGAAACAAAAAAAAAATGTGTTTATTGTAGAGAACTTGCAATTTCCCCCCAGAGTGTAGCTGTGCATTGTGTTATTATTCTTTCCCTGTGGGCTGAGCAAAAAGTCCACGGGTCAATGGCTACACATGAAGCCAACACTGAATAATTGCATCTAGGATGGCTGAAACAGCAATTTCCCTTGGGAGAAAAATACATGTTCTCCGTCTGTTAGGCTATGTGCCCACGATGCAGAAATGCTCCGGATTTTTTCCTGAGCGTTTCTGCATCTCCCTGGCAGAAAAAAAACGCATGCGGATTGTACATGCGTTTTCCTGCCAGGGACATGCGGATGTGAAGCGTTCTTCACATACATTTCTGCATGCGGGTTGTCAAGCGGTTTCCAAGCGATTAGCATCACTTGGAAAAGTGCTTGTCAACTTGGTCACACTATATAAATCCATGCAAACGGCATGGATTTATATACTGTGACCGAAAGAATGGTAAAAAATAAAAAAAATAAATATACACTTACCTTCTGATGGCCCCCGGAGTCTTTATCAGATGCGTCCTGGCTGCCGGCAGCGGTACACTGAAGGACCTGCCGATGTCAGCGCAGGTCCTTCAGTCCATCGCGATCTGCCGGCATGAAAGAAAGAGTGCAGCGGGGGCCGTCAGAAGGTAAATATAATATTTCTTTTTTATTTTATTCTTTTTTTCACAGTTTCTATGGTACCCGGGTCCGGAGGAGAGTCTCCTCTCCTCTAGACCTGGGTACCATCCGCACATTGAACGCATGTATTCCGCATGTCCTTATCTAGTGAAGTGGAATACACGCGTTCTAATGCAAGTCAATGGCGACGAAAACGCACCGCTTCCGCAAAATTGGTAGTGCTGCGTTTTTTTTCTGCAATGATAATCCGCAGCGGAAATTTCCACAGCATGTGCACAGCACATGCGGATTATCATTGGGGAACATGGCAGACCTTCTACCATACGTTTAAGCGTTTTTGCCGCTGCAGAAACGCTTAAAAAACATTGTGGGCACACTGCCTCAAGGACATCGAATACAGTTTACAATGCTCTTTAATTTTCTGAAGAACAGTCTATAAAAAGCACCAATACATAAAAATATGGTCATCTAGAGCCAGTGATCATAGAAAAATTCCCCAAGTCATCCAGTCTTCTGCTTGGGTGTCATAAAAGGATTGCAAAAACATGGCTGACTGAGACATGCCCACCTGTCCACAGACTGTGTGTGATATTGCAGCTCAGTTCTATTAAAGGGAATGTAGAGAAGCTGAAATACTTTAGGCAAACTGTTGACCGGTGTGGTACTGTTTTAGGAAGAAAGCAGCCATGTTTTTGTAATCCTGGGCTCGTTCACATGACTATTTTCGGTCTGAGTTCTGTCCATGGAAAAACGGAACGGGCAGCACTCAGTGTTACTTGATGAGGCAGTGCAGATGAGCATTTCTCTGTTATTTTTTAATGACTAAATCTGCGTGAAATAAGCCATATAGAGCCACAGTATAGTATCCCATGTTTGCAGATACAGTGCACTTCTGAAACATAGCTGTAAATTATTAATAGCTGCCACTGTAGAAAAAACAGATCACATACAGACTACACAAGGATGACAAGCGAGAGAAAAAAAAAAAGTCTGAATGATTTATATGTTTGACTCCACGGGGTTAAAAAAACAAAAAAAAACAAAACAAAACACAACCTCAGTTAATGACTGAAAAATGAAAATGCTACAAAAGCAGATTTTGTAAAAAAATATAAATTCCAGTTTGGTATTGCCATAAATGTACTGATCTGGAGAACCATATTACCAGGTCATTTTTACTGCACAATGAACGCCATCAAAACAAAATCCAAAAGACAATTGCGGAATTCCATTGAATGGTGCAATGGATGGTTTCTCTCAAAAGTACACCCTCATATGGCTATATCGACAGAAAAATAAAACAGTCATGGCATGGAAGAAGGGGAATTAACAAGGATTTATTTTATTTTTATTTTTTTGGGGGTATTGCATTGTAATAGCAAAACTAGAATACACTGAATACCTGAGACGTAAAAGGGGTTCTAGACAGATTTATGCAATCACTTTGTGACTGCAGATTGTGGAACCATGACAGTGTGTACAGTGCTCACTGTCAGTTTCCCTGTATAGATCACAGACAAGCAGATGAGAATCTACATGACCACAACTACACCAGTCACATACTTCCGATAGTGTTACCGCCCCCACACGCTGGGAATAAAAGGCAATCATAACAGTGTGCAGATTGCACACAGTCATAATTCGGCAATCTTTAGAAGAGTGCAAAAACTTCTCTAGAGCCTGGTAAACCCCTTTAATATGAAACTTGACTATCCAATACTTCTCGCAGGGCATGCTTTACTCCCATCCCTCAATTAACTGGTTCTTAACATGTGTCCAAAATAAGTCACCAATAAGTCACCATCTGGTCATTTGTGTGTCAAGTGGAAGGTCAGGGTTGATTTTATCTTAGCTTGGTCTGACCTCAGGATTCTAAAAAGTTCAAAGGCATCAAACACTTCCTGTCCCTTCTGCATTGTCCTTTCACATCCATGAAGCACGGATAACACAATGTTTCTTTTTATACATACAGCATTGCTTTTTAAGATAATTTCTATGCCTGTGATCTTTGCTCTTCTAAGTGCCAGTTTGCTGTAGCTCTTAACAGTTTTGTGGCTAAGGGTATATTCACATTGGCCAGTGTTGCTGTGATTAAGAAAAAAAAAAAATAAATAATTATACAGACGGAAAACCTGTGCCCCAGTCACAAAAAGAATACAAAGGTTTTTACAAACATTGTTGCACTCTTTTGGATTACTTTGTGGTGTAAACTCTCCGCTCTCCCTTTCCCCACCACCACCTCTCAACTGGTGATTTTCTGTTGTGATGTATAAAGGCTGCGTTCAAAAGTCACGGTTGTAATGCGTTTTGTCACGATAGTGGAAAATGACAGCAAAATGATTTTTTTCTTTTTTACGCTATTGCGTAAAAAAAAAAAATATATATATATAATATTACACACACACACACACACACACACACACACACACACACACACACATCATGACCGCAACATATGAACACAGCCCAAATTAAGTGATTACATTGCTAATGGCCTTTGTTTCTGCATGGAGTGAGGAAAGATAAGAATAATCGTTTATGTTTTTATGGTTTAATGTGTCTGAGGACAGCGCCAAGGCGGGAGCCAATATTACAGAATGGGGCTCAATATGGGCAACATTACAGGAAGGAGGCAATTATTACAGGACGAGGGACAAGGTTACAGAATGAGTGGGGGAGTAGGCAGGAGATGGCTGAATATCAGTTTTACCGAAAGCTGAAAGCTAACCAGCTTTAATAATCCTTGATAATACTTTGGTCTACTCTGATTAATAAGAGTTCTTTACGTAATAGCCGCTGAAAATGCATTGAAATGTTTCTACTGTGCTTTTTCAGGAGCAATTTGGTGGAGGAAGTATTACTAATAGAGCACAGTATCTCCTTATGGTACACTTCATTACATGCATGCCATCTTTGCAGTGTAACATAACCAATGCTGGTTTCAAAGCAGTATTAAAAAAAAAAAAAAAAAAATTTAAAACAAAATATAATAAATCACATGCACAATCTAGCTTCCAGCTAACTGTACAAGCTGACATTTCTCAAATTTCAAACATAAAGATGAAGGACTAGTACCAAAAAAAAAAAAAATATATAAAAACCTACAGGCTTCTCACTGTGACCTACTGTACTTAAGTCAGAAAGTATTGCTGCTGCTATTGTTGTGCATTGAGTATGTATAGCTATAGTAACTGGACAAGAATGGAGTCTACAGGAAGGATTAAATCACCAAGTAAGGAGAAATTTTGCAATGGAAGCAATAATGAATCTGTACAGTTTAGATGTACTGGGAAAAGCCAAACCTAGCCGCTCCATTCTTGTAGTCTATTGCGCTGGATACCAGCAATCACAAACAGGAGGTTACCTTTCCTTCCTTCTACAACTGAATGACTAGGCTTCCACCCATTGTAACCAATACCCCTATTATATTGATGGCTGGACCACACACTACAAGCACTTTGTCACCTTTTGTGTCACTACTTTTTCCCCATAGATTGTAAGCAGGTCCTCACCGCTCTTGGCATTTGTTGATTATGCTAGTAGTAGTTGTCACCTCTTGTCCAGCCAGTAGCTACTGTTATCTCCTCTTCCCCAATAATGAACACAGCCCTCCCTTGCCCAATAAGCATTAATGCAAGGCACAGTTGACATTGTTCAGTCTCCCTCTCTGTGGACACAGAGTGCCCCTTCCAGTAGTTGCTTCTACCAGCCTCGCGTCCACTCTCAAAAGTCAGAGGTAACAAATTGGACAGATATTCATTGTTTTTTTGTTTGTTTTTTGACGGCCAAAACAGACAAGATTTTCAAGCGGAAACTGTCAGGAAAGAAACGTCTTCTGTTCCTGGAAAGGTTTGTAGACCTTTCTATTGGCGCGTCTTTTCAGCATATTTTACAGGTTACATATGGGTTAATAGGAGAACCCCTTGTCAATCTGAATGTTCGCACCAGTTAAAATAAAAACGCCTATACTCCCCTCTGATGCCAGCACTCTGGTTCCCAGGGCCACATGAGCCATAAACCCAATCTGCGCTGGAGTCACTGTCCCCGCTTTTGGAGAAATCAATCAAGAGGAAGTTAGCGCAGCCCTGAACTTCCTGTTGATGTTTGATTCATCCAAAGGGGAGGCCAGTGACTCCTGCGCAGATTGGGTGAAAGGTTCACGTACCATAACCTCACGTGAGCCCCCGGAGTGAGAATGCCGACTCCACTGGAACGGAGATGGCACCGTACGGGAGTATAAGTGTTTAAATTTTAACTGGGGCAAACATTCAGACTGAGAAGGGGTTGTGCTAGTAGTGGACAACCCCTTTAAGTAATGAGTAAAACAAGCATTTTTTGGCAGGGGTGTGAAAACGCTCCCCAGGGGTCTTCTGGGAATTTTTTTTTTGCCTTCTCCATTGTAAAACTATAGGGCAGCTTGCAAGTGAAACACCTGAAGAATGGTCAGGTCACTTCTTTTAACTACTTGGCATCTTTAGAAACATAAAATGGTTAAAAAGGACACTTAAACTTGAACATATGAACAGCAAGTCGTATTACATAGAAAGATTGTTTTGAGATTTTTCTATTAATTTCTGAGTGCTTTTCAGAGCAGACCCACTAAACCCACGCAGGAAAAAAAATAAAAATGAACAAATCATACATACACAAGTTATGTATGATGTAAAAAAATAGAAGTCATAATACAGTAACAGCGTGAATGGAGCTCAAATAAAATACTAGTCATGCTTGTAACCCTAGTTCTACATTCTCCTATACAGGTTGGCATGGTCAAACAAGTAATACTAGTGCAAACACGTCATGAGTATGGGGTCTCACAGGTGAAACACGGAAAAGTTTCATGTAAGGCTTTTATACTTTTACAAGATGGTTTTATTTCAATAAAGGACTTATTTTAAACAGAAAGAATAAACTGATAAGGAGCATAGACTCCACAAGGTTCTCTTAAATACCCCTGTGCACAATTCAGGGCTGTGGAGTCGGTAAGCAAAACCTCCGACTCCACGACTCCCTCATACATGGCTCATGTTTAAGTGATAAATTTACTGTAGCACAGATTCATCTCAGATAAAAGTCTAGACCCTTAGATCAGGAATAGGACATTTCATAACTTTCCCAAACTCTTAAGAAAAAAATATTCCCCACAAACTGCATTGAACTACTGCACCCAATTTATTAGATATTTTAGGAGTCGGAGTTGGTCTATTTTATACTGACTCCACAGCCCTGGTGCACATACAGCGTGACTGGTACAATATGGATAGTAAGTAATCATACAGAACGCACGACAATCTCAGTGTATAGACAAGCTTTATTGAAGGGACTAGAGGTGGCCTACACAAAAGATGTCCCCCGTGGAAGCGACAGCCCCCTCCTAACACTTGGGCTAACCTCTTTCATAGAGGACATTCTCAGAGAGCAGATATTGCTGGGTGTGAGCAGGTACAGCAGCACACCTGTAACATGTCATCACCATGACACACCTGTCTCTGCAGACACGTGACAGCGATGCACGACCAAAACAAACGTCTTTCCTTGTTGTAATGAGTAATGCATTATCTGCCAATTCATCCCAATGATACTGTGACACCAGAAGTGATCACATAGACGGAATTAGGTGTGTGATGAAAGTCTGATGACAGCCACTCTGTCCTTCCCAAAAACAGCTCCAAGTCAGTCAGGAAATGAAAGCAAGCAAAGAGGAGCCACAGCAGCTTACACCCAGCTCAGTGTGCAGCCAGCACACTGCCTCCATTCACCAGTGCGCTCACCCAGTGGGAAAGGTGTAAACACCAGCAGTATGGAAGGCAGGACTAACACAAAGATGCCTTCTCTACATACACACACCTCCAACCTTCCTTCCAAAGGCAGCGTTAACCCTTTCTACTTCCAAAAACCTGCCTCCTGTTTCATGCCCAGACTTACTGCTAAGATATAGCTGCTTTATAAATTGTATTATGACTAAGAGACTTCTCCATTGCTGGGGCCGGTTTCCTTTTATTGTGCTTTGGATACCTTTGACCTTTGGTGGTCTGGTGAAGACTATAGACCCCATCCCATAATAATGCTTTAAATGGGCATTCACACCCGGTATATCCCATTTAATATTAACCTCATAGTAGGAATATTTTTTTTCTATTTTGAAAAAACACACATTACTGTACTGTTTAAGCTTTACAACCCTCTGCAGTGACCTACATTCTGGGGTCCACAACATTGTGGTGATTGCCACGGTCACCCCCAGCATTAATGGTCACACTTGTGCAGTTTTAGCAATACATTTTGCAGGTAGGATGACCAGAAGCCTGAATGCTGGAGCATGTGCGTAACTACACCACCTCTCTGCAGCTCCACTGGATGACTCCAGGGCATGCACAGAGACCCTCGAGCCAAATTCTTACCAGTGGAGCCCGTTATTCTGTATGGAGGACTGTGTGGGGCCCATTATTCTGTATACTGGTTGGCCAGTGACTTTGTCCAAGTATTTAATTTTGGCTCTCACTGTGTGTGTGTGTATTTCAGTTTGACATCCCTGCACTTGAGTGCCAGTAGTGTAGTTCTGCCCAAAAATAACCCTCCAGAGCCCTACAATCTGCAGTGACATAGATATTTCAGAAATGACAAATCTTGATAAGAATAAATATTTGACCACAACATCTATAGGTTCTGACGGTTAATTACATGCACTATATAGGAAACAGATCAGTACTTCATACTGCATAGGCCACATTCATGCGTTCAGTATTTTCCATCAGTATTTGTAAACCAAAACCAGGAGAAGGTGATAAATACAGAAGTGGTGACGTGTTTCTATTATACTTTTCCTCTGATTGTTCCTCTCCTGATTTTGGCTTCAGGTTTAGGGTTCAGAAACATGAATAGGAGTCAGCCATTCTACCACTTATAGGTCTCATGAGGGCATCTCTTTTGGAATAGTGGCCAGCATGGCAACCAGCAAATGAGGTCTGGTCCAGCTTCTGAAACCCATCAGCTGTTATTGCTTCTTGGCCAGACATGTTCCCTGCAGGAATATCTGAATGGCTGTCCATGTAATACAAGTCTAGGCCAGGTCCACCACCTTACAGAGCGGCTATCTGTTCTGGCACATGGGGGAGGTCCTGAGTGCTGGGCTTCCTGTAATGTAAGATTTACTGTACATAATGAAGTCAGGTACAATGATGTCCCTATGGAGTCTGTAACCCTAGAGACTGGGAGGGAACACACAGGGCTGCTCTCTAGGAGGGAGCGCACCGGGTCCTGGAGGTGATCACCCAGATTTCCAGCTTATTAATTGTGTTTGCATTAAGCGCAGCAGGGGGATGATCAGGCTCCCCGGCCAGGTACAGCCCTTCCTACAAAGGACAGGGTTAAAGATTTACTAGGAACAAACATTGTAAAGTGAAGAAAGGGGAAGAAGCCGCACATTAACCACACCTGTCAGCGCTCTATACCTACTGTAGTGCCACCATGGCACCGGCCAGAGGGAGCATCTACTGTACTAGAGGAGCAGGGTGAGAGGTGGTTTTATAGGACCAGTAACTGGGTATCTGAAGCGTGGCACTTCTGTACCCCTGTGAAACTGGCACAGCCCTAGCCAGGCTCTCTTCAGATGAGTGCTATAGCTGAATAAGCTGACTGTGGCTTTTTAGCACCAAGAGCACAACCACCTCCCTCCCCCCATGATACATCCTGACACCGGGGCACTCAGGCAAGGAGCACTGGCATTGTTGTGGGCAATATATACACCGCCACACAAAATATCTAGTGACGTCCATTTGATTGTCACCTTATGTCAGTTCCAGTTGGTGATAGAGATCGGTGCTGATGGGGCTGAGGAGACAAGGGGACCGGTCTTGTAGGACCCCAGACAAGTTAGATGATGCATTGGGCTGCCAGCCAGATAAGGACACATTAGACTGGATTTAATAAGGTCTAGGACTTTATAAGGCTTTTGAAAACTCCTTAAGTCCTATCAGAGAGAAATATTATGAGACAGATAGATATACATGTCAGACTGGATCTAATCTATAGATATAACGTCTCATACACACACATATATTACACGCTAGATCCAGAGTACCCGCAGCATACCCCGCTATCACACACGTCGGTGCCAGGAGCGGGCAGCACTCACCATGGTGCAGGCTCAGTGCTGGGACGCGGCAGGTTACAGGTCTTCCTTCCTGATGTGTATCCTGAGTCCAGCAGACATGAAGGGCTCCTACCCCAGACCCAGGACAGCAGCAGGGACGAGGGGCAGAGCGCGGGTGGCAGAGCCTCCTGTGTAGCAGAGCCTCCTGAGTAGCAGAGCAGCCGTCACTGAGCTCCTGGAGCCGCTGTCTGCGCTGCCGCCTCTTCTCCCAGTGGATGCTCCTGAGGTTACAGCTGCAGCCGCTTTTCCCCTCAGTCATGCGATTTACAATGATATTCCAGGCACCAGTCCGGGCTGTCCCTGTCCATAAATGGCAAACAAAGCTTCACGTCAGCCAATCAGCGGCCGCCAGACCACGCGTCACCGCGTCCCCAGGGAATAGGACTGGATGGCCGGAGCGGAGGGAGGCAAAGGGTTTTGGGAAATGTAGTTTTTCGCCGCTCTTACCATATGGAATAAGTAGTATGGAGGGAGGACACAGGCTGCTGGGAATATGTAGTTTATGGTGATCCCTGTGGGGATTGTCCTGCTGTACATTACACCAGTGACAACGCCAATGAATTAAATCTATCACCAACCCAGGGACACACACCAGTGGGCCCCCACAGGAGCAAGAGAGGGCCACTGCCACCTCCACAGGATTAGGCCTGGAGAGGTCCCATATATTGTTCTTGTTCAGGGACCTCTTCTGTGTGTGCCCACTCCTGTATCTATCTATTTATTTAATCTATCCAATCAAATCAAATGGGCTTTATTGGCAGAACATGTTAGCATTGCCAAAGCAAGTGGTAAAACAATGGGGGGATGGGGATAGGGACACATCCAGGGTGGGCTATCTGGGTCCATGACATATCAGACTCCTCTTAGTCTGTGGCAGGCAGTGACATAATCTACAGTATATCATAGAATAGTTAGACAGATAGATAAGATACGTAGGTAGATAGATTCTGGTGTCTGGATTAGTTTTCGGCTCTTAGGTCTGGTCTGCATTAAATAGATTATCTGAGCTTTATAAAAAAAAATTGCATTTTGACAGCGGTTAGCATAGTGAGCCAAGTAAAGGAATACAACCCCTGGCAAAAATTATGGAATCACCGGGCTCGGAGGATGTTCATTCAGTTGTTTAATGTTGTTGGAAAAAAAGCAGATCACAGACATGGCACAAAACTAAAGTAATTTCAAATGGCAACTTTAGGGCTTTAAGAAACACTATAATAAAATCAAGATTAAAAATGTGGTACTCAGGGTAATTTTTTTCAGACCAAGCAGAGGGTAAAAATTATGGAATCACTCAATTCTGAGGAAAAAATTATGGAATCACCCTGTAAATTTTAATTTCCAAAACTAACACCTGCATCAAATTAGATCTGCTCGTTAGTCTGCATTTAAAAAGGAGTGATCACACCTTGGAGAGCTGTTGCACCAAGTGGACTGATATGAATCATGGCTCCAACACGAGAGATGTCAATTGAACCAAAGGAGAGGATTATCAAACTCTTAAAAGAAGGTAAATCATCACGCAATGTTGCAAAAGATGTTGGTTGTTCACAGTCAGCTGTGTCTAAAATCTGGACCAAATACAAACAACATAGGAAGGTTGTTAAAGGCAAACATACTGGTAGACCAAGGAAGACATCAAAGCGTCAAGACCAGAAACTTAAAGCAATATGTCTCCAAAACAGGAAATGCACAACAAAACAAATGAGGAACGAATGGGAGGAAACTGGAGTCAATGTCAGTGACCGAACTGTAAGAAATCGCCTAAAGGAAAAGGGATTTACATACAGAAAAGCTAAACATAAGCCATCATTAACACCTAAACAGAAAAAAACAAGGTTACAATGGGCTAAGGAAAAGCAATTGTGGACTGTGGATGACTGGATGAAAGTCATATTCAGTGACGAATCGCGAATCTGCATTGGGCAAGGTGATGATGCTGGAACTTTTGTTTGGTGCCGTTCCAATGAGATTTATAAAGATCACTGCATGAAGAGAACATGCAAATTTCCACAGTCATTGATGATATGGGGCTGCATGTCAGGTAAAGGCACTGAGGAGATGGCTGTCATTACATCTTCAATAAATGCCCAAATTTACATTGATATTTTGGACAGTTTTCTTATCCCATCAGTTGAAAGGATGTTTGGGGATGATGACATCATTTTTCAAGATGATAATACATCCTGCCATAGAGCAAAAACTGTGAAAACATTCCTTGAAAGAAGAAATATAAGGTTAATGTCATGGCCTGCAAATAGTCCGGATCTCAATCAAATTGAAAATCTTTGGTGGAAGTTGAAGAAAATAGTCCATGACAAGGCTCCAACCTGCAAAGCTGATCTGGCAACAGCAATCAGAGAAAGTTGGAGCCAGATTGATGAAGAGTACTGTTTGTCACTCATTAAGTCCATGCCTCAGAGACTGCAAGCTGTTATTAAAGCCAGAGGTGGTGCAACAAAATACTAGTGATGTATTGGAGTGTTCTTTTGTGTGCTTGTTTTTCATGATTCCATAATTTTTTCCTCAGAAGTGAGTGATTCCATAATTTTTTCCCTCTGGTCTGAAAAAAATTACCCTTACTTAGTACCACAATTTTTATCTTGATTTCTTTTAGTGTTTCTTAAAGCCCTAAAGTTGCCATTTGAAATAACTTTAGTTTTGTGCCATGTCTGTGATCTGCTTTTTTTCAACAACATTAAACAACTGAATGAACATCATCTGAGCCCGGTGATTCCATAATTTTTGCCAGCGGTTGTAGTCACTTTCTATTCCTCTGCTGCTCCATGACATTAGTCCACTGCCCCTCATGAGAGTCTTATATACTAACCAACATTCACAATTAAAAATTTAAGACATTTAAAAGGGGTTATCTGCTTTCAGAATTCTCTCCATTATTTCCAATCCATTTTGTAATGCACTTACATTTGTGTGTCTCCTTCTCGCTTCCGGGGTACGTGGCCACGGTCAAGAGCCGCTGCAGGTTTGACGCTGCGTGTTTATACAGCGTCAAACACGCAGTGTCCAGATGTTACAGCTTAGTGGATGGGATCTCTACAAATCCCATGTCCACTATGTGTGCATCAGAGGCTGCAAATCACCTGCGGACACTGACATGCGGTGCGTCTTTCAAGACTGTAGCATGTGAAATTCTCTTGTGGAGTCGCTAGTCTGCACAACAGAAATTTGACCACTAGAAAGTATTGAATGCTGTAAATCCGAATAGAATGCAACGTTTTGGACGCAGCAAAAATTTGCGTCCAAAGCGCTGCTATGTCCAGATCGTGGGCATAGAGCCTAAAATAAAAAAAAATGCCTGTGTACCCACACCTGTGATCCTGTACCTGTGGCCATCCTGTGTTCTTGCACCTGTCCTGTTTGTGCCTGAATCCAACATTCGTCTACCAGCCGTATCTCTCTTGCTATTCCAGTTCCTGACCGGTCCTGCTTCCCTGCCCCTTTGGGGGGTCAGCTGCCACGGCTCCGGGGTCTGTCCTGGAGTAGCACCTGGTGTCCACCTGGGTTCAAGTCTAACCATACCATCAGGGGCTCTAGTGAAGAAAAAGGTGTTCGCTTAGTTACGCCCCTCAAGGCTCTCCACGGACCGTGGCACAGTGGTTCCACAACCACGTGCGTAACACGGAGATGCGTTCTAGACATACGAATGAAAGAGACATTGGGTTACCATTATGTACACTGTGTATATGATCCATTACATACATACATCCCTTGCCAGTTTTTATAGATCGCAGGTGTTCTCTAAACCTGACAAAAGTTGAATTGTCTTTCTGATGAAGTAAAATCTGCACTTTTATACTGTATAAGAGCTTATCAATGAAGTCTGAATGTCATGTAATAAAATAATGAACCGTGTGGAAATATATCTTCCCAATCTAATGGTCTTGACAATTCAATACTGAACTCAAAATGAACAGTGTCCACATTTCATATTCGGACAGAGATAGATTTATTAAGCCAATTTGATATTACATCACAAAAATATCCTCTCACTAGATGATCACACAAATTTTTGCATGTACGAAAGGTAATGATTAGTAGTCAATATGATGAGGAGTACAAAACGGTTTTCACTGCGCTGCTGGTTAGTCCACATGGAAATATCATACCAATGGTTCCAATAAAGGATTTTAAATCTCTTTTTATTGAATTATTGTAAGATTTGTCTTACCTTATCCTGATGAAGAAGTTGGGCAAAACTTTGAAACGCGTTGATTTTAATATGTAACGGACAAGAATTCAATAAAAAGAGATTTAAAATCCTTTATTGGAACCATTGGTATGTTGTTTCCACGTGGACAAACCGGCAGCGCAGTGAAAACCGTTTTGTACTCCTCATCATATTGATTCCTGATCCCAGTGATCTACGGTTGTGCAGCAGCTGGTACACACTTACATTAAGTTGCAGGTTGCAACCTGCTAAGGTGAGTGCATTTTCAATATCTTTGCACTGCTTTTAATCAGTTAAAGCCCTATGTTGCGGTCATTATTTTTCCAGTAATTTTACTCAGGTAATGATTAGTGATTTCCTTGCTCCGACTGCTAAATCTGCATCAGAGTCAATAAAATGACAAGATCTGCGGATGGAGTTTTTTGTGTGTTGAGCTAATGGGCTATGTTGGAAAGAGAAAACAAATTGTGCATCTTCTCTTTCATTTATTTTCTTATATAATAATATTTATAAAGCGCCAACATATTCCGCAGCACTTTACAATTTAGATGGGACATTTGCAAGACATTACATGATAACACATAATTCAACAATTGATAAAAGGAGTCTCAGCTCACAAGCTTACAATCTATTAGGAGAGTGGATGAGACAAAAGGTAAAAATAAAGTGCTTGTAGTGTATGGTCCAGCCATCAGTATAATAAATAAATAGGGATATTCAAATAACGGGATCTGAACACAAGTATATCATGATTCTGATTAATAGCTCTAGTGAATGCTTAATTTATTACAGATCCAGGATACCCTCTATCTCTAAGACGCTTTGCCAAATCCATTGATTGTTCAATGAGATGACCGTATCCACTACTTATTCTTCTAAGACAAATAAACTGACTATAAGGGACATTTTTTTTTTTAAATTATGTGGATGGTGACTCTTAAAGTGCAGGAGGGCATTCATGACAGTTGACTTCCCAAAACCCTTGGTGACAACATGATTTTCTACTATTTCAATACTGACATTGAAAAAATGTAATTTTCAAATCCCCAAAAATGAGGTAAATGTTATATTAAGATGATTGACATTTAAATAAACCATAAAGTCTGCAAACTCTTCCACAGTGTCTGCCCAAATGGTAAAAATATCATCATTAAAATGTGACCAATGTTTTACGCACCCCAAGTTTAGACAGCAGAAAATAGGAAAAACATTTTTACTCCCAATTAAAACTTCCCTTAGGCTGTGTGCCCACGATGCGTTTTTTAAGCGTTTCCACAGCGGCAAAAACGCTGCAGAAACGCTTAAAAACGCATGGTAGAAGGCCTGCCATGTTCCCCAATGATAATCCGCATGTGCTGTGCACATGCTGCGGAAATGTCCGCTGCGGATTATCACTGCGGAAAAAAACGCAGCACTACCAATTATTTTGCGGAAGTGCTGCGTTTTCGCCGCCATTGACTTGCATTAGAACGCATGGATTACGCATCACTGGATATGTAGATGCGCATTCCACACGTTCCAATGTGCGGATGGTACCCAGGTCTAGAGGACAGGAGACTCTCCTCCAGACCCGGGTACCATAGAACCTGTAAAAAAAAAAGAATAAAATAAAAAAATAAATATGATACTTACCTTCTGACGGCCCCCGGTGCACTCGTCCTCCCTTGCCGGCAAATCGCGATGGACTGAAGGACCTGCGCTGACGTCATAGTCATGTGACGGGTCACGCGAGGCTGACGTTGGTAGGTCCTTCAGTGCAGTGTACCGCGATCTGCCGGCAGTCAGCACCGAACGAAGCAAGACCGCGAGGGCCATCGGAAGGTAAGTATAGATTTATTTTTTATTTTTTAACATTCTTTCGGTCACAGTATATAAATCCATGCCGTTTGCAAGGATTTATATAGTGTGACAAGCACTTTTCAAGTGATGCTAAATTTGCTTGGAAAGCGTTTGTCAACCCGCATGCGGAAATGCATGTGAAGAACGCTTCACATCCGCATGTCCCTGTCAGGAAAAACGCATGTACAATCCGCATGTGTTTTTTCTGCCAGGGGAGATACAGAAAGGCTCAGGAAAAATCCGGAGCATTTCTGCATCGTGGGCACATAGCCTATTGGTGGAAAGTGGAGAGCTCAATATTAATAATTTTAATGCACTAGGGTAGAATAGGGAAGTAATAAATCTATTAGGATTTCTCTGCACCAGGCAGTACACATATATACACAATAATGCTGCATGGACAGTACACGCACACTCAGCTTTGCTACATACACACACAGCTTTGCTACATATGATAATTTACAAACACACAGCTCTGCTATGTATGAACATTTACATTCACACACAGCTCTGATACATTTATTTACACACATTGAACATTTATATACACACACAGCATATGTGCAAATGCACATTTACATTCACAGTCCTGCTGCGTATGCACATTTACATACACAAATAGCTCTGCTACATATGCACATTTTCATACCCACAGCTTTCTTGCATATGCACATTTGATTGATCACATGACCTGAAATGTTCTTGAGTTAGTTAGGTGGAAGGCCCTCCATCTGCTCAGTAAGTGCAGTCTCAGTGAAGTTCCCGGTAGCTTCCTCCCCTGCCCTGCACTGATCGCATTGATCAGTGTGGGGCACGAGGCGAGAGAGAGCAGTTCTCTCCGTGATGGGGAAGGAGGCTGTGTCAGCATTTTCGTCGATCATAGGAAGCTGTCTCAAGACTATAAGACACACATCCTTTTTAGCAAGATTTTTTTAAATGAAAAATGCTTCTTATAGTCTAAAAATTATGGTAGACTGTTCCTCCTAAGAGGCTAAAAATAAATTTGTAAAAGTTGGGAACACTGGCGTGCCTATTGTAGTTCCAGTGCTTTGCGCACACTAGTGGCCTCCAAAACAAAATGTATGGTGCAAAAGTTCAAATTCCAGTGCGTCACATACAGTTAAGACCAGAAATATTTGGACAGTGACTGAATCTTGGTGATTTGGACTCTACATGCCACTATTTTTTATTTAAAATGAAACAACTGAGATACAATTGAAGTGTAGACTTTCAGGTTTTATTAACCTGGTGTGAAGACCCGGGATCTTCCTTGGGCATAATACTAGTGAGGGTAAAACAGTATGGCAATACTTTATTGAACTGCCAAATAGACAATAAACATATAGAACAGTTCTAGCAAACACCCAAGATGGTGCAAAATTACACAGGCTCACCCCTCCGCTGGCCCGCCGGGAATAGAGCAGCTGTGACTTTAGGACTTCCAGTTCCAACTACCTCAACCAGTGGCATCCCCACTTTGGGTGGACACTCACAGAGAAGAGGTAGCTGCAAGCCTAGGAAGCTGACAGTCTATTGAGGCACGTGGCCAGGAGACCCAAGGGTTCCACCCTGGCTTCTCCGAACATATCAATGGAACCAGGTGACCGGATGGTCCCAACCTGGCCTTCTCTGAACACATCCAGGTGACCGGATAGTCCCAACCTGGTTTTCTCTGAGCATATCCATGGGTTCCAGGTGACGGGTGGGTCCCTGTCATGCTAGTTAAGGGAAGGACCAAGTGTACAATGGTGGATAAAGGGGGAAATCCCAACAACCAAGGAGAGTGGAGACCCCTAGGGAAATCTTACAACACCCTGACTCCCCTAACGTCCCTAAATAGGTTCTGCACCTATTGCTGAGCAGGATACCTAATCCCTGACTAACCCTAGAGCTAGGCCCTAGGTAGGGAGGGGAAGGGGTGAGCACTAGTCAGCCCCACTGCAACTTAAGACAAACAAGACAAACAGCCAAGGGGATACACTTAGCTTTGAGAAGACACCAGACAGATCACAACAAATATCCACCAAGGAACTCAAATAAGAAACTAGCCGACTGCTAGAACTCCAAGCCTGAACAGAGGAAAATAGTTCTATCACCAGTTACTCTCTGGACAAACTAAGGGGTTTTAAATATCAAGCAAGGGTGTGACAATTAGCAGCAGAAGGTGGAGATCACTGCTGGGTCCTAGCGAGAGAAGGATACCACTACACTACAGAGATGAAAAAAACAAGAAGTTTTCTGCAAAGACAAGCGCAGCAATCTTCTACAGCTGGATTCAGAATGACTGTCTGTCAAACCTGATACACCCGTGACAGTCCCAACCTGGATTTCTCTCGAATGTAACCGTGGGTTCTGTGATAGTCAAGCATATCTGTATCCCTCTGGTTGGAGCCATGCTGTCCTGTAGAGCTGTCACTTAGAGTGTTTCTATTTGTGGTTTTGTAAAAAGACTCTTGATACATAGGCCCTAACGCCCTTATATAATTCACAACTGTCCTTCAATACATTTTATACAGGTCAGGGTGGAGGTGAGATGAGTTTAACTCTCCATTGTTTGAGCATTTAATTAATCTGCATAGCTTATACTCCTCTGCTCTGCGAGTCAACAAGCCACAGGGCCCACACAATGGTTGATCAACATATTTAGCAAACATTCATTGTTCAAAGACCCTGTGCAAAGATAACAGTACAATAAACTGCAGGAGCTGATATAAGATGTAAATAACAGCTATTCATCAATTAACAAATATCAACTCAACCTACAAGAGAAGTCAACATTCAGACTTATGACAAAAGTCCATGTTTCTTGTCCCACCTGAAGAAAGAAACACATAAATTCAAAAAGTCAACATTAAAATAAAGGTGTATGGCTCCTGGCCTACTGCATTTACACGTCTGAATAATTAAGATTAAAAGCTAAATCGTCACACGTGAGTTACACAAAAATATCCTGTGAAACGTTTAGGAATTACAACCATTTTTCTGCAGAGCCTCCTATTTTCAGTGACTCAAAAGTAATTGTACAAATTGACTTTACCATAAAGTAATTTTTCATTTTTAATACTTTGTGGAGAATCATTTGGAGGCAATGACTACCTGAAGTTTAGAAGCCAGGGACATCACCAAACACTGGGTTTCCTCCTTTGTGATGCTTTGCCAGACCTTTACTGCAGCTGACTTCAGTTGTTGCTTGTTTGTGGGTCTTTCGGCCTTAAGTTTTGTCTTAGGCATGTGAAATGCTGCTCAATGGGGTTGAGATCTGGTGATTGACTCGACAATTGCAGAATATTCCACTTCTTTACCTTAAAAAATTCCTGCGTTGCTTTGGCAATATGTTTTGGTTCATTGTCCATCTGTAATGTGAAGCACCATCCAATCAACCTTGCTGCATTTGGTCGAATCTGAGAAGAAAGTATAGCCCTGTACACTTCAGAATTCATCCGGCTGCTTCTGCCTTCAGTCACATCATCAATAAACACTAGTGGCCCAGTGCCATTCGTAGCCATGCATGCTCATGCCATCACACTGCCTCCGCCGTGTTTTACAGAGGATGTGGAATGTTTTGTATCATGAGCCGTTCCAAGCCTTCTCCATATTTTTATATTTTTTTTTTCTTCCCATCATTCTGATTCAAGTTGATCTTAGTTTCATCTGTCCAAAGAATGTTTTTCCAGAACTGGGCTGGCTTCTTTTTTTCCGGCAAAGTCTAATCTGGCCGTTTTATTTTTAAAAGTAAGAAACAAAGTTCACATCAGCTCACCAGTGCAGGCATTGATTCACAGATGGTGCGGTGCACAGACAAATACTGACTCTGGTTTCAGTTAAGTAGACATGGAGAGAAAAAGGCAAAAATGCCCAGCTATTGCGGAAGCTGGAATTTTTTGCCTTTTTATCTTCATTTCTATTTTTAAGGCTGATTAATGGTTTTCACCTTGCGGTGAACCTTCTGTATTTGCTCTGATTAAGTCTTCTCTTTATGGTAGACTTAGATACTGAAACACCTACTTCCTGGAGAGTGTTCTTCACTTGGATGGATGTTGTGAAGGGTTTTTTCTTCACCGTGGAAAGGATTCTGCAATCATCCACCACTTTTATGTTCCATGGACATATAGGCCTTTGTGAGTTCCCAAGCTCATCAGTGCACTCTTTTTTTGCAGATTGTACCAAAGTGTTGATTTGGTTACTTATAACATTTCTGCTATCTGTCTGATGGATTTCTCTTCCATTGAGAGCTCTTTTGACCGCATGTTGTGAGTTCACAGTAACAGCTTCAAAATGCAAATGTCACACCTGGAATCAGCTCCAGGCCTTTTACCTGCTTAAATGATGATGGATTAATGAGGGAATAGTCCATGCAGCCCATTAAAAAGCTTTTAAGATAATTGTCCAATTACTTTTGGTCCCTTTAAAAAGAGGCAGCTACATATTAAAAATCTATAATTCCTAAATGCTTACTCCAATTACGATGTGAATACCCTCAAATTAGCTTAGAGTCTGCATTCTAAGCCCATATTCATTATATAACTATATTTTGAATGTGTATTGGTAAAAGCAAAAATGCCAAAGCTTGTGTCACTGTCCAAATATTTCTGGAGCTAACTGTATATACATGACATAGGAGATACTGGGACTAGTGTATACAGGCCAAAGATAGATTCATATGCACCATTGATGAACGTGTGCTGAACTCGGCTGGGCCTCCCACCAGGTCCAAAAGCAATATATACAGTTGAAACCAGAGGTTTACGTACAATATATAAAAAGACACATATACATGTTTTTCTCAATATCTGACAAGAAATCAGAATAAACCTTTCCCGTTTTAGGTCAATTAGGATTACCATAATTTTTTATATTTGCCAAATGCCAGAATAATGAGAGAGAGAAAATTGCCACCCTGAAAAAGCTTAGGGCATTCATATATTAGAATAGCTTATGGGTGACAGATGCCAAACAGAAGAAATGGAGGCCATAACATAAGGTGTGAACAAGATTGTGTATTCATTAGAAAATCAGTATTTCAAACCACCTGAAATCTTTGCTCATGGCACTTAGCTACTGTCTTCAATGCAGGAGCGTGTAATAAAGTGAAAGAAGTGTGCAAAACAGTAAGGATCACCAAATGAAAAAATATATTTTTGTACTGTGTTAGCCAGTAGATAGAAAAATATTTAGATTTGAGAGTCCTCAGTGGTTGATACCTTTTAATGGCTAACTGAAAAGATGGTAACAAGTTGCAAGCTTTCGAGACTACGCAGGTCTCTTCATCAGGCTAGTATAATGCAAAATCTGAAGAGTCACATATTTATACATAATAAGACACCGAAATAATGCAATAGATGAGGCAGGTGACGGAAAGCAGAGTTATTACTATGGGAGAGATAAACAGTTCTGGCTATAAATATTTTAGCCGTTAATAGATAAGGAGTGTGAAGATTTTATTGTCCTGTGACTAGGTCCAGTGTTATGATGACCCCAAAAGTCTGATGGGCACATTCCTTAGTTGATGTAGAATTATATAAATCCATGCGACATATTCATTCCTGCTCTGAAGGTGTCAAAGGTCACCATTAATTTATATTTTGAGATTCTTCTTTCTCTTTGAGATTTGAAATTACCTTTCAATACCAGTTATTTCATGCCTTTGATGCTGTGATCAGGGGAACAAAAATGCTTGGCTACAGGTACATCTATTCTTTTTCTTTTATTGTGTGGCGATGATGATTCATCCTTGTCCTAAGTTTTTGCCCTGTCTCCCCTACATAAAGACCCCCAGTTGGACATTTGGTACATATAATTAAGTACACTTCATTAGATGTGATGCAGCTGAAAGCACCTGGGATTGTAGCGTCGGCGTCCCTGCCTCCTGCTAGGCAGAGACGCCGTTCCTCTCACCTCCCTGCTCGCCGCTTCCCGGGCACTGTGCTTAGGGCGCGCGCGCTCCCTCTCTCTTAAAGGGGCCGCGCGCGCCGTCCTAAGGAGTCCCCGGCCAATTGCCGGTGGAGCTCCCATATATAAGGCACCTCCTCCAAAATGGAGGTGCCCGAGCAAAGTTGTTGCAAAGCCTTTAACCTCTGCTTAAGCCCTCAGGTCCCGTTGCCAGTCTGTTTTCCAGCTCTGTCTACCTGCTTGCATTCCCTGCGGTCCGACAGTCTGTCTACCAGCATCCGCCAGTCTGTCTATGGACCAGTCCGCCTGCGGATCAGGAAGCACCTGCCTGATACCTGCCTGATACCTGTCTGATACCTGCCCGATACCTGCTTGATACCTGCCTGAGACCTGCCTGAGACCACCTGCCAGCCAGCTGAGAGACTCTTATCCGCTCACCTGGGAACGCTCACCTGCTACCCGCCAGCTAGCCTACCTGGAGGCTCTGCCGTCACCACCCCCCAGCCAGCCGAGAGACTCTTACCCGCTCACCTGGGAGCGCTCACCTCCTACCCGCCAGTTAGCTTACCTGGAGGCTCTGCCGTCATATGCCGTGACCACCTGCCAGCCAGCCGAGAGACTCTTACCCTGCTGTCACTTGCCGTGACCACCTGCTTGTCTAGAGACTCCTACCCTGCTGTCACTTACCGTGACCACCTGCCTGTCAAGAGACTGTTCCCGTCACTTGCCGTGACCTCCTGCCCTTCTATCCAGAGACTGTCACTTGCCGTGACTACCTGCCCGCCTTCCCTGGGAGCCACCCGCTTCCGTACAAGGACTGCCCCTTTGTATAGTAGCTCAGAGGTTCCACCTCCCAGACCCGTTACAGGGATCTTGTAGTCCTGATGTGAATTGGGGATATTTATCTTGTCTGTGGTCGTTATAAACAGACAGGTTTTAATTTTTTTGTGGTTGCAAGGAAATGTACCTGTAGCTATTGGAGATGGCAGGGAGTTCAGCTCTTTTTAATCATTGCAAGCAAAAGATTGTAACCATATCTATTAAAAGTTATATTTTATTGATACTTAACAGAGATCCTTCTGCTGTAGTTTTGAATTCCCATCTGAAGAGATAATAAGGCCATTTAGATTAATGGAAATTATGCTTGATTAATAACTCTGGAATGCTTCAATGAATCCCAGTAATTCTGAGAGTGTTAGTCATGCTGTACAAAATAATTTGTAAATAACATTTCCCATTTACTACTTTACATCAGCATTATTTTTTAAACATAATTTTGTTTTGTTAGGAAGTTAGAAGGGTTAAAAGTTTATCAGCAATTTCTATTTTTTTTTTCAACAAAATTTACAAAAACATTTTTTTAGGAAGCACATCACGTTTTAAGTGACTTTGAAGGGCCTATGTGACAGAAAATACCCCAAAGTGACACCATTTTAAGAACTGAACCTCCCAAAGTGCTCAAAACCACATTCAATAAGTTTACTAACCCTTTAGGTGCTTCACAAAAAAGAAAGCAATGTGGAAGGAAAAAATTAACATTTTAATTTTTTCCACAAAAATGTTCATTTAGCCCCAGATTTTGAATTTTTGCAAGGGTAACAGGAGAAAATGAACCATACAATTTGTTGTGCAATTTCTCCTGAGTACGCCGATACCCCATATGTGATGGAAAACTACTGTTTGGGGGTGTGGCAGGGCTTGGAAAGGAGTGAAATGGTGCGCCATTTGACTTTTGTACCTCAAAATTGGCTGGAATAGATAGGGGACACCATGTCGTGTTTGCAGAGCTCTGATGTGCCTAAATAGTGCAAACCTCCCACAAATTACCCCATTTTGGAAACTACACCACTCACAGAACTTATCTAGAGGTGTGCTGAGCACCTTGAACCCACAGGTGCTTCACAGCATTTTATAACTTTGAGCCTTGAAAATGAAAAAAAAAATTTTTTCCTGCAAAAATGTTGCTTTAGTCCAAATTTTTGATTCTCACAAGGGTAACAGGAGAAAATAGACCATAGACAATTTGTTGTGAAATTTCTCCTGAGTACAACTATATCCCATATGTGGTGAAAAACTACTGTTTGGTTACACATGGCGGGGCTTGGAAGGGAAGGAGTGCCAATTGAATTCTGGAGCCCAATTTTGGCTGGAATAGATTGCGGGTGCCATGTCACATTTGAAGAGCCCCAAAACAGCATAAACCTCAAGTGATCCCATTTTGGAAACTACACCTCTTGAGGAATTCATCTTGGGGTGTAGTGAGCCTTTTTAACCCTAATGCGATTCACAGAATTGTATAACATTGGGCTGAGTCAATGGAAAATGATCATTTTTTCCAATAAAATGTTGCTTTGGCCCCAAGTTTTCAATTTTCAAAAGGGGTAATGGGAGAAAATGAATGGTACAATTTGTTACGCAATTTCTTCTGAGTGTGCTAATACCCCATATGTGGTTGAAAACTACTTTTGAGGCACAGTGCTAAGCTCAGAAGGGAAGGAGCACCATATTGTTGTGCAGATTTCGCTGGAATGATTTGAGGGTGCCACTTCACATTGTCAGAGCCCCTGAGGTGCCAGAACAGCAGAACCCCCCATAAGTGACCTAATTTTACAAACTACACCTCTCAATGAACTTATTTAGGGGTGCAGTGATCATATTGACACCAGAGGTCTGTCACTGAATTTTATACGATTGGGCGGTGAATAGAAAATAATTACATTTTTTGGCACAAACATTTTGTTTTAGCCCCAGATTTTACATTTTCGCACAGAGAAATGGGTAAAAATGGCACCAAAATTTGTTACACAATTTCTTATGAACGTGACAATACCCCATTTGTGGCTGTACAGTACTGCTTAGCCACACAGCGAGACTCGGAAAGGAAGGAGCGCTATTTGACTCTTGGAGAACAAATTATAGTAGAATAGTTTGCGAACAGAGCACATAAGTGGCAGAAGAGCAGAATCCCTCTTCAAGTGACCCCATTTTGGAAATTACACCCCTTTGGGAATTTATCTACAGGTTTAGTGACAGTTTTAACTCCATGGATGTTTGCCAGAAACAAGCAGCAGTAGATGTTGCCGAGTGAAAATTGCAAAATCTGCCATTGTAGTGCACATACGTTGTAGTGCTCATCACATTGTAGTGCCTATATATTGTGGACACCTTGTGCTTCTGGAGACATGGACCCTGTAAATTAAGTGGGCTTTCATCACTACAGAGATGCCAAACATGTGGACTCTAAATGTGGTTTAGGAACACTGCGGGGGTCAGAAGGGAGGAAGGCATTTTATTTGGGAGCGCAGAATTCACTAGATTTCTTTAGGGGGGCAAGAAACCATAGCGCTCTTCCAGAGCCTTTGTGCTACCAGTATTGTAGAAGCCCCCTATATTTCCATTGACGGGGACTTGCTTTTTTGTGTATTGAGTTGAAGCTTTTATTGGGTACATTTTACATAACATTTTGAATCACATTTATCATGTGCTCGACACTGAGCGCTTACATCAGGGTTTCCATCTAAATCTCAGAATGACGTCATTTAGATCAAACACCTGAGGGATCCATTCACTATAATGAGGCAGTAGAGTTACTCTGGACTCCATCTGGCCCCTGTTTAGCGGTGTCCTTCTTTTCAGAGGTGCAAAAAACTGTGTTCGACCATGCTTTTATGCATGCTTAAAAAGACTGACACTGACAGATCATAGGCCAGACAGAGTCCAAAGTGTCTCCATCTGCCTCATTATAGGGAATCTTCCATTGAGGGTTCCGTCTGAACCATGTATTTCAGAGATTTACACGAAAACCCCAATGTAAGCACTCAGCGTAGAACGCAGGATAAGTGTGAGCCGAGCCGAACTCTGTGATCTTTGGGAGGCAGAATGAACAAATCAACAGAAGGTCAATAATTGGTTTTATTTTTTTTTTCGCCATTCCTTGTGTGGTATAAGTGATTAGACGACTTTATTCTTTGGGTTGGTGCGACTACACCGACACCATATTTATGTATTTTTTTTATGTTTGGCTGTTGTCACACACTAAAAAACATTTTTTTTTTTTTGCAAAACAAAGTTTTTGTGACTCGCCCCCTGGGCCGTGGGGCACTCGGATCCGGGCAATAGGGAGACGATGGGGGTAGTAGTGGCGACCCGGTTCCGTGGCTCAGGGTGGTCAGGCCAGTGGTAGTCCGTTATGTGCTATTATGTCCGACTACGCCACCCGTGGATTTGCGGTTATTAGGAACCGCCGCTGCATGCAGACCGCTGGGGCTGATGAGGTGTGCAGCTAGGGTAGTGTGACTCCCCACGGGAAGAGTGCGGCCCCAGGGCAGTATAATGGATGTTGGGAGTGATGGTGGTGAGAGTCCCAGTGCTGAATATACAGTCCCCTGCGAACTGGTTATCTGCTGGAGAATGTGGAATCCTCCCAGCCTCAGACACCAAAGTCTGGTAATTTAAGTTCGTGATCTGCCAAGACAGGCTCACTTCGCCTCTTGTCTCTGGCTTGTGGCTCTCCTACTGCCACACTTCCTCTTAGGTGCAATACAACTGTCTGTCCCTGCTCTGCTCCGGGACACGTCTCAGTGCTGAGACGGGCCATCCAGTTCTCTCTAACCCTGCCCCCAGTACCAGCTTTTATAGGGACAGCCTGCTCCCCCTACTGGCCTGAGACAGGAGGTACTGCATGCTAATGTTCCCCTGACTAGAGAACCTCCCCCTTGCTCTCAGACACAGCTTTATTACATTTTGTGGCATCCAGGCCAGGGTGACACATTTCCCCCTAGTGAAATTTAGTACTCCGGGACTAAACAGTAAACAAAGACAATATGCATAACCATAAAACATTAATAGACAGACGACGCACAAATTGAGTTCTTAAGGTCACAGTGTGGCCTGTGACCGGGTGTCCATATCACCAGCACAACGGGGAGCCTTAACCAGGTGGGGGTCTGTCCTACCCCAAGTCCTTTACAGTCTTAGTTCATTCCTTGGTTAGGCTCCGAACGCAGTCCATACAAGGTCCCGGTTATAAAAAGTCCATAACCTGTGAGTCCTTACGGTAGCTGCAAGAAACTGAAACACAGAATTACCAAACATGCACGTAACTTGGCAAACATTTCAACATTTGGCAACAGGATTATTTACAATTTTAGTACACACTATATTTTCCAGCGAGCGGGTATCTGCCCCTTTGTGCCCCTGGTTGACCTCCTTAACCCACTGTCTGGTGGTGGACTGACTTGGCTTTCCCCACTAGCGTTAGGGGTGCAGCTACTAGCTGGGTGTACAGGTAGGGCAGGCAGCTGTCTGCGGGTCCTTTGGCTTACCGCAGGCATGGCAGGCTCACTGTCAGCAGAGGGTTGACTCTCCTGGGCTGCTGATACAGGCTCTTCCGCCTCTGGAACCGCTTGCTCCTCTTCACCTTCCGGCTCTGGTGTTGGTTGTTGCTGTGCCGGTTGCAGGAAATGCAGGACGGGTACCACTATGGCATCATTTATGCGAGTCCAGGACTGAGGGAACTCTCCGAGAACGGTGCTGATCATTTCTTCCTTGTCCTCTGCGGGTTCAAGGTCACTCTGATCCTCTTCTGCACTACGGAGTTGCTCGGGGCATCTTTTGAGGTGGTCTCTGGAGACGGTGCTAGTGGTTTCTCCTCCGTCCTTGGTGATCACGCACACCTTCGGGTTGTCGTGATCAGACTGCAGTACGGTGTAGGGTTCCCTTTCCCTTTCCCACTGGTCGTCCAACTTATGTAGCCTTCTCTTCCGCTTCAGGACTTGCTCACCAGGTTCTAGGGGACCAGCAGGGGCGTGTTGGTTGAAGAGTTTTTCTTGCCTCTCTCTCACCTGGGCCAGGCTCTTCTCCACACTCTCCTGTACCTTCTTGTACTGCAGTTGCCTTTCCGTATCCCAGTCTGCATCCGGGGAGGTGTCCTCAGGTGTTCCCATCTCCAGGTCTACGGGCAGCTTACCTGGTCTGGCTCGCATCAGGTAAGCCGGGGTGCAGTTGGTAGCATTCACAGGGATATGATTGTATAAGTCTATCAGGTCCGGCAGTTTTTCTGGCCACAGACTGCGTTCCTCCAGGGGCAACGTCTTCAGGAGATCGATAACTATATTGTTCATCTTCTCACACATCCCGTTGGTTTGTGGATGGTAAGACGTTGTCCGAATCTTCTTACAGTCATAGAGGTTGCAGAACTCCTGGAAGATTTCAGCTTCGAACGCTGGACCCTGGTCTGTCAGGACCTGTTCCGGATACCCGTGTGGACGGCAGAAGTATTGCTGGAAGGCTCTGGCCGCTGTTTGGGCTGTCAAGTCCTTTACCGGGACCACCACTAGGAAACGGGAATAGTGGTCCACGATTGTCAGGGCATAGATGTATCCTGACCGGCTGGGAGCCAATTTGACATGGTCCAGAGCTACCAGCTCAAGAGGCTGCGTGGTGACGATGGGCCTCAAGGGTGTCTTCTGGCTGGCACGGTCCTTCCTCCTTAGGTGACAAGGGCCACAGTCTCTGCACCATTTTTCTACAGCTCCTCTCATGCCGACCCAAAAGAACCTTCCTCTTAGCAGGAACTCCAGTTTCTTCCAACCGAAGTGTCCCGCTCTGTCATGGTAAGCCCCCAGGACCATAGCTGCATCCCGCCTTGGGACCACGACTTGCCAGGTCAGCTCGTGCGTCCGGTGGTTGACAATCCTTCTGCACAACTTGCCTTCGTAGAGGAACAGCTTGCTCTTCTCTTTCCATAGCTGCTTGGCTTCCTCTGGGGCATCTGGATCTAAGCGGGCGTCTTCCCGGGTCAGCGATCCTTCACCAGGCGGATTGCAGGGTCACTATCTTGGGTCTCGGCCCAGCTGTGGTGAGGTAGGGGATTGATCATCACGGTTGTTAGATCCTCCTCATTCACGCGGTGGGAGTATTGAGCGGCTCCATACCGGTGAAATGCGGGGAGTTCTACCTCCTCCAGCTCTTCTGGGTCTTCGTCACCTTCAGGTAAGTGAGGCATTCTTGATAGGGCGTCCGCATTGGCATTGGTTTTGCCTGCCCGGTACTTGATCACGAAGTCATAGTTGGAGAGACGGGCACCCAGTCTTGCATTGTCCAGGTGTTGTCCGTGTACACGGTGAACTTCGCGGAGGCCAGGTAATGCTTGAAGCGTTCCGTCACGGCCCACACCACCGCCAAGAATTCTAGCTTGAAGGAGCTGTAATTCTCCGGGTTCCTCTCGGTGGGCCTCAGCTTCCGACTGGCGTACGCGATCACCCGTTCTCTGCCCTGTTGGTTTTGGGACAGTACGGCTCCCAGTCCCACATTACTGGCGTCTGTGTGGAGAATGAAAGGCTGGCCATAATCAGGGTAGGCCAGGATCTCATCCCCAGTGAGGGCCATCTTTAGCTGGTGGAAGGACTCCTCTTCCGGTTTATCCCACTTGAAGGGTGGCTTTTGGCTCCTGGACTTAGACTGTCCGATTAGGAGGTCCTGCATGGGAGCCGCCATCTTAGTGAACCCGGGGATGAACCTTCGGTAGTAGCCTACCAACCCGAGAAACTGTCTCACCTCTTTGATGTTCGAGGGGCTTGGCCAGCTCTTGATTGCCGTGACCTTGTCAGGGTCGGGGGCTACTCCTTCCGCGCTTACCACGTGCCCTAGGTACTGGACCTTTGGTTTCAGCAGCTGACACTTCGATGGTTTCACCTTCAGGCCATAGCCTGCCAGGGCTTCGAACACCTCAGCCAAGTGCTTCAGATGGTCCTCGTAGGTCTTCGAATAGACGATCACGTCGTCCAGGTAAAGGAGGACCGTCTCGAAGTTTCGGTGCCCTAGACAGCATTCCATCAGCCGCTGGAAGGTCCCTGGCGCGTTGCAGAGCCCGAAAGGCATACAGTTGAACTCACTCAGTCCCATCGGGGTGGTGAAGGCGGTCTTCTCCTTGTCAGCCTCTGCCACAGGAGCCTGCCAGTACCCGCTAGTAAGGTCCAAAGTAGAAAAGAAGTTAGCTGATTTTAGTGCGGCTAAAGACTCCTCTATTCTAGGCAGCGAATATGTGTCTTTGTGAGTGATACGGTTGATTTGTCTATAGTCCACGCACATTCTCATGGTGCCGTCTTTCTTTTTCACCAGAACCAAGGGGGCTGCCCAGGGGCTACAGCTATCTCTAATGACCCCAGCTTCTTTCATCTCTCTTAGCATGCCCTTGGCGTTCTGATAATGTGCAGGGGGTACAGGCCTGTGTCTCTCTTTTATTGGTGGGTGGCTCCCTGTGGGGATGTGGTGTTCTATCCCTTTTACTCTGCCGAAGTCTAGCGGGTGCTTACTAAAGACTCTCTCGTACTCCTGTACCACCCGGTAGACTCGTTTTTGGTGCAGGGGAGTGGAGTCAGCACCCACGTGGAGTTTCTGGCACCAGTCCTCCTTTTGTTTCTGGGAGCCATTACCCTCCGCCTGAGGAGATGGAGGCAAGGGTTCCACGGCCCTGATAGCTTTGTGTTCGACAACAAACAGTTTGGCGATTGTAGCGTACCTGGGTAAGTGTACTTCCCTCTCCCCAATGTTGAGGATGCGGACGGGCACCCTCCCATGATGGACATTAACCACCCCCCGGGCTGTCAAAATGGTGGGCCTGCTGTCTGAGTACACGGGTTCTACCTTGGCTTGGTAGTCTCTACCTCTCAACCCGATTGCAGTCCGACACCAGATCATCATTTCACTTTTGGGAGGCATGGAAATGGGGAATGGGTCACTCATTCTTACTCTACCGATCTCACCACCAGACAGTTCTACCTGCTGCCGTCTCATCAGGGCTTTTATCTCCTTGTTGAGGACTCTCTGTTGGCTGGAACTAGCATTCACCGCCACCTGTTGTAGAATTACAATTACCTCTGAAAGACAATTTTCAATTACATTAGTACCCACAGTTATTTTAGGGTGACTTTCACGACGGTCCATGTCCACAATAATCACTCCCTGTGCCGGTAGTTCAACTTTACCAATTTTAATGGTCATCTCCTTGAACCCCATCTGCGGCACGGGTAAGCCATTACTGGCGATGATGCTCAAGTTACTGCCTGAATACCGTGTGATATCAGCATCAGTCCAATACTGCTTAAAAAGTACATAAGGGATAGTGGTTACTTGCGACCCAGTATCCAGCAAGGCGCTCATGGGGATACCTTCCAGCACCACGGGTAAAATCGGGCGCCCCTCAACGTACCATAAGGGCCTGGTGATCTTATGCCTGGGGGTTGGCCCTCTGCCCCAGGTTGGACCCGTTTAAATTACAGTACCTGGAAATGTGTCCGGGCTGGTTGCATCGACGGCAAATGGGCTGTCCATCCTCTGCGTAGCGGTCTGTGGGCCTCCCTCGGAACGACGGGGTCCTCCTCTGTCGACGCCACGGGACATCCTTCGGACTTGAAGCCAGCTCGATGGGTCTTGACGGGTCCACTTGCAACGCCTGGACTGTCCTGGTCAACGCCGCGACGCTCCTGGTCAGCTCCTGGACTTGGTGGTGCAGGTCTTTCGATGGGGCTTGGTTCAGGGCCTGTGCATCAGCCCACAAGGGGTCCATAGAGGAGGGCGTCGCCTCCTGGTGGTAGGTGAGAGCAGGGCGCCGGGGGTTTATAGCGCCACTGGTTGCAGATTCACGGAGCACCCTTATGGCCCTGTCCTTAAATTGGGCAAAGGTCAGGTCGGGGTTCTGAAAGAACATGAGGCGCAGTTGGGCCCTGTGGGCGCTAGACAGCAGACCTTCTATGAATTGTTCTGTTAGCAGCTTATCCGTATCCTGCACGCTGCCAGGGTCAGTTTGTTGAATAGCCCTCAAGGCTTCCTGCAGATTTAGGGCATAGTCTCTAATGCTGTCCTGTGCCCGCTGCTTACATCCATAGAACCTCATTTTAATTTCAGCGGAGGTACGTGTGTCAAAGGTACCCCGCAGCCGGGCCAGAATACCCTTCACGGTCCTTTTCTCCTCAGTGGGCCATGATTTTACCTCCCTTTGGGCTGCGCCAGTTAACTGCCCTGTCAATATGCCGACCTTCTGCTCCTCTGTCAGGGGGTAAACCTGGAACAAACTGTACAGCCTTTCTTTAAAGTCAGTTAGGGCATGGGGCTCCCCTGAGTATTTGGGCAGCCAGGCCACTCCAGGGATGTAGGGCAGGGAAAAGGGCATCACCGCTGCTGCAGCTGTGTTGGTGGTATTGGGCGCCTCTGTGTCCGACATCTTCCTCCCCCCTAGTTAAGCGTGGCCTACCTTCCGACGATCCTCTTCTGTAGGCCGCGGCTCCGCTGCTGCTGCTATGGACGAGGACCTGGCGTCGCGTCCTGATGACGTCAGCGTCGCTCTCTCTCCCTTCCAGGACCTTGCGCAGCGTCGGTGCGTGGGGCGGAGCTTCGGATCTCACGCGGTTTTGACGTCCACGCCCCTCTTCTTCCCGCGCGGCGTCCTGAAGATGGCGTCCGATGGCGGGAAGCAGCTGCGGATGGCGGGAAGACGGCAGAAGACAGCGGGAAACGGTCCAAGATGGCGTCTGATGGCGGGAATCGGCTCCGGATGGCGGGAAACTTCGCCACAGGTAAGTTACAAAAGTCTTTTTTCAGGCACGCAGTACCCGGTGGTTATGGGCACGAAATCCTGCCGACTACGCCAAAGCTGACTCGCCCCCTGGGCCGTGGGGCACTCGGATCCGGGCAATAGGGAGACGATGGGGGTAGTAGTGGCGACCCGGTTCCGTGGCTCAGGGTGGTCAGGCCAGTGGTAGTCCGTTATGTGCTATTGATTATGTCCGACTACGCCACCCGTGGATTTGCGGTTATTAGGAACCGCCGCTGCATGCAGACCGCTGGGGCTGATGAGGTGTGCAGCTAGGGTAGTGTGACTCCCCACGGGAAGAGTGCGGCCCCAGGGCAGTATAATGGATGTTGGGAGTGATGGTGGTGAGAGTCCCAGTGGTGATAGTGCTGGAGGAGCAAGGAGCACGCAGACAACAGGTTGCAGTCCAGGGTCTTTACTAGAACAGGTAAATTGACCCACAAACAGTCCCAGCTAGGAGGGGACTTGAATGTCTGAGAGCAACGGGGAAATTGGCCCTGGTCAGGGTGAGGGTGTAGGCCTACCGTGCTTTCTGCGCTCCTTCTGGCTATCTCCTCGTTATAGGGTAACAGCCCACGTTTCCGAGCTTTCCGTGTATTCTCGCCTGTATGACCTGCGACGTGGGTTCCTTTCTGCTCCCAGCCTTGTACGGCTTTGCTGGTCCCTTCTGTTGTGGCAGGGCCTCCAGGCTTCTTAGGCCAAGGAATATACAGTCCCCTGCGAACTGGTTATCTGCTGGAGAATGTGGAATCCTCCCAGCCTCAGACACCAAAGTCTGGTAATTTAAGTTCGTGATCTGCCAAGACAGGCTCACTTCGCCTCTTGTCTCTGGCTTGTGGCTCTCCTACTGCCACACTTCCTCTTAGGTGCAATACAACTGTCTGTCCCTGCTCTGCTCCGGGACACGTCTCAGTGCTGAGACAGGCCATCCAGTTCTCTCTAACCCTGCCCCCAGTACCAGCTTTTATAGGGGCAGCCTGCTCCCCCTACTGGCCTGAGACAGGAGGTACTGCATGCTAATGTTCCCCTGACTAGAGAACCTTCCCCTTGCTCTCAGACACAGCTTTATTACATTTTGTGGCATCCAGGCCAGGGTGACACATTTGCATCACCATATTCTGAGAGCTATAATTTTTCGATATTTCGGCCGGCAAAGTTATGTGAGTGCTTGTTTTTTGCAGGACGAGTTGACATTTTTATTGCTACCATTTTTGGTCATATAACATTTTTATAAAAAACTATTTTAGAAAAAAAAATAATCGTTTTTACGTCGCTATATTTTTAGAGCTATAGCCTTTTTATTTTTTCGCTGATGGAGCTGTGTGGTGGCTTAGTTTTTGCAGGACAAGATGATATTTTCAGCTATACCATTTTTATTTACATTCGACTTTTTGATCACGTTTTATTCGTCTTTTTGGTCGGCAGTATGATGAAAATGCATAGTTTTTGCCATGTTTTTTATTAATATTTTTTTTTGCGATGTTCACCGAAGGGGTTAAATAGTGTGACAGTTTTATAGGCTGGGTCGTTCCGGATGCGGCGATACCAAATATGTGTGCTTTATTTATTTATTTTAGTTTTTACATAAATTATATGTATTTATTGGATTAATATTTTTTTGTTCTTTATTTTATGATTTTTTTAAATTATTTTTACAATTTTTTAAAACTTTTTTTTACCTGATCTAATACTCTGCAATGGTTTTGCTTTGCAGGGCATTAGATCAGGTAATCGCACATGGAGGAGGCGTGTGAGCTCCTGCTCTGAGCAGGATCTTACAGGCCACTGTACCTAGATGACCCCATGGCAATCTTTCGGTCCGGGGTCACCTTAGAGACCATCGGCATAACGCAATCGCAATCGTGTTGTGCCAATCGGGGCAGAGAATAATAGAATGTTAGGTCCATTGCCTTTTCGAGTTGATGGTGTCAAAAACCTTTTAAATAAAATGGCTCACAGTTGACATTTACAGATAGTTGTTACTCAGTTTTCTTGTATTATCCATCAAGCCCAAATGGTTTTGCTGCCAGAGCTCCTTGCTCTTGTGCCACTCATGCATGCATGTTGCATAACAACCACAGATCCCCCTCCCCATTTTCCCGAACTTGATTCTGAGGACCCACTTTTAATCTCTAGAAAACAAAAGTGTTATTATTAGAGGAGGTTTTCGAACCAGACTAATTTTCGTCAGGCATTGTATCTTACAGTATTGTCATAAGATCCACAATGTTAGGATCTGTCTCTACTTATCTATTTGAGCTGTCATCAGGTGATCACTAGTGATGAGCGAGTATGTTCTGTTAACCCTTTCGCCGAGTATGCTCGGATGAGCACCGAGTATTTACAGCGTGCTCGGTGATATGTTTGAATCACTCCCGTGCATGATTTGTGACTGATAGCTTTAATACATGTGAGGAATGTGTAAGAACCAGACATTCCTCACATGTATTAAAGCTGTCAAACAGTCGCAAATCATGCACACGGGAGTGATTCAAACATATCACCGAGCACGCTGTAGCTACTCGGTGCTCGCCCGAGTATACTCGGCGAAAGGGTTAACAAAACATACTCGCTCGTCATTAGTGATCACTCATATGTGATTTTCATTCTTTTGGTCATGTGTCAATCAGCTAATCTTCCTGCCTCTCTGAATATTAATGTTTAAGCATTAATGAAGCAGGAAGAGAAGTTATTCAGCACAAAACCAAGATAAGTATGTAAATCGCATATGCTCAGACGTGATGACTGATCAAACTGGCAAGCTGGACCAAGTATACTACACATTGCTAGGATTTGGATTGATAACCCTGGCCTTGAAAACCCCTTTAATAATAATGCAAAATGACACATGGGAAAGAGATGTGCAGTGTAGCTCCACAAATGTTTGCATCTGGCCGTTCCTGAGGCCATTACCGCTGATCAATAGGGGTACTGAGTGTTGGATCCCCACCAATCCGATATTAATAACCTTTCCCAGGGTTAGGTCATCAATGTTATTTTCCCAGAGAAGCCCTTTAGTGTTTTCACCTATGATATCCCCCTAGATACAGTATGAAGCCTTCACAGCTCCTCTAAATGCAATATAGGGCCCCCATAACTCTCTTATATAAAATATGTACATATATATGTATATATATCCAGTTATGTGTCCCCACAGCTCAGCTATGCACAGTATATACGGGTTTACAGTGACAGAGAGGAGACAGAAGACCGCAGTGTCTGAGTTTATGTACTCCTGCGTTGAGTAGAAGCACTTCTAACTCTTATCAAATGGTGCTGGTTTCTTTCAGCAGTGCAGGAGTTAATCTGCTCAGCTTGGAGTCTCTGTAGCTTCCTTCTTGGCAGTTCTCAACTGTACAGTATCAGCAACTCCTCTCTCCTATATAGTCTCTGCTCTGGCAATCTATATTGCCAGCATTAAGTATTATACTGCCTGGTGAGGAGGGGCGTACATAGCATAGGAATCATGGGGCCCCATAGCAGAAGTTCTAGTTGGCCCCCCAACCCATCCCCACCTCAAAAAAAAAGAAAGAAAAATATTTATCGAGATCACAGAAGAGCATATCTTACAACTTTCCAGCCTTTACATAGTAATTTTCCTCCAGCTGAAGTCCTAGATTCCTCTTTCATTGCCCCTATAAAGTATGATGCCAACAAAAGTGCCCACCAAACACAGTATGATATCCCCATGGTGAATTCCTCCACATTAGCCTCCACATGACAGTATAATGACCCCACTATACCCCGCCTCAACTACCAAGGCAAAGTATGGTGACCCCAACACAGTATGATCCCTAACTGTTACCACCACACAGCCCTCCATGCAGTATAATGGGCCTACATACAGGATAATGGCCCCACACAGTATAATGGCCCCCACACAGCCCTCTAAACAGAATAATGGCCCATAGTATAATGCACTCCCCAATGGTCCTCCACAGAGTATAAGACACTCCCCATGGTCCTCCACAGAGTATCAGGCTCTCCCCATGGTCCTCCACACAGTATAATGCACTTGCCATGGTCCTCCACAAGGTATAATGCACTCGCCATGGTCCTGCACACAGTATAATGCACTCACCATGGTCCTGCACACAGTATAATGCACTCCCCATGGTCCTCCACACAATATAATGCACTCGCCATGGTCCTCCACATGGTATAATGCACTCACCTTGGTCCTGCACACAGTATAATGCACTCCCCATGGTCCTGCACACAATATAAGACACTCGCTATGCTCCTGCACACAGTAAAATGCAACCCCCATGGTCCTCCACACAGAATAATGTACTCCCCATGGTCCCCCACACAGTATAATGGACTCCCCATGGTCCTCCACACGGTATAATGCACTCACCATGGTCCTGCACACAGTATAATGCACTCCCCATGGTCCTGCACACAGTATAAGACACTCCCCATGGTCCTACACACAATATAATGCATTCGCCATGGTCCTCCACACAGTATGATGCACTCGCCATGGTCCTCCACATGGTATAATGCACTGCCCTTGGTCCTGCACGCAGTATAATGCACTCCCCATGGTCCTGCACGCAGTATAAGGAGACAGATAAGGGCTCAAGAGAACAGCAAGTTACATGGCCCCAGCATCTTCACCATCTGAAGTAACCTGGGGAACAGGGATAGATAGAACGCCCCTAGTGTTAGGGACAGGGTAGGAGCACCTGGTCCTGGGTTGTCAGACAACAGCATTGTGACATCCTCTATATGCAATATGGGTGCCCACAGCTCCCTTTTATACAATATGGGATCCCCACAGCTCCCTTATATACAGTATAGTAATCACGGCTCTTAATATACAGTATGATGGCCCACAAGTCCCTATATACGGTTAAGGGGCCCCACAGGTCCCTTATATACAGAATTTCCTCATTTAGTGCATTTGGTATTTGCAACTTGTACTTTACATGGATTCTGCTCATTGCATTGTGGTATTACCACTATATATTTGACGTCTGGCTGCCTTTTAGATTATTTTTTCCTTAGCATTGCTGCTACTCTTTTGGTGTTATTATGTATTTTATTATTATTATTATTTTTTTTTTATATAGCACCATTGACTCCATGGTGCTGTACATGGGAAAAGGTTTTCATACAAAATACCGATCTCACTTACAGTAAACGAACTAACAATAATAGACTAGTACAGAGGGAAGAGGACCCTGCCCTTGAGGGTTTACGTTCTAAAGGATGATGGGGAAGGAGACAGTAGGTTGGGGGGTTGCAGCAGCTCTGGTGGTGGTGAGGAGGCAGAATGGTCATTGCAAGCTGTAAGCTTTCTTGAAGAGATGGGTTTTCAGGTTCTGTCTGAAGGATCTGAATGTGGTGGCTAATCAGACGTGTTGGGGCACAGAATTCCAGAGCATGGGGGATATTCAGGAGAAGTCTTGGAGGTGATTGGGTGAGGAACGAATAAGTGGGGAGGAGAGAAGGAGGTCTTAGAAGGACCGGAGATTACGTGAGGGAATATATCGGGAGATTAGTTCAGAGATGTACGGAGGAGAAAGGTTATGGATGGCTTTGTAGGTCAGTGTTAGTAGTTTGAACTGGATAAGCTGGGGAATTTGGAGCCAGTGAAGGGCTTTACAGAGGTGGGTAGCAGAGGAGTAGCGAGGAGAGAGATGAACTAGTCGGGCAGCAGGACAAACTGGAAAGGTGTGTTAGCAGGTAGGCCACAGAGGAGGATGTTGCAGTAGTCGAGGCGGGAGATGATGAGGGCATGCACAAGCAGTTTAGTATATTGAGGGTTGAGGATGGAACGGAAGGGATGTATACAGCAGTGTTATATATATTTTGTGTTTTTCACCTCTGCACATCAGCTTTTTGGAGTTTTGGGTATACATATTTTTCACTATTTAGTTGGTCTCTGTCTGAGTGCTTTTTTTTTTGTCCCACACTCTCGTTTTTATCTGATTTTAGCTTAATGTTTTTCATTTGCTTTAATAAAGATTATGGATATGTTATTTTGATTGCTTTTTCTTTTCAGATTTGTTTATTCACAGTATCTGCATCCTTCGTGTGCAGATATTTTTGAAATCCAGACACAGTACAAGAATGGGGAGAGCTGATGCCATTTGTTACTGGGTTATCCCCGACTAAGGGTCCACACAGTGATCATAAGATCTGTTGTTATGGATGTCCCTGAAGGAGAGGGCAGGGCCCACCAGAGGATGCTCCGGTTCTTTGGTGGGCCAGTCCGATGCTGTGCAAAGTACTCAGTGACTTACAGTGAAGTGTATTGAGTTCCACCCAAGTGTCTGTCATTTGGCTGGGAAAAACTAGTTGGGATTTACATAATCTGTGATTTAGTCATAGCTTCAAATGTATAACTAGCTTAAACTGTTAAACAGGTGTTTTTATTAAAAATTCTTACAATTTTTGGTGCCCTTAAATCATTATATTTAATTTTATTTCAGTAAGACAAATACACCTGTGCTAACAATAGAACAGTTATGTATAACTCCACTTCAGACCTACTTGTGTGGAGGAGGAATTTAGTTTTCCGTCTTGCATAGTAGCTTTGTTTTCGTAGAACCGTTTAAGCCGAAGCATTTCCTATTACTATTCCCATTGCTTCCCACAGATGTCATGACTAATGCTGACCTTACATGGTTATTTCCTGGATTTTGATCCTGTTGATGTATTTGCCTGTTGCAGGTTAGGACCTATCAATGGTCAGTCATTTGTAAGTATTCCAATTCTATATATTTTCTTTGGCTCTACATCACTAAAAAAAGGTATATTTAATGATGAAATGTAAGGCTAAAGGTCCAAACCAACTTATGATGAATTAGATTGCCTTATCTGGCTCATATCCAGCATTGTTTCTGGAGGTATTGAAAGTCTTCAGTTTCCGTCTTTGCTGATTTCAGAAAAGTAGGTCTCAGTTCGAAAAGGATACAGATATATTTCTTTGTTTTTGTAGACTAGAAATTGTGTTGTGTAATACTTATAATTATTATATAAAAAAATCACAAAATTATTTGATTTTATACTACTGCCTATTGCAGAATACATACCTAAGAAACTAGGCATACATACGATATACAGTACTGGCAAAAACTTTAGTCACACCTACCAATAGGAGTTTTCTGCCGTATTTTTCACACAAATTAGAATAGCTAATACATTGTGACCGAAAATAAGTAATACAGTATAGAACCATCTTATATTTTAGGCCCGATTCATCATTTGCTTTTTTTTTAAGTCACTTTCCTTTTTCGTCTTGTGTTGGGTATTAGTTGCTGTTTTTGGTGCAAACTTCATAAAATTTGGCGCCTGCGATTCATGAATTTGTCTCAAAGTCACAAATGGTCTTTCTTCCTGTCTTGAACTATTTTTGTGACTTTTTGGCACCAAGAGTCACACGATGGTGCCAAATGTGACCAAAATTTTGTCAAAATGCTGGAATAATGAAAAATGCACCAGGGGGGACTGAAGTGAAGTTGCAACAAATTTTGCGACTTTTTAAGGCTCACGATCAGGAATTCTAATTCCCGCACTTGTGTTTAGGTCATATGTGGATTTACCGCATCTAATGACTTTCTATTATGGAAATTAACATGCTGCAGCTCGTAAACCCACACCGCAAGTAAGTTTACGCAGCATTAAATAGAAGCACAGTGGGCATGGGATTTCTATAAATCCCATCCACTGTGCTTGCAATGTAGAATGCAGCATTTTGGAGGCAGCGAAAGTATGCTGTGTCCAAAATGCTGCTATTCCTGATCGTGGGCTCGTAACCTTAAAAAGACGCAATTGATGAATCAGGCTAAAACATCTGGAACTGCTAGACTCTGGCACAAAGCACAAAAAAACAAAAAAACATGCAAGCTCATATAAAAAAGACTTAAACAAAGACGCAAATAGAATAATGAATTGGGTGCAAGCAAAAAATAGGTGGAGAACACACCAAAAAAAAAAAACAGGCGCAAAGTTATAAGGAATTGGGACCTTAGTTTTTTCAAAGTGACCACTCTTTGCCTTGATAACAGCTTGCGTTTTGGGTCATTGCCCTTTTCAGTAAAGTAACTCTTGGTCTGTCTTTCCTGTGGTGATCCTGGTCAATGGTTTTGATCACTGCACTTGCAAAAATGTTCAGAGTTCTTGATTTTTTTGGCTTTGATACTGTATATAGAGAGGCTATGTGGGTGCTCACACTGTAAACAGGGTGCTAGGTGTGGGCTCATACTATATGTAGAGGGGCTATGTGGGGTCTCATACTGTATATAGCAGGCTATGTGGTGGCTCATACTGTATACAGGGGGCTATTTGAGGTTTTTGTCTTGGAACTCTCCCATGCATGCCATTTTTGCCCAGTCTCTTTCTTATGGTGGAGTCATGAACACTGACCTTAACTGAGGCAATTGAGGTCTGCAGTTCTTTGGATGTTGTTGTGGTTTTTTTTGTGACCTCTTGGATGAGTTGTCGCTGCGCTCTTGGGGTAATTTTAGTCAGCTGGTTACTCCTTGAAAGGTTCATCACTGTTCCATGTTTTTTGCCATTTGTGGAAAAATGGCTCTCACTATGGTTTGCTGGAGAGCCTAAGCTTTAGAAATGGCTTTATAACCTTTTACAGATTGATAGATCTCAATTACTGTGTTTATCATTTGTTCCTGAATTTCTTTGGATCGCAGCATGATGTCTAACTTTTGAGGATCTTTTGGTCTACTTCACTTTGTCAGGCAAATCCTATTAAGGGATTACTTGATTGAGAACAAGTGTGGCAGTAATCTTGCCTGTGTGTGGCTAGGGAAATTAAACTCAGCTCCCCAAAGATGTGATAAACCAGTTAATTTATGTTTTAAGGGGGGGGGCAATCACTTTTTCACACAGAGCCCTGTAGGTTTGGATTTCTTTTTCCCTTAATAATAAAGACCTCCATTTATAAACTGCATTTTGTGTTTACTTGTGTTATCTTTGTTTAATATTTAAATTTGTTTTTTGATCTGAAAAATTTAAGTCTGACAAACATGCAAAAGAATAAGAAATCAGGAGGGGGCAAACACTTTTTTCACACCACTGTATAATTATAAAAACAAATAAAAGCTGAAAAAATCCACCAAATGTGTCCATATTAAAACTAACACGTCTCTTCTAATGTCCATGCCAAGGTAAACCACTGTTCAAAATAAATTCGGACTACAGTAAGAATGTATGACATCATGGAGTCTAGCATGTCCCTCTATGTGAAACCTGAAAGTGCAAAATACATACAAATGTATACATATATATAGTTATGGACTGAAGTAATCAAATAAAGATGTGAGTCCTGTATAGATGACTGATAAGTCCTACACAAAGACAAGAAAATCCAAATGATGCACTAAATTCAAGTATATAAAATAATGTCCAAGTACAACAAAATAGGTATGTGCAAGCTATGTCTAATGAACACATAAAGCAGGGGGGTGTGAGATGAAAAGAACAAGCATGCTTGCCAAGGCTGATAATGAGACTAACCGTGGAAAAAAATAAAAGCAAAGCAATCATGTATAAGTGGAACCTGCGTGCGAGGACAAAGTATCTGTAAGGCGTGGAGACTCCATGCGTATCGCCACCAAAAGCGTGGGTTCCTCAGGGGTCATGGTGGGTAAAATGAGAAAAGTTCGTTCAATATATATGCAAATTTCATAATAGATAATAAAATGATTATTACCATATGGTCAGAAAGACGTGAGGTCCAAAATGGTGTATAGGCACAGGCGTGTGACGTCAATCAATGAAATGTATCTACTGCGCCTGTGCGCACGGCAAGCAGTCACAGCTTGTTTGTGCAGGTTTGTGACATCAGTCAAAGAAAAATGTGCTGCACCTGCACGAACTGCCCATGGTCATGTTAACCAATTTAACCAAGCAGGGACATGAATATGCAAAACATTATTATGTCAACGAGTCGAACAGAGGACCCAATTCACATGTGTGTAAATATAAGACCAGCATCTTAAGAGAATAAATCAGTGTAATAGTATTATTCCAAATAGATGGCACAACGATATCCCCACAACGATAACATAGTGATGCCATTTAGTGCTGAAAAGTGCAAGAGAACATGATGATTATAGGTATCGTCCACTGAGCCCCAAACATGTATCTCATCAAGTAAATACCAGATGCAATATATGATTAATACATATACTATTAAGTGTGCCCCAAAATATGGTTGCAAAAATTAAAATGGAGAATGTGAGAAGCAGGTTTTTATAAAAGTAATCCATCTTCTAATTGTCAGATAGGTTGCTTCCACATTTACTGTATTACAGCTTTGCCTTTCCTAACACATTTTTTATTTTCTTTTTTTTCACATAAGTTCTTATTGGAAACATTCTGCCCTTTGACATCGTCAAGGCGTCTTACTTTGCTCCACAATTGGGACCAGCTTCTCATCTTTTCCATTTGTGATGCACGTTTACAATTTTCTAGCATTTCTGGGACTTTGTACCAGTTTATCTACAAAGAAACTTTTCCATACTCTATTTTATTTTTCATTTTGTCATTAATTATTATGATAATTTTTCTCTACTTATTATATTTTTTATTTTTCATTTTATTAACACATTTTTCTCTTCAATGGCCTCACCTCCAGTGTGTCACTCTTTTAGCTGTTGGTGTGTATTAACATTGACTATATGCCTACAGATTGACAGATTTCACACAAATGTACCCACTTCTGTGGGCCTTGAATTGTTACGCCACTACTGTTGTGTTTTTGACATTTTTCTAAATTACCTTTTGATAGTGGATTGATTGGATGCACACTGTCAGCTACCATGTACATCTCGTGATTGTTATTTGCTTGTAGTACATGCTTTCCACCTTGAACGTTTTGTGAAAAATTCATTTGTTCTATTGTAGAAGAATGATGAAAGGTGTCGGTAATTCCGCGCTCCTCCATTAAATTAGATTATACAGGATCCAGTCCTTTTGTGATAGATTTATTCCTTTGACAAGCTAAAAACAGACGCGTTTCGTGGATGTCCCGTCCACTTCTTCATGTGTATAGCTTAAGAGAGGTTAGCAGCAGGGAACATATATACCATGTTAAGTGCAAAAAAACTGGCGCCAAAATGCCAGCAGCTTTTTTTTTTAAACAAAACTTTACATATTCCTTAAAACAGTGTGTCTGATAGTGTCATTAGAAGGACACTCATAAAAAAGTAATGAGAGTTGTATAAAATTGAAATAGACTTAAAATATCTTCCACATAAGTTATAAAGAGTAAAAAATATATATATACAGTACAGACCAAAAGTTTGGACACACCTTCTCATTTAAAGATTTTTCTGTATTTTCATGACTATGAAAATTGTACATTCACACTGAAGGCATCAAAACTATGAATTAACACATGTGGAATTATATACTTAACAAAAAGTGTGAAACAACTGAAAATATGTCTTATATTCTAGGTTCTTCAAAGTAGCCACCTTTTGCTTTGATGACTGCTTTGCACACTCTTGGCATTCTCTTGATGAGCTTCAAGAGGTAGTCACCGGAAATGGTTTTCACTTCACAGGTGTGCCCTGTCAGGTTTAATAAGTGGGATTTCTAGCCTTATAAATGGGGTTGGGACCATCAGTTGTGTTGTGCAGAAGTCTGGTGGATACACAGCTAATAGTCCTACTGAATAGACTGTTAGAATTTGTATTATGGCAAGTAAAAAGCAGCTAAGTAAAGAAAAACGAGTGGCCATCATTACTTTAAGAAATGAAGGTCAGTCAGTCTGAAAAATTGGGAAACTTTGAAAGTGTCCCCAAGTGCAGTTGCAAAATCCATCAAGCACTACTAAGAAACTGGCTCACATGAGGACAGCCCCAGGAAAGGAAGACCAAGAGTCACCTCTGCTTCTGAGGATAAGTTTATCTGAGTCACCAGCCTCAGAAATCGCAGATTAACAGCAGCTCAGATTAGAGACCGGGTCAATGCCACACAGAGTTCTAGCAGCAGACACATCTCTACCACAACTGTTAAGAGGAGACTTTGTGCAGCAGGCCTTCATGGTAAAATAGCTGCTAGGAAACCAATGCTAAGGACAGGCAACAAGCAGAAGAGACTTGTTTGGGCTAAAGAACACAAAGAATGGACATTAGACCAGTAGAAATCTGTCCTTTGGTCTGATGAGTCCAAATTTGAGATCTTTGGTTCCAACCACCGTGTCTTTGTGAGACGCAGAAAAGGTGAACGGATGGACTCTACATGCCTGGTTCCCACCATGAAGCATGGAGGAGGTGTGATGGTGTGGGGGTGCTTTGCTGGTGACTCTGTTGGGGATTTATTCAAAATTGAAGGCATACTGAACCAGCATGGCTACCACAGCATCTTGCAGCGGCATGCTATTCCATTCGGTTTGCGTTTAGTTGGACCATCATTTATTTTTCAACAGGACAATGACCTCAAACACACCTCCAGGCTGTGTAAGGGCTATTTGACCAAGAAGGAGAGTGATGGGGTGCTACGCCAGATGACCTGTCCTCCACAGTCACCAGACCTGAACCATATCAAGATGGTTTGGCGTGAGCTGGACCGCAGAGTGAAGGCAAAAGGGCCAACAAGTGCTAAGCATCTCTGGGAACTCCTGCAAGATTGTTGAAAGACCATTTCCGGTGACTACCTTTTGAAGCTCATCAAGAGAATGCCAAGAGTGTGCAAAGCAGTCATCAAAGCAAAAGGTGGCTACTTTGAAGAACCTAGAATATAAGACATATTTTCAGTTGTTTCACACTTTTTTGTTAAGTATATAATTCCACATGTGTTAATTCATAGTTTTGATGCCTTCAGTGTGAATGTACAATTTTCATAGTCATGAAAATACAGAAAAATCTTTAAATGAGAAGGTGTGTCCAAACTTTTGGTCTGTACTGTATATAAAAAGAGTAAAAAAATATATAAAAGAGTTTTTCGTATATATATAGTAATTCGAACCCGTCTTTCCTTGGAATTATATGACATATCAAGACAACGTCCATGGTTAGTGCCTCTAGACCAGAGGTCCCCAACCGCCGGTCCGCGGACCAGGACTGGGCCGTTGGGGTTTTTCAGCCGGTCCGCGGCGCCGCTGACAGCTAGCTCCGCGGCCCTGCGCCTGGTCAGAGCTCGCTCTGTGTGGATTTATAATGTTTTCTGCCATAGCCGTGACAGCTCGCAGCTCCTGGCAGAGAACATTATGCAGGACGGGGTGGGGCGTCGGGCGGGTCTTAGTGACGCGGCCCTCCACAGCACAGCATGGTGTGTTCCTGACGGGGTGGGGCGGCAGGCTCTCCTCACTGACACGCCCCCGGCAGAACATGTTATGTGGGGCGTGCTGGGGCAGCAGACTGGCTTCAGTGACGCGGCTCCCGGTACCGGTGTTCAGTGTGTAGCGCTGCTAAGCAGCAGCGCTGTATACACTGACGCTCAATGTACAATGCTGCTACTTAGCAGCGCTGTACACCGAGGTCCCGCCAGCATCCTCCCCATACAGCTCCACCCCTCCATAACCCCACCCCCATATGACCAAAGCCCCGCCCCCACCCCCACCGGGCCATGGAAAACTGGTCTTCCTTATAGCCGGTCCCTGGTGCAAAAAAGGTTGGGGACCTCTGCTCTAGACCACAGAGGTATCTGATAGTTGGTCAACATTGTTTAGTCATTTTTTTCATTTTTTAGGAGAGATACAACTGTATGAACGCATTAACAAGAATTAGCATAATTATAGTGTATGTTCATGGTGTAACCCTGACCAGTTTATGCATATGCTTCCTATCTTGTCCGTGTCCCTATTGTCAGGATGAAATATAAATATGCTTCTTGTCACCAATAAAGCCAAAGCAGCGATTAAATTAAATTAACCGCATCAAGAGGAAAGGGTATGATAGTATTTTGTGCTCCTCCTAAGATCTAATTTCACAAGGTTTACTATCCCGGATAGTAGGGATAATGAAAATGGGTACTCAATGATCCCGTAAGTCAATTGGATATGCGACGGAATCTCCTCTTGTGCAAAGCGTGTTGCAGTACAGTCTGAAATAGTTTTGCTCCATTAGGGGGTGATAATCTGGCAAATGAGGAATTGAACTGACATGGGCTGCTCTCTTCTATGTTTTTGATGATTGCGGATCGCACTGGCGCGTTGCGGTCCTGAGTGGAAAGAAAGCCTATGACCACACCGGAGCATTGTGGCTAGGTGCGGGAGATCACTTGTTGTATGGAATTGACGGATATCTTTTTGAGAGTGCTGGAAGGAAGCTAGCTAAAGAGGAATTGGAAGTGGGACCCATGGTGACGGGAGGCGCTGTGATATGACACCCCAGGAGATGAAAGGGAATGCTGAGCCACTGTAATATTGTTAATGTAACATGTGTTGACAAGGCGCTGCACTGCAACATCTTAACAAGTAAGAGGGGATATTGAGCCTTTTTGGTGTTTAAAGAGAGGAACTTTGCTGTGACCAGTATTTTAGGTGCTTTTTAGAGAAAGGTCTCTGTGATCTCATTTAAACCTCGTGGTTTCAGTGTATCCAATTTGTATATCCAGTAGATCTCTTTTCTGTTGTTACCATGTCACAGTCCCGCAAGGTAAGCACATTCTCATTTAATAATTTGGTTTGCCTGGGTAACAGCACTATTGCGCCCCCGTTCTTATTTCTTTGTAGTATATTCCTATTGCAATACTGGCATATTTGTGCGTACGTCCATTATTTTTTTTTTGTGTGTCAATACCCCAACTTACCTGAGTTGAGAATATATCTATAGTTACCTTGATCATTGAAACTGGAATTTGACTGAAAAATAAGCACTCATTTTCTTCCGAGTTACATCCAATGTTATTACCTTCTTCCTTCTGCCATTTTATGCCTTCTGCAGTGTACAGTATGTGATTCTGTAGCACGAGTTTGGTTAGTCCATATGTGGTGTTTTTGATTTGCTAAACTTGTGGAGCTGCAGCTTGATTTGTTTTTTTATTTTGCACATGTATTAATTCTTTCTTTATTTTTACTTTTTATGTATATTTTCTTCATTGGATACATCATTTTTCATCTACATTCTGTGTTGTACTATGATGCACCTTGTTGCATTATTATACATTTCCACTTTTACATATTCGAGCACATTATACAATATTGTGTATACATATGACAGAAGACAACATCATCTTCTGTGGGATCTCTTACTCATGGTATGTTCTTCTATATGTTAAAATAGCCACTAGCATTTTATTACACTTGAGCTCTTTCACGTTATTACTAGTGTTGAGCGAGTATGTTCTATTAACCCTTTCGCCGAGTACGCTCGGGCCGAGCTCCGAGTATTAACAGCTGCTCGGTGTTATGTTTGAATCGCTCCCCGTGTGCATGATTTGCGACTGTTTGACAGCTTTATTACATGTGAGGAATGTCTATTTCTTACACATTCCTCACATGTAATAAAGCTGTCAAACAGTTGCAAATCATGCACACGGGAGCGATTCAACCATATCACCGAGCAGCTATAAATACTCGGAGCTCGGCCCGAGCGTACTCGGACAGAACATACTCGCTCAACACTAGTTACTACTTCTTTAGACAAGACTATATGGTTCCAGAATATTATATATAGAGTTTATTTTTAACAACAATAGTTATTTTTATATATATATTTCTGTGAACAGAGAATCGTGCAATTATGGCGTAGGTATATGGCTAGGTACTTTCATGCATTGATAATTACCAACATGCAAAGAAAATGAAATAAGTATTTCTTATTTATATAGTGTGAAGTGATGTAATTCATTGTTGTGTTATATATAATTTTTGTATTTTTTTGCTACCTTGCACATTGTCTTTTCAGCGCATTCATGCATTTAAATATTAATCCTATTTGATTTGCGCAAGCGCATTTTGGGGCACGTGATGGTATTTGTATTAATCATATATTGCATCTGGTACTCACTTGATGGGATGCATATTTAGGGCTCAGTGGACGATACATATATTCATCATGTTCTCATGCACTTTTCAGCATTTAATGGCATCACTGTGTTTTTGGTGTTATCATTGTGCCATCTATTTGGAACAATATTATTACACTGATTTGTTCTCTTAACATGCTGGTCTCATATTTACACGCATGTGATTTGGTTCTTAACATATCATGGCTCATTCTTGTATTCGCATGTTCGATAGCAAGGTCTCTGTTTGACTCATTGACATCATAATGTTTTGCATATTTATGTCCCTGCTTGGTTAAATTGGGTAACATGACTATGGTACACTTGCGCAGTAATATCTCTTTTTGATGTGCCTATGCGCATGCATGTACTGGATTTTTGTATGTTATGATTGGTCGCCATGCGCATTTGCGCAGTATAAATATCTCCTCTGTCTTGAATCATTTTCACACACCTGCGTATGCATGTTTGCCATGGTTCATACGAGCAGGCTTCAGTAGATATTTCTTTGACTGACGTCACACGCCTGCGCATACATGCCGTGATTGCTTGCTGTGCACACAGGAGCAGTAGATACCTTTCTTTGATCGACGTCACGCGCCTGTGCATACACACTTTTGGGAAACCAATTTCATTGAGTGCATGCGAATTGTGGACCTCACGTCATTATGACTATTTGAACCCGTTATCTGTATAAAAGACACCTGTCCACACACTCAATCAATCACACTCCAACCTCTCCACCATGGCCAAGACCAAAGAGCTGTCTAAGGACACTAGGGACAAAATTGTAGACCTGCACAAGGCTGGGATGGGCTACAGGACAATAGGCAAACTTCTTGGTGAGAAGGCAACAACTGTTGGCGCAATAATTAGAAAATGGAAGAAACACAAGATGACTGTCAATCTTTTTCTATTGTATCAAATACTTATTTTATGCAATAAAATGCAAATTAATTATGTACAAATCATACAATGTGATTTTCTGGATTTTTTTTAGATTCTGTCTCTCACAGTTGAAAAATAACAGACCACATCATTTTTTTTATAGGGGGGGTGGGGGGACTTGCAAAATCGGCAATGTATCAAGTACAAAAAGATGCCCGATCACAATCCATATTTCCAGACCCCCCACTTCTGTGTTTCAGGCAGCCCCCAAATCTTTTTGTAAGATGCCCGATCACAATCCATATTTCCAGACCCCCCACTTCTGTGTTTCAGGCAGCCCCCAAATCTAAGAAGCATCATTGTCAGAAGCTCCCTGTCATCTCCAATAGCTACAAGTACATTTCCTTGCAACCACAAAAAATGTAAAACCTGTCCATTTATAACGACCACATACAAGATAAAGATCCCCAATTCACATCAGGACTACAATATCCTTCTGCTTTCAGCTGCATCACATCTAATGAAGAGTACTTAATTATATGTACCAAATGTCCAACTGGGGGTCTTTATGTAGGGGAGACAGGGAAAAAGCTTAGGACAAGGATGAATCATCATCGCTACACAATAAAAGAAAAAGAATAGATGTACCTGTAGCCAAGCATTTTTGTTCCCCTGATCACAGCATCAAAGACATGAAATAACTGGTATTGAAAGGTAATTTCAAATCTCAAAGAGAAAGAAGAATCTTGGAATATAAACTAATGGTGACCTTTGACACCTTCAGAGCAGGAATGAATATGTCGCATGGATTTATATAATTCTACATCAACTAAGGAATGTGCCCATCAGACTTTTGGGGCCATCATAACACTGGACCTAGTCACAGGACAATAAAATCTTCACACTCCTTATCTATTAACTGCTAAAATATTTATAGCCAGAACTGTTTATCTCTCCCATAGTAATAACTCTGCTTTCCGTCACCTGCCTCATCTATTGCATTATTTCGGCATCTTATTATGTATAAATATGTGACTCTTCAGATTTTGCGTTATACAAGCCTGCGTAGTCTCGAAAGCTTGCAACTTGTTACCATCTTTTCAGTTAGCCATTAAAAGGTATCAACCACTGAGGACTCTCAAATATTTTTCTATCTACTGACAAACACAGTACAAAAAATATATTATTTCATTTGGTGATCCTTACTGTTTTGCACATTTCTTTCACTTTTTTACACGCTCCTGCATTGAAGACAGTAGCTAAGTGCGATGAGCAAAGATTTCAGGTGGTTTGAAATACTGATTTTCTAATGAATACACGATCCTGTTCACACCTTATGTTATGGCCTCCATTTCTTCTGTTTGGCATCTGTCACCCATAAGCTATTCTAATATATGAATGCCCTGAGCTTTTTCAGGATGGCGATGTTTAATAGATGCGATTATAGCTAATGGGTGACGGATAACACTGTAAGATATACATTTAATGAATCCTAAAAGCCTATGACACATCTGTTAAATGAATGCCTGAGATGGATGCCAGACAGTGACATGTTCTCCTATCGATTTCCATATTAAAAAAATAAATACTTTAACACTCTATGTTCTATAGAGCCCTACAGACATGTTTAGTGTGTACAATAGAAAATTTCCAGGTACACACTAAATGCACGGCAAAATAATGGTGTGAACAATGCCTTATCAGTTATACTTAATATTCTAATCCACCTGCTATTTTAACAGAGTTGTTAAAGGGGTTGTCCTGACTTGGGTTTTAAGTCTGCAAGTCAGCAGTTACTCTATGTGACTACAGTCTTGTGAATCCTCACAGCGCGCAGTGTGTGCACTGTCAGGATTCTCCATTACTGGCACCAAGAACGCGCGGGCACGTGACCGCAAATATCCTATTCGCATACATGCGGTCAAGTGCTGGCTAGACGTGGCCAGCCACAATCAATACAAGTGAATATTACGAGACCAGACACATCTAGTCAGAATGTGGCCGTAAGTATGCAAATTACATGCTGATGGCCACATCACTGCCTGCTCCCAGCTCTGGAAAAGCCTGACAAGCAGACACTGCATGCTGGGAGGATTCACAAGTCTGCAATCACATTGAGTGACTGCAGACTTGAGTCCCAAGGCTGGACAACTCCTTTAACCCCTTTACGACATAGGGCGTATTAATACGTATCTGTGCCCTTAGCCTTATGGACCAGATATGTATTTATACGCCCTATCTTTAATGTGGCACCACGACCGAAGTCGCGGTGATAGCATTAAATTCCGGTGCCATCTTTCCTTAGGGTAGATGGCACCGGCATCTCGGGGGTTGTCGCCGCCCCTTCACACCCACGATCGCTGTGATTGGCTGTTCAATTCTGAACAGCCAATCACAGCATTTCTCACTGTTTCCGGCAATCAGATTGCCGGAAACAGTGATGTGCAGCCTAGGATCGGTGCTCCCAAGAGCACCGATCCTAGGCTGTTGCCTAGTAACCCCAGCCCTCTCCCCAAACTGCTAGGATCGGTGCGATCGCCGATCAAATCGATCGCACCGATCACAGCGGGACCGCGCAGTAACAGGGCGGTCACGGGGCAGTGACCGGCTTGTGACCTGCCTGTCACCTCCCCATGACCCCCTGTGATGTCATAGATCCCCCAGCCAGCCCCCAGCCAGCTCTGATTGGAGCGATCGATGATGACATCGATCGCTTCAATCAGAGTACCTGAACACAGGTGACAGGGCGGTCACAGGGCGGTGACCGGCTTGTGACCTGCCTGTCACCTCCCTGTGACCACCTGTGGTGCGTGCCCAGGCCCCAGCCATCTCTGATTGGTGCGATCGATGTCATCATCGATCGCACCAGAGTACCTGACCGGGAGGTGACCGGCCTGTGACCTGCCTGTCACCATCCTGTCACCCCCCCTGTGACCACCCTGCAGATCCTCACACTTGGTGAGGATTTCTACAGAGCGGTCACGTCTGATCTGCGCTGTGCTGGGCCTTGTAGTGCCATAGAATCTTCTGTTACACTACAAGACCTTTCTCCTACCTGCTCCAGTCGCTGCTGCTGCTCCGGCATCCTGCTGTGGTCTCCAGGATCCTGGATCTCCTGCTCCGGCGTCCTGCTGCTGTCTCCAGGTTGCTGGGTCTCCAGCTTCGGCGTCCTGCTGCTGTCTCCAGGGTCCTGGGTCTCCAGCTCCTTGTCTTGCTTCTGCGGATCCTGCTCCAGAGCCTCTTCAAGAACCTGCTGCTGATCCTGCTGAAAGAAGAACAGAGAAGACTTTGGTAAGTCCATCTCTGTTCTCCCCTCATCCACCCCTCTCCCCCCCTCCTTTTACCCCCAATCCTCCTCCCCCCCAGTTTTTTTTTTTTTTTTCGTGCGTCCTGCAGTGGCCGAGCGCTGAGCAGAGTTTACGTCACTGATCAACGTCCATGCTCGCTGCTTTTTCTTGTCCCTGTCAATTCCCCCCCCCACCTTTGCACCACATCCGCGCACACACCCAGCAGCTGCCGAGAGTTGATTGGTGACATAGTTCACCGATCCGCACTCGTGCTCGCTGTTTGCACCACCTACGGTAGTTCATTTTTTTCTCTTTTTTTTTTCAGAAAAAAAAAGTTCACACCAAGCACACTGACACACAGACACTCTAAATAAAGTACTGACACACACGCACCACATACATGAGAAAAAAAAATGTCCGGCTCATCCCAAACTCGCTATTCAGCGGAGGAGGCATACGCTATTGTTGCCTCCGACACTGAGACTGACAGCGAGGGCAAGGATCCCACATTTCTTTACTTTTCCGACGCCTCATCGTCTTCCTCTTCCTCCTCTTCTTCCTCCTCTTCCTCCTCAGGTGCTGCTGGACCGCCCCGCAGTCGTCGCAGGAGAGAAGATGTTCCAGCGCCCCCCACTACTGATCTCGTATGGACCTTGCCCCCTGAAAATTTTGACCCACTGATTCCTGATTTCGTGGCGGAATCAGGAATCAAGTTTGACACCACCGGCTTCACAGAAATAGACTTTTTCAAAGTCTTTTTCTCTGCGCATTTTATAAACCTCATGGTGGGCCAAACTAATTTGTATGCTCATCAATTTTTGGAACAAAACCCCTCTTCATCATTTTCTAACTGGTCTCCTGTAGACGCAGAAGAAATGATGAAGTTTTGGGGCCTGGTCCTTCATATGGGGATGCTGAAAAAAACAGAGGTTCAGCAATACTGGAGTGTTGATGCTTTGTATAACACTCCAGTGTTCCGAACGGTCATGACCCGGACACGTTTTGAGGCCATCCACAAGTTCTTGCATTACCAAGATAATGCAAGGTGTCCTGCACGCGATGACCCAAACTTTGATCGTCTTTTCAAAGTTTGGCCGGTCATCGAGCACTTCAACAACAAGTTTGGTGAAGTGTACGTGCCCCAAAGGGACATCTGCGTGGATGAGTCCTTAATTTATTTTAAGGGGCGGTTTGGATTCCGGCAGTACCTGCCCAGTAAAAGGTCCAGGTACAGGATCAAGCTGTATAAACTTTGTGAGAGTACCTCAGGGTACATGAAAGAAAAAAAGCAAAGGGTAGAGTAGGCAACAAGCACAGTAAATAATCAAATATAGAGGCAGTGTGTTGAAAACATTGTAGAAATTTTATTATAGAAAAGACATACAACACCACTTAGTTAAAAAATACAGTTAAAAAACATATAAGACAAAAAACGCATGGACAGAAATACCCCTCTAGAGAGTTCTAACATGTGAATCCAATAGGTATAGTGTACATACAGATATCTACATCAGAGAATATATGGCACAAATCTAATATGAGATCCAATGATCCTTGTTGTATAAACAGACCGCTATAATAAGCCCTCTGAATGATCTATATGACATAGGTATAATATAAGATCCGATAATCCTAATACTGCGAACAAGCTACTACGATGAGCCCTCTGAATAATTAATAAAAATGTCACTATAATAGAGAATTCAAATATCAGGGAAGAATATATCCTCCCAGAAATAAGTGCATATCTGACAGTTAAGGATCTAACAGAGAGGCTGCATGAATCAATCAAAAGGTATGATACTAACCATATGGGTTCGCAATAGAATGCAGGGGATGTCACCGATGCGTGACCCTACGCGTTACGCCATTAAGTCCTGGCTTCCTTAAAAATAAAAAAGTGTTTTTTTTTCCACTTTTTCATTTTTACGAATCAATTTGTGAAGCACCTGGGGGTTCCAAGTGCTCACTATGCATCTAGATAGGTGCCTTGGGGGGTCTAGTTTCCAAAATGGGGTCACTTGTGGGGGAGCTCCAATGTTTAGGCACACAGGGGCTCTCCAAACACGACATGGTTCCAATTTGTTAGCGGACACCATATCGCATTTGGAGAGCCCCTGTGTGCCTAAACATTGGAGCTCCCCCACAAGTGACCCCATTTTGGAAACTAGACCCTCCAAGGCACCTATCTAGATGCATAGTGAGCACTTTGAACCCCCAGGTGCTTCACAAATTAATCCGTAAAAATCAAAAAGTGTTTTTTTTCCACTTTTTCATTTTTACGAATCAATATCTGAAGCACCTGGGGGTTCCAAGTGCTCACTATGCATCTAGATAGGTGCCTTGGGGGGTCTAGTTTCCAAAATGGGGTCACTTGTGGGGGAGCTCCAATGTTTAGGCACACAGGGGCTCTCCAAACGCAACATGGTGTCCGCTAACAATTTGAGCCGATTTTCCATTCAATTTGTTAGCGGACACCATGTCACGTTTGGAGAGCCCCTGTGTGACTAAACATTGGAGATCCCCCACAAGTGACCCCGTTTTGGAAACTAGACCCCCCAAGGCACCTATCTAGATGCATAGTGAGCACTTGGAACCCCCAGGTGCTTCACAAATTAATCCGTAAAAATAAAAAAGTGTTTTTTTTTCCACTTTTTCATTTTTACGAATCAATTTGTGATGCACCTGGGGGTTTCAAGTGCTCACTATGCATCTAGATAGGTGCCTTGGGGGGTCTAGTTTCCAAAATGGGGTCACTTGTGGGGTAGCTCCAATGTTTAGGCACACAGGGGCTCTCCAAACGCGACATGGTGTCCGCTAACAAACTGAATGGAAAATCGGCTCAAATTGTTAGCGGACACCATGTTGCGTTTGGAGAGCCACTGTGTGCCTAAAAATTGGAGCTCCCCCACAAGTGACTCCATTTTGGAAACTAGACCCCCCAAGGCGCCTATCTAGATGCATAGTGAGCACTTGGAACCCCCAGGTGCTTCACAAATTAATCCGTAAAAATAAAAAAGTGTTTTTTTTCAACTTTTTCATTTTTACGAATCAATTTGTGAAGCACCTGGGGGTTCCAAGTGCTCACTATGCATCTAGATAGGTGCCTTGGGAGGTCTAGTTTCCAAAATGGGGTCACTTGTGGAAAAGCTCCAATGTTTAGGCACACAGGGGCTCTCCAAACGCAACATGGCGTCCCCTAATTATTCAAGCAAATTTTACAATCAAAAAGTCAAATGGCGTTCCTTCCCTTCCGAGCCCTGCCGTGCGCCCAAACAGTGGTTTTTCCCCACATATGGGGTATCTGCGTGCCCAGGGGAAATTGCACAACAAATTTTGGGGTCCATTTTTTCTTGTTACCCCTGCGAAAATAAAAAAATTGGGTCTAAAGTAACATTTTTGTGAAAAAAGTTAAATGTTCATTTTTTTCTTCCACATTCCAAAAATTCCTGTGAAGCACCTGAAGGGTTAATAAAGTTCTTGAATGTGGTTTTGAGCACCTTGAGGGGTGCAGTTTTTAGAATGGTGTCACTTTTGGGTATTTTCTGTCATAAAGACCTCTCAAAGTGACTTCAAATGTGACGTGGTCCCTAAAAAAATGGTTTTGTAAATTTTGTTGGAAAAATGAGAAATCGCTGGTCAACTTTTAACCCTTATAGCTCCCTAACCAAAAAAAATTTTGGTTCCAAAATTGTGTTGATGTAAAGTAGACATGTGGGAAATGTTATTTATTAACTATTTTGTGTGACATATCTCTCTGATTTAAGGGTATAAAAATTCAAATTTTGAAAATTGCAAAATTTTCTACATTTTCGCCAAATTTCCATTTTTTTTCACAAATAAACGGAAGTGATATCGAAGGAATTTTACCACAATCATGAAGTACAATATGTTACAAAAAAACAATCTCAGAATCAGTGGGATCCATTGAAGCGTTCCAGAGTAATTACCTCATAAAGTGACCGTGGTCAGAATTGTAAAAATTGGCCTGGTCATTAACGTGCAAACCACCCTCGGGTGTAAAGGGGTTAAGAAAAGTTATTTTCATTTCTTTCTTTAGTATGGTCTGTACTTGTTTCCTCTGAATCATAAAGTGCTGTGGAATATTATTATTTGTCAGTGATATTACTAATATTTGAAGTGTGCACTGTTTTGCCAGAGTACTTTTCTAAAATACACCTCTGCTGCCCTCTACTGCTGAAATATATTTTCTGTAACATTCGTGTTGAACTCACCGGCTTGAAGATTTGCACAGTAAACAAGAACTTGTGTAAAGGAAAAACGGAAAAATAAATCTTCTTAGAAGTGATCAGTTTGTCAAAATTGCTGCAAAAGAACTCATCCAATAACTAAAGAATATACACATCTTTTTGAACATAGGTTAAAAACAAGCAAGGGAGAAAAAAAAAATCCAAGACAGATTAATTAGTAATGTAGCATGCAAATTGCCTCTTCAGAGAAAAAGAGGACTTGAACTCTATAGCGCCACCTATTGGAAGCAGCAATCCTACGTCACAATCAACTCTTTAACGAGTCGTGCAATATGACTTAGGATAAAAGCCAAATCAGAATCTCAATTTGCAGACACGGTGTTTCGGGCTGTTGGCCCTCGTCAGTGCAAAGTATGAGAACTGATTTGGCTAGATGAGATGCACTGAGGAGGGCCAACAGCCTGAAACACCGTGTCTGCAAATTGAGATTCTGATTTGGCTTTTATCCTAAGTCATATTGCACGACTCGTTAAAGGGTTGATTGTGACGTAGGATTGCTGCTTCCAATAGGTGGCGCTATAGAGTTCAAGTCCTCTTTTTCTCTGAAGACGCAATTTGCATATTAAATTTCCCAGAGGAGCATTGCACGGCGAATAAGCCTCCTTACCTTGACATGCCAGAGCTGGTATGTCACTCTCCACAAGGAGAAACGTTACCCCTTAGACCTTAATGTAGCATGAACACTTTTTTAAGGTTAGAATTCTAGGGAACTCTGGTGTTTAAAAAATATATTCAATTAGCTTCCCTATTACGGAGGAAAGCTTATTGAATATATTTCTGATCATCTCCGTGAATGTGTTCTTATGTATGTTCAATCACATACGGTAAGTTACAAATCTTGAGGTGTCTCTACTGTGTTCAAGAATGAAGTATTTTGCAGCATAAGATGTATTATGAGTAGAAGCCTGACTAGTATAATATAAATGTTTTCTAATCTTATATAACCACAACTTTTTTATATCAATATATGGAAGGCATGGCAGGCATAAGAACGTTCCATACATTCAAAACGCGTTGGTTTTTCATGTTTTTTGTTTTTCATGTTGCTTCCGATGCTGCAATTTATTACCAAATTATAATTAAATAATAAAGAAAACTAAATTTGAATTCATAATACATTGATGTTAGGCTCAGGTAAGGTGGATCCTCCAAAACCAAGGTCTGGGTGGGTACACGGGCAACGGCCGTCAGTACCTCGAACGGGTGAGACATGTGTAGCGGTGTCCAAACAACACTGTAAGGCAGGATTCAAGTACGGCACAGCAGACGAGGAGGCAGAAACAAAACACCGGCTTTATTACGTAAAAGAGGATATATGCCGGAAGATAGGAATAACAGTTTTTATAACAATGATGTTAATAACATAAATATAAGGAGAAATAGCTGAAGCGGGTCACAAAATTATGCTCCAGCTATGGCAATGATAGTACAATACAGACAGTATAAATCAGGTTTACAAACTACTATCGGCTAATTCACTACCTTTTTTTTCCGCTAAGCAGGCAATGATGCTACAGCATCCTAACTAAAGAGAAAACTGAACTACACCCTCATACAGTATGATACTGGTGTTTCACTCACAATTGTGCGGTTCAGGAATAGACAGGCTGCTGCTGCTTGGTTCTGTTGTAGCTGAGCCGGATGATTTATGCTTGAGTTCTTTCTCCTGTAGATTTGATCTCTGTCTCTCTTCCAGTCAGGCTAGTCTTATTCCCCTCTCAATGACGAGGGATGGCTGACACACTGTGTTATCTGTTACATCAGGTCACCAATCTTGCAATAATCCAGTCTATTTTCAGCATCTTCCAAAACTTTTCCCTCCTTGTCAGAGTATCCCATGCATCAGGGCCTGGGCGCCGAGAGGGTCTGAGAAAACTGTCCCACACCTTTGATTATTTTTTCCCCAGAGAACATCAGGTCCTCTTATTATCTCTCCTTATGAGGACACAAGCAAATGTCCTGTCTGTTACCTCAGACACACACAAGGTCTCTCTCACTTCTTGGTTCTTTTCCCATCAACAGAACACACCAAAACAACACGGTGAAGCGACTAGTCCTAGATCAATAATCAGAGGGGAGCATGGTCTCTTAAAGTCACAGTGTCATTCAATGTCCAGTAAGGGCTGACCCCCTACACATGCAGCGCACGGATAGCTAGGATATTGGAAACCGCAGGCAGTCAGGTGTCATCAAGAAGACCACGAATGGGCAGCTGGTATGCTGGAAACTGCAGGAAGGTAGGAGACGTATAGGAGACCGTTGATAGACAGCTGGGATGCTGGAAAATGCAGGCATGCAGGATACATCCAGGAGATCATGGACAGGCACCTGGGATGCTGGAAATCACAGGCAGACGGGAGACATCAAGGAGACCATAGACAGGCAGCTGGGATGCTGGAGGCCATAGGAAGACAGGAGACGTCCAGGAGACTGTAGGCATGAAGCTGGGATACAGTGACCCGCAGGCAGGAAACTTCCAAGAGACAGCAGATAGGCTGCAGAGCAGGTCAAGGGATTTAAAGCAACTCAGAGTCTTAGGTGCACTGAAGTCTTAATATTGAGACACAGGTGTGTGTCTTGGTGAGCATTATATAGGCCCAGGTGCCCACATGGGATCATGCTGAGCCATTTGCAAAGTCCGACATAGAGAACAACAAAGTCTAGTGGAGCAGGGTGAGGGAAGCAAAGCACGGAACTGGTACAGGTACATAACTGTACCCTCCTCTTAAGGCCCCTCCCAGAAGAATTAATAAAGGAAGAAAGCAGGGTGAGGGAAGCAAAGCACGGATCTGGGACAGGTGGATAACTGTACCCTCTTGTTAAGGCCCCTCCCAGAAGAATCAATAAAGGAAGAAAGCAGACACTTCATGAGTCACATTGGAGCATTTAAGTTCTTTTTCAGTATCCAACATCTCTCTTCAGGATCATATCCCTTCCAGTCAATCAATTAGAGGAGATTACCGCAAATCCTCTTACAGTCGAAGATCTGGTTGCTCTCATGCTCCTTGTTGGCATCAGAAGCGGGAGCAGGGACAGTCTTGACCATACAAGAGAACTTATTGAGGACCAGATGACGTAGAAGAGAGACATGAAAGGCATGAGGAATTCTCAGAGTGGGAGGTAGTTTAAGACGGAAGGTAGCTGGGCTTACATGATTAGAAGTTTGAAATTAACCATTGAACTTATGGTAAGTGCAAGTCTTCAAGCGGACGTTTTTCAAGGAAATCCATACCTTATCTAAGGGAGCGATGTTGGGAACAGGTCAACAGTGTCTATGAGCACTCTTCTTAATTTAGCTGCAGCTGCAGCAAAAGCTAACTTGTACCTTAGTCTAAATGTTATGGGAGTCTTGATGGACGCTGTTCACAGCAGGAAGTGCGCTTTTAGCTGTAATAGGGCACAAAGAGAAAAATGGCGTAAATCCAGCTCACCAAGAGGATTAATATGACAAGAATGCTATATTTATTCAAACATAAAAACATGTAAAACATATATTTATAGAGATCCATCAGATATGAGGCTCATGGAGGTGGAAGCTCTGTCCCCAACCACCACTATTTCTCCCTGTGTGGCGTCCCCACCTTACACAAGCACGTGTCCCAGAATATTTCCCGTGCCCTCACCAATGCAGTTACTTGGAAGGACCGCCTAACCACAAACACGTGGACAAGTGCTTGTGGCCAGGGACAGTACATCTCATTGGGTTAATATTGTGGAAGCTGGGACACTGTCGGACCCTGGGACGGAACACATCCTCCCGACGCAGGGGATTGGGGGTCCTGGGTCAATCAGGGTTGCCCCCACATTCTACAGCTCCTGCACCTCCTCCTCCTATTCAGTGTAACATACCTGGTGGCGGGCTTGCATGGTGCACCATCTCCCACTATGCAAGACCGCAAACTTGATCATCAGTCCAGTCTGCTAGCCTGGCTTCTTTCCATGCTGTCTGCCTCTGTTCTGGCTGCTTAGGGCGGCGGCCCGGTCACTTCCTGTTTCTTGTAGCTGCTGTGGGCACACCCCTAATGCGTCCTCAGCCTATTGCTGTCAGTCATTGGATATTTAAACCAGCTCCACATACAAACTGGGGCCTGAGCACCTTTAACATTCAGTGTGCTCCTTGACTCTGAATGTGCCAGGTCCTGTTCTGTTTTTCCCTGCCTGTCCGCCTTCCTGGAGGCTGTATTTCCAGGCCTGTCTGAACACGCTCCTAGCCTGTTCGTTTCTGCCTCTGGGGGCCGTATACCCAGCCTCGTTCCTGTATTTCGCTGCAGTAAGAGTTCCTGTCTGAACTGTCTCCTAACCTGTTACTTGTTTTGTCTCTATGTTCGTTTCCTCCCTTTTGCTGCACTGTCTGAACCAGCTCTTGGCTATACCTAGGCTCGATCCTGTATTTCGTTGCAGTACAGTTCCTGTCTGAACTGTCTCCTAACCTGTTACCTGTTTTGTCCCTATGTCCGTTTCCTCCCTTTTGCTGCAGTGTCTGAACCAGCACTTGGCTATACCTAGTCTCGTTCCTGTATTTCGTTGCAGTACAGTTCCTGTCTGAACTGTCTCCTAACCTGTTACCTGTTTTGTCCCTATGTCCGTTTCCTCCCTTTTGCTGCAGTGTCTGAGCCAGCACTTGGCTATACCTAGGCTCGTTCCTGTATTTCGTTGCAGTACAGTTCCTGTCTGAACTGTCTCCTAACCTGTTACTTGTTTTGTCTCTTTGTCCGTTTCCTCTCTTTTTCTGCAGAGTCTGAACCTGCACCTAACTCCTACTCGTTGTCGCTGTAATTCTGTTTGTGAGTTTGGAGTCCACTCGCTACTTCTTTGCAAGTACCTTGTGTGTATCTGGTTCTGCCTTTCCCTTCCTGTCTGTTCCGTGTGAACAGAGCCCTGTCCCCTCTGCTCTTTCTTTGCTCACCGCTTTTGCGGTTTATCTCTGCTCTGCTTTGTCCACCGCGCCTGCGGTTTCGCTCTGCTCAGCCTTGTCCACCGCGCCTGCGGTCTCGCTCTGCTCAGCCTTGTCTACCGCGCTTGCGGTTTCGCTCTGCTCAGCCCTGTCCACCGCACTTGCGGTTTCGCTCTGCTCAGCCCTGTCCACCGCACTTGCGGTTTCGCTCTGCTCAGCCCTGTCCACCGCACTTGCAGTTTCGTTCTGCTCAGCCTTGTCCACCACACCTGCGGTTTCGCTCTGCTCAGCCTTGTCCAATGCACCTGCGGTTTCGCTCTGCTCAGTCTTGTCCACCGCACCTGCGGTTTCGCTTTACTCTGCTTGATTACCGCATCTGTGGCTCTGAACCTGTCTCCTAGTCTGTACTGGACCCTACCCAGCCTGTGCTCTAACCTGCCTGTTCCTGTATTCCCCGGTGTTGGTCAACAGCCGTGTCCGGGGCCTGACCTGGAGTCGCACCTGGTCCCTCTGCTCGGTTCCTCCCTGGTGCACAGGCGTCATTAGCCGTCGTGCGACCTTGGTCGGATCGGGTAGATACTTAGTTACGCCCCTCCAGGCACTCTCCGGTTCATGGTCCAGTGGGATCACTAAACATGCACACGCCAGTCAGTCCGGGCGTGTGCATAACATTCAGTCTCCATCTCCATCACTTGATTAATTTTTTTCAGGAGATATTACAGATTATGGACTTAAACTTCATGGGTGCCAATAACAATAAGCAGGACTGTATGCTTAGGTGACAAACAGCACACCGCTGCAGAGTTGTTGAAAGCTGTAACAGAGAAGGCAGATCTGTGGCCCTTACTGCTGAAGCTACAGCCAGGCATGGTCGTGTGTGACCATGGCTGGAACTTGGTGGCGGCTCTGAAGGTGGGCAAGCTCACACACGTACCATGCCTGGCCCATGTGCTCAACTTAGTGGATCAGCGGTTTCTCAAAACCTATCCAGATCTGCTAGAGTGGCTTATGAAAGTAACCTGCATGTGTGCCCATTTCAGAAAGTAAGCTACAGCTTCTGCCGCCCTGGCAGTGCTTCTGCAGCATTTGCAGCTTCCAGCTCACCGACTGGTGTGCAATGTGACCACGCGTTGGAAATCAACGTTGCAGATGTTTGGAATGTTTTGTGAGTAGAAGAGGGCAGTTGTTAAGTACCAGCTTCAACACGCCAGTCGGAATTCAGGTCAGCCTCCACATATAAAAGCTGATGAGTGGGCATGAATGTCTGACATCTGTGCCATCTTCCAAAACTTTGAGGACTCCGCCAAGATGGTGAGCGGCGATGACGCCATAATTAGCGTCACCATCCGGCTTCACTGTCTACTGAAACGCTTGCTGCTCACAATTACAGAGGAGGCATTGCAGGTGGAGCATGATGAGATGGACAAGGAACTATACAGGGTGATGCTACACAGCCCAGCTTCATCTCATCTCAAAGCGGATTGGGTGATAACGAGGAGGAGGAGGAAGAGGAGGATAACATGGACAGTCATCCTCTTGGTGAGTACAGGGAAGTCTTGGCTGTTGGCAGTCTGGCGCACATGGCTGACTTTATGTTTCGCTGCCTTTACCGTGACCCTCGTGTTGTACATATTTTAGACATTACAGAAAACTGGTGCGGCACGAGAGAAATCTTGGAGACGGAGGTGTGAGGTTCAGATTAAGGAGGACTTTAGTCTTAGATCAGTTGCAGAACGGAGGGCACGGAAGGGGTGATAGACAGAAATGAGGGATGAGATATAGGGCGGTGCAGAACTGTGGAGAGTTTGGTGGGTGAGAAAGATGAGTTTGTATTTTATTCTGCAGTGAATGGGTAACCTAACAAGTGCAATGAATGGCAAAGGGTTGAGGCATTGGTGAAGCAGCTTGATAGAAATACGACCCTGGCTGCTGAATTCAGAATGGATTGGAGAAGAGAGAGATTGTTTACAAGGAGACTGATTAGAAGAGAATTGCTCTAGTGAATAAGAGTGGCAGTAAGAGTTTTTGCAGTATCAAAGGTGAGAAAAGGTCGGATTTTGGAGATGTTTTTAAGGTGCAGGTGACATGAGCGAGTGAATGATTTTCCATGGGGGAATAAAGGAAAGTTGTGTGTCAAATATGACTCCAAGACAGCAAGCGTGCTGAGTGGGAGTTATGGTGGTACCACCTAAAGGAGATTGCAAAGTCAGGTATAGGTAGGTTAGTAAAAGTCAGATATAGGTAGGTTAGTAAAAGTCAGGTATAGGTAGGTTAGTAAAAGTCAGGTATAGGTAGGTTAGTAGAGGGAGGAACAGGGGGTTAAGAGGGAGTTAATTTTTGGAGATATTCAGTTCAGACCCTTGTTGAAGAATTATAAAAAAAAAATTCCCATCTGACAACGCTGGCGGCAGAGGTCACAGACAGTTTATTGGATAACCAAAGAGTACAGGTGAGGGAGACACACACCAGATGCGGCAGAGGCAGGGGAATGCTATCAAAGGTTTGGGACACTTTTCTCAGACGCTCCCAGTGCCCAGGCCCTGATACACTAGGTACTCTTACAAGGAGGGAAACGTTTTGGAAGATGCTGAAAGACTACCTTGGCGACTGTATCAGCATTAGAGATGAGCGTTGTTCTACTCGAACTGTTCGCCAATCTCAAATTCGAGCTGTTTTGGGCGGTGTTCGATCCGTTCGGCGAACACGAACGATTTGAGAAAAATTCAGCTGTTCGAGGTTATGTTCGATAACTGTTCGTGCACCAAAATCATAACTGGATTTTTTCTCAGTAATGATGAAAATTAATGTTAATACGCAGTTTGAGTGTACAGCGGGGTGGGGGGAGGGGCAGGGGATGGATCTCTGCAGGAATAATGAAGATCTCCATTTTTTTTTCTCTTTCCCGCATTTGCAGTGGGGAGGTGCAGTCTGTCAGCCTATCAGCAGCGCACACACGGAGCGAACTGCTGTTTTTCACACAAGCAAGGGCATGTGTCATTGGCAGTGTATGTCACATGTCCTTGCCCTATAAGACCAAGCCATTTTCCCCGTCGCCACCATTTTCTCACTGCTGCAGCTGCGTGTTAGACGGCACCGCTGTTGCTGTGTGCGCTATACCTTGTTAATTTCAAGCAAATTTTCGCACAAATCTACAGATAGCTTGGGAGTAGGGAATAGTTGTGATTGCAGTCCTTTTAAGGACTAGCTTACAGCATTTCCTACGACTTTTATCAGGCAGGTCTGTGCTCTTAAATAGCTAGATTGTGGGAGTAAAGACTAATTGTAATTGCAGTCCTTTTCAGGACTAGGTTACATCAGTTCCTATCAGTTTTTGCCAGGCAGGTCTGTGCCAGTGCTGTGCAAGTTTTTTTCACAGCATTTGGCTGAATCTAGCAAAGCTAATCCTTTTTGGCCTATTGCAGAGTGTGTTAGTCAGTGGAGTAGCCTATCTGTGTTGCAAGATATACCACCTGTGTATAGAATACCAATTTTTTACTGCACCTAGTGAAGTAAAATCTTTTGGGCATAGCATCATTCTATTAGTCCATCTATACTGACCTCCATCAGGTTGCAAATTGAATATAATTTTTTTCTGCATCTAGCTCTGAAAAAATATTTGGGCTTCTAGCAGTGTGTGGGACTTGTTCTATTAGTCCATCTATACTGACCTCCATCAGGTTGCAAACTGAATATAATTTTTTGCTGCATCTAGCTCTGAAAAAATATTTGGCCTTCTAGCAGTGTGTGGGACTTTCTCTATTAGTCCATCTATACTGACCTCCATCAGGTTGCAAATTAAAAATAATTTTTATCTGCATCTAGCTCTGAAAAAATATTTGGCCTTCTAGCAGTGTGTGGGACTTTCTCTATTAGTCCATCTATACTGACCTCCATCAGGTTGCAAATTGAATATAATTTTTTTCTGCATCTAGCTCTGAAAAAATATTTGGGCTTCTAGCAGTGTGTGGGACTTGTTCTATTAGTCCATCTATACTGACCTCCATCAGGTTGCAAACTGAATATAATTTTTTGCTGCATCTAGCTCGGAAAAAATATTTGGCCTTCTAGCAGTGTGTGGGACTTTCTCTATTAGTCCATCTATACTGACCTCCATCAGGTTGCAAATTAAAAATAATTTTTATCTGCATCTAGCTCTGAAAAAATATTTGGCCTTCTAGCAGTGTGTGGGACTTTCTCTATTAGTCCATCTATACTGACCTCCATCAGGTTGCAAATTAAAAATAATTTTTATCTGCATCTACCTCTGAAAAAATATTTGGGCTTCTAGCTGTGTGTGGGACTTGTTCTATTAGTCCATCTATACTGACCTCCATCAGGTTGCAAACTGAATATAATTTTTTTCTGCATCTAGCTCTGAAAAAATATTTGGCCTTCTAGCAGTGTGTGGGACTTTCTCTATTAGTCCATCTATACTGACCTCCATCAGGTTGCAAATTAAAAATAATTTTTATCTGCATCTACCTCTGAAAAAATATTTGGGCTTCTAGCTGTGTGTGGGACTTGTTCTATTAGTCCATCTATACTGACCTCCATCAGGTTGCAAACTGAATATAATTTTTTTCTGCATCTAGCTCTGAAAAAATATTTGGCCTTCTAGCAGTGTGTGGGACTTTCTCTATTAGTCCATCTATACTGACCTCCATCAGGTTGCAAATTAAAAATCATTTTTTTTCTGCATCTACCTCTGAAAAAATATTGGGCTTCTAGCTGTGTGTGGGACTTGTTCTATTAATCCATCTATACAGACCTCCATCAGGTTGCAAACTGAATATAATTTTTTTCTGCATCTACCTCTGAAAAAATATTTGGGCTTCTAGCTGTGTGTGGGACTTGTTCTATTAGTCCATCTATACTGACCTCCATCAGGTTGCAAACTGAATATAATTTTTTTCTGCATCTAGCTCTGAAAAAATATTTGGCCTTCTAGCAGTGTGTGGGACTTTCTCTATTAGTCCATCTATACTGACCTCCATCAGGTTGCAAATTAAAAATAATTTTTATCTGCATCTAGCTCTGAAAAAATATTTGGCCTTCTAGCAGTGTGTGGGACTTTCTCTATTAGTCCATCTATACTGACCTCCATCAGGTTGCAAATTAAAAATAATTTTTATCTGCATCTACCTCTGAAAAAATATTTGGGCTTCTAGCTGTGTGTGGGACTTGTTCTATTAGTCCATCTATACTGACCTCCATCAGGTTGCAAACTGAATATAATTTTTTTCTGCATCTAGCTCTGAAAAAATATTTGGCCTTCTAGCAGTGTGTGGGACTTTCTCTATTAGTCCATCTATACTGACCTCCATCAGGTTGCAAACTGAATATATTTTTTTTCTGCATCTACCTCTGAAAAAATATTGGGCTTCTAGCTGTGTGTGGGACTTGTTCTATTAATCCATCTATACAGACCTCCATCAGGTTGCAAACTGAATATATTTTTTTTCTGCATCTACCTCTGAAAAATTATCGGGCTTCTAGCTGTGTGTGGGACTTGTTCTATTGGTCCATCTATACTGACCTCCATCAGGTTGCAAACTGAATATAATTTTTTTCTGCATCTAGCTCTGAAAAAATATTTGGCCTTCTAGCAGTGTGTGGGACTTTCTCTATTAGTCCATCTATACTGACCTCCATCAGGTTGCAAATTAAAAATAATTTTTTTTCTGCATCTACCTCTGAAAAAATATTGGGCTTCTAGCTGTGTGTGGGACTTGTTCTATTAATCCATCTATACAGACCTCCATCAGGTTGCAAACTGAATATAATTTTTTTCTGCATCTAGCTCTGAAAAAATATTTGGCCTTTTAGCAGTGTGTGGGACTTTCTCTATTAGTCCATCTATACTGACTTCCATCAGGTTGCAAATTAAAAATAATTTTTTTTCTGCATCTACCTCTGAAAAAATATTGGGCTTCTAGCTGTGTGTGGGACTTGTTCTATTAATCCATCTATACAGACCTCCATCAGGTTGCAAACTGAATATAATTTTTTTCTGCATCTAGCTCTGAAAAAATATTTGGCCTTCTAGCAGTGTGTGGGACTTTCTCTATTAGTCCATCTATACTGACCTCCATCAGGTTGCAAATTAAAAATAATTTTTATCTGCATCTACCTCTGAAAAAATATTTGGGCTTCTAGCTGTGTGTGGGACTTGTTCTATTAGTCCATCTATACTGACCTCCATCAGGTTGCAAACTGAATATAATTTTTTTATGCATCTAGCTCTGAAAAAATATTTGGCCTTCTAGCAGTGTGTGGGACTTGTTCTATTAGTCCACCTATACTGACCTCCATCAGGTTGCAAATTCAAAATAATTTTTTGTTTGCATCTAGCTCTGAAAAAATATTTGGCCTTCTAGCAGTGTGTGGGACTTTCTCTATTAGTCCATCTATACTGACCTCCATCAGGTTGCAAACTGAATATATTTTTTTTCTGCATCTACCTCTGAAAAAATATTTGGGCTTCTAGCTGTGTGTGGGACTTGTTCTATTAGTCCATCTATACTGACCTCCATCAGGTTGCAAATCGAATATAATTTTTTTCTGCATCTAACCCAGCCAATAGTTTTGGCCTAATACCACAGTTTGGCCACTCAGCTCTGCTCGGTTCCCATCCATTGTTTTTTTGTGCAAACAACTCCAGAGTTGTGAATTAGTTAACCACCAAAATGAGTGGAAAAAGGCCTGCTGCTGGTGGAAAGGGGAATAGGCGTGTTGGGAAGGGGAAAAAAGGTTGTGTCCGTGGGGTAGGTGTTAAAGCAACAGTAACATCTGCAGAAGAAAGACCATCTTCCAGCCAAACTAAAATGTCTACTTCTTTTAGCGGACAATGTGATAAGATCCCTTTCTTACGGCCACGCCAATCGCTACAAATTCCAGATGAGGCACAAAAACAGCAGGTGCTTCAACGGATATCAAGTGCTCCTTTAAGTGGGCTCTCCTCCACATCAACTTCAACATCACAAATACTCCAGTCCTCAAAGGTGTCACCCCAATCGCACTTGCTTCCTCACAGCTCCCAAATCTCCAGCTGCCCGTCTGAGTATGAGGTAGAACAGATGGTTGAGTCTGCAGAGCTGTTTACTCATACTATAGCCTGGGAATCAGAGGTCGACTCCAGCGCTTCTGTGAATCCAGACGAGGAAATGATCTGCACTGATGCCCAGAATCTTTATGAGTCGGATCCAGGACCAGACGCAGAAGGTTCTGTCCATAATGTAGACCCTCATTCCCAAACTGTAACTCCTGTTGGTGGAGACAATGAGGAAGACGATGATGAGACTCAAATACCTGATTGGAGCGACAACTTTAGTTTTTTGTCAGGGCAGGAACAGGTTGGCTCTGAGGACGACGGGTGTGATAACGCACAGGGTGATGATGATGAGGTTGGAGATCCCACTTACTGTCAACCCACAGTCAGCCAAGAGATGAGGTCAGCAGAGGAGGTGGAGGAAGATGCTAGTGACGACGAGGTCAGGTTGCGCCTTCCTGGACAGAGACGTAGTACTGGAAGCACGTCAACAACTGCATCCTCAAACACAACTCTGCCTCTCACCACAAGTCGTGGTGGCTCTTCAGGTCGCATGGGTGCTAAGCCTTGCATAGCCTGGGCATTTTTTCAGATCGATAAAGATGACCCAACTCGTGTTATCTGTAACATTTGTCAGCAAAAGCTAAGTAGAGGCCAAAAAATACATAGTTTGAGTACTTCATGCATGAACCGGCACATGGACATGAAGCATAAGTTGCAGTGGGAAGCTCAGTGTGCTACAATGCGGCCTAGCCGGCCGGGCCAACCACCGTCTGCCATATCTTGTGCATCCGCGGCCTCTTCATCCTCTGTGACTGGGGGGACAGCAGTCACACCTGTTTTGGGGCGCAGACCTGCCACCTCTTTACCCGCAACAGCCAGCGTGATTGGCAGATGATCATTTTCTTTGGAGGTGGTAACACCAGCTGGTGTTGAGCGCTGTCCGACATCGATAGCACCACCTTTGGATCAAGGCAACCTAACATGTCCGCCTGCATCTTCCTCACAGACCGGCAGTTTGCCGGGGACACCCTTATCAACCCCGTCTAAGCACAATAGCCAGCCCTCGGTCCCTCAGGTGTGGACAAGTAAAAGACCATTTCCTCCTAGCCATGAGAAAGCTAAGAGGTTGAATTTCACCATCTGCAAGCTCTTGGCTACAGAAATGCTGCCTTTCCGCCTGGTGGACACAGAGGATTTTCGAGACCTTATGTCCGTCGCAGTGCCCCAGTACCAGATGCCCAGTCGGCACTACTTCTCAAAGAAAGGTGTGCCTGCGCTCCACCAGCATGTCGCACACAACATCACCGCTTCTTTGAGAAACTCTGTGTGTGACAGGGTGCATTTCACCACAGACACTTGGACGAGTAGGCATGGACAGGGGCGTTACATGTCGCTGACTGGGCACTGGGTAACTATGGTGACAGCAGGACAAGGGGCTGCTGTCCAAGTCTTGCCGTCCCCACGAGTTGTGCGTCAATCCTCTTTATGTCAAAGTTCCTCCACTGCTTCTGCCTCCTCAACCTCCTCTCGGTCTTCCACCTGCACCCAAAGCCTGTCTGGTCATGCCACAAGCTTTCTAACTGCGCAGAAGGGATCCTGCACACCTCCTTACTATGCTGGCAGTAGGGCTCAACGTCATCAGGCGGTTTTTACTTTGAAATGTCTGGGAAATGTGAGTCACATAGCTGAGGAGTTGTGGTCAGCTCATTTCATGAATGGTTGTCTCCACTGGACCTGAAACCAGGGAAGGCCGTGTGCGACAATGCTGCAAACCTGGGTGCGGCCCTTCGCCGGGGCAATGTCACACACGTGCCTTGTATGGCTCACGTGTTGAACCTGGTTGTCCAGCAATTTTTAGCCCACTATCCCAGACTAGATGGCCTTCTGCAGAGGGCACGGTCGCTGTGTGCTCACTTCCGCCGTTCGCATCCCGCAGCTCAGCGACTTACATCTCTACAGAAGTCGTTGGGCCTGCCACTTCACCGGCTAAAATGCGATGTGCCTACCCGGTGGAATTCAACTCTGCACATGTTGCAGCGACTGTGGCAGCACCGACAAGCCCTGGTGCAATACGTTCTGACGTATAGCCTGGGCCAACGAGATCCAGAGGTGGGGCAAATCACGCTGGAGGAGTGGTCTCAGATCAGGGACCTATGCACCCTTCTGCACAGTTTTGAAATGGCGACGAAGATGTTTAGTGCTGACGATGCCATTATCAGCATGACTATTCCGGTGATTTACATGCTGGAGCACATGTTAAACAGAATTCGGAGTCAGGTGGTGGCACAAGAGGAGGTGGAGGAAGTAGAGGAGGAGGAGTTGTATGCGGAAGGGCTAACATCTGCAAGGTCCAGACGGTCGGCAGCACCAAGGCGGCAGGCATGTGAGGGTGGGGGAGATGGTTTTACCAGGGCGCATGGTAGCAGCCAAACTAGTGAGGAAGGTGCAGGAGCCCAGGAAGAAGTGGAGGACGAACTGATGGAAGACTCATCAGATGAGGGAGACCTTGATCACATTTCTGTTGTGCGAGGTTGGGGGGAGAGGACAGAGGAAGGAAGCATGATTGTTACCTCGCCACCAACACAACAGGGACTTGGTGCTCCTGGATGCGCAACACACATGAGTGCCTTCTTGCTGCACTACCTGCAACATGACCCTCGAATTGTGAGAATTAGAAATAATCCTGACTACTGGGTTGCCACACTGTTAGATCCCCGGTACAAAAGTAAATTTGCCGAAATTATTCCTGCCATAGAAAGGGATGCACGCATGCAGGAGTATCAGCAGAGACTGTTGCAGAATCTTACATGTGCTTTTCCACAAAACACCAGTGGTGCACGTAGTGAATCTCACAGTTCCAACTTGCCAATCGTGGGACCGTCAAGTTTTCAGCACTCAAACCGTAACAGAACCACAGTATCTGCTGGTAACATCAATTTTGCGGAATCATTTCACCACTTTTTTAGCCCATCCTTTGCAAGGCCACAGGAGACAAGAAGTCTGATACATAGTCAACGCCTAGAGACGATGGTACAGGAGTATCTCCAAGTAAACATTGAAGCCATGACTGTGTCACTGGACCCTTGCTCTTTTTGGGCTTCCAATCTGGATAAATGGCCGGAGCTAGCCACTTACGCCTTGGAGATCTTGTCATGCCCCGCAGCCAGCGTTCTGTCTGAGCGTGTGTTCAGCGCTGCTGGTGGTGTGCTGACAGATAAGCGCACGCGGCTCTCCACTGATAATGTAGACAGACTCACGTTCATAAAGATGAACAAATCATGGATCCGAAACGACTTTTCTACCCCTGTGTCATCCTGGGAGAGTAAAAGCTTGATGATTGGTTAAAATCACCCTACCAACCGTTTTAAGCTTTCAAATTACTAATCATGTTTATCTGTATCTTGGCTGGAAAATAATTTGGGCTTTGTAGCAGTGTGCAGCACTGATTCTATTAGGCCATCTATAATAAGCTCCACCAGATTTAAAATTACTAATCATGTTTATCTGTATCTTGGCTGGAAAATAATTTGGGCTTTGTAGCAGTGTGCAGCACTGATCCTATTAGGCCATCTATACTAAGCTCCACCAGATTTAAAATTAATAATAATTTTTAGCTGCATCTAGCCCGGAAAATAATTTTGGGGCTCCGAGATGCGCAAGACACATAAGTGCCTTCTTGCTGCACTACCTGCAACATGACCCTCATATTGTCAGAATTCAAAGTAATCATGACTACTGGGTTGCCACACTCTTAGATCCCCCAAACTTTTCGATCAACCTTTTCATTTTAATAAAGACCAAAAAAAATGTCATTTTTGAAATTATAAGCATTAGCAGGTTATTAGAAACCGAAATCAAACAGTTTTCAACTCAAAACTTTATTCTAGGTGATGTTACATTTTCACATAGGACCCCTTGTTCGAAAGGAGCTTCTGAACTCTCTCGTCCATTGAATTTGTCAGGTTTTGGATGGTTTCTGCTTCAATTGTTTTGCATGAGGACAGAATACCCTCCCAGAGCTGTTGCTTAGATGTGAACTGCCTCCCGCCATCATAGACACTCCTTTTGATGATGCTCCAGAGGTTCTGAATGGGGTAGAGGTCAGGGGAGCATGTGGGTCACACCATAAGTTTGTCCCCTTTTATGCCCATATCAGCCAGAGATGCAGATGTTTTATGTGCAGCATGAGATGGTGCATTATCATGCAAAAAATGATCTTGCTGTGAAATACACGGTTCTTCTTCTTGAACCATGGCAGGAAGTGCTGTTTGAGAAAATCCACATACATTATGGAGTTCATCTTTAGCGCCTTCAGGGATCCTAAAGGGGCCGACAATCTCTCTCCCCATGATTCCAGCCCAAAACATTACTCCACCTCCTCCTTGTTGGCGTTGTAGCCGTGTTTGCGTGGGGTGTCCATCAACCAGCCATCCTCCACTCCATCCATCTGGACCATCGAGCGCTGCACGGCACTCATCCGTGAACAAAACAGTTTTGAAATCAGTCTTCATGTAATGTTTAGCCCACTGGAGCCGTTTCTGCTTGTGTGAAGTGGATAGAGGAGGTCGACAGGATGGCGTATGCACAGCTGCAAACCTCTGAAGGACCCTGCATCTTGTTGTTCAGGGGACGTTGGAGGCACCAGCAGCTTCAAAAACTTGTCTGCTGCTATGACAAGGCTTTTTTGCCGCTGCTCTTTTAACCTGACGTAATTGCCTGTAGGAAAGAGTCCTCAATTTGCCCTTATCAGCACGCACACGTGTGTACTGTGAATCAGCTACATACTTCTTGATTGCCAAGACACTTCATCCTGATCATCGCACAATGTTGATTGTAGTCATGCCTTGACCTAAACACTCCACAATTTGTTGCTTCTCAGCAGCCGACACATCCTTTTTCTTTCCCATTTTGGCAGAAAATGTAGGCTGCTTAATAATGTGAGACAGCCTTCTTAAGTAGTCTTGCCTTTCATTGGACACACCTGCCAAACTAATTAGCACAGGTGTCTGCAATTGCTTACAGTGATATAAAGAGCCCTGACACACATCACCATCAATGAGTTTAACTGACAAACAAACAAATTCTTCCCTTATCACTCCTAAACACTTTTTGCATAATAATTTGGAACACAGTGTACATGTGCTTTTCCACAAAACACCAGTGGTTCACGTAGTGAATCTTACAGTTCTAACTTGCCAACCGTGGTCTGTATGGAGTTGTTCAATAAAGGGCCCAAAATTAAGATAACATAGATGGGAGAGGTCTCTATGAATAGGAATTCCTAAGTATTTGATACCCTGTGAGGGCCAGGCAAAGGGAAAGTTGGACTGGATGGAATCCTATATGGATTTGGGGAGGGAGACATCGAGGGCCTCAGACTTCGCTGCATTGATTTTAAAATTTGACCATGTAACAAAGTGATCTATTTCAGCCATAACAGCATGGATGGATATATGTGATTGAGTGATATATACTAGGACATCATCAGCAAATAGTGAGCACTTGTACTCGGTGCCTCCCACCTCAATCCACCTAATATTGGGGTTATGGCGAATTGATGAGAGCAGGTGCTCCGTCACTAGGATGTATAAGAGAGGGGACAGAGGACATCCCTGCCTTGTCCCATTGGTGATTGTGAAAGGTGATGAAAATGTTCTGATGCACCCCCTGGGCCTTGGGACACCCGGAGCCGGACCCTTTTTGGTGGATGCTGGTGGTTGTAGTCTTCGTGGCGGCGACCCGGTTCCGTGGCTCAGGGTGGTCAAACCAGTGGCGGAACTATTTATGTGGTTTTGATGTTTAAATGTCCGACTACGCCACCCGTGGATTGCGGTCAGAGTGAACCGCCGCTGCAGGGCAGACCGCTGAGGCTGGTGTTGTGGGTGCAGCAGAGTGTAGCATAACTCCCCAAGGGAGGAGTATAGCCTCAGGGCAGTGTATGTGGAGGATGGGGGTGATGGTGCAGGGCAGCAGCAGTAACGACACGGAGTCAGTGATGCAGTCCAGGGCCTTTACTCACAGTTCTTATTATCCAGACCACGTCTGCAGGTAACGGCTGCCCACGTCGTACTGTGCTCACCAGGTGAGGGGCTCAGACAACTCCCAGATAACTTTGGAGCGCTTTACAGGACCCCCTTTGTGTGTCCTTTGTCTGGCCTTTCTTACCAACCCTTCTGTCCGGCTGCCTCGGGCCTCCTCTTGGTAAACTTGGCGCCAGTTTCCCTGACCCTATGTGGTGCCTTCCTAGCGGGTGTAGCGAGGGGCTGCGCCACATAAAATGTCACAGCCTCCGGTTTCTAGCTGAGGGTCGTTTCCTGCCTCCACTAGTTTCGGGGACCGGTCTCCCCCTTTGGCCTGACCCCTCCACGCAGGTGGATTCGGGCGTGCGGTGGCGACTCGCCTGTCCGCACCCCTGGGATCCCATCATTCCTCGTTCCTGGAGCCTTCTCCGCTCCTCTTCCTTCCTTCTCCCTCTTCCAGGCCTGGGCCTCTGTTACTAGGCCCGCCTCCGGAGCAGAGCTCATGCAGAGCCCCTGCTCCCTGCCACTTCTGCTCAGACTTCTCTGCACTGAACTAAGATGGTGCCCACCTTTTATACTCCCTTCTCAATGCACCCAGGAACTGCTTCCTCCCTGCTCCTGCACTACAGGGTTCCCCTTCCTCAGTGTTCCCTCCCCCCACTCCAGCCAGGGACAGGGACTGTCGTGCCCATCTCAGAGGCATATTGGTCGCCCTGCCTCACGGCAATGTGGTGTAATGCATGCAGGTGTCGGGTCCTGATCCACACTCCATCCTTACCTGAGAGTGAGATATCACACCTCTGGGTGAGGTGCAATACCTCTGGGTGCTACAGTTCCATTTATCTTCAGCCTACGTGACGTATTGTGATACAGGGCCGTGATTTTGGCTATAAAAGGGTCCCCTAGACCCCTACCCCAAGCTTTTTAAGAGAAACATATATGGCGTGCCAGGAGACTCTATGGAATGCTTTCTCAGCATCCAACGAGAGTATCTAATTACAAATTTTTAACTGCATCTAGCCCAGGAAATACTTTGTGCCTAGTAGCAGTGTCTGCTAGTCAGCGGATTATCCCGGCTGTTAAGCAAGCTACACCACCTGTAGTTTGGACACTTAATTTTTTCAAAGGAAATGCCTCGGGACCACGGGATACTCAGTGAAGAGCATCAGGAGGCACCCCAAGGCATAGGGGCTGGGACTGGCAGTAGGATGCCTTGCGGTGGACAGCCGAGCTCGATCCTTATAAAAGCTTTTTAACTGCAGCAGCTTTAGTGGACGCTACTGGAGCTGGAATTACGCGGCTGCTGGCATGAGACTTGCCCTCCAATAGATCCTTGTAAATGGATTTAAAGTGTATTCATTCAAATTAGAGAGACAATTTAAATTAAAAAGCTTAGAGCTGCCTCCACCACAGGGGGGCTCGCTCGACCCACCAGCGGACAGGCACCAGTATTGGGAGAGGGGGGCTGGCCGTCAGGGTTCACCGCGGCTCTGGCACAAACCCGGCGACACGGAGGTGGCACGGGCAGGAGCGGACTGAACGTGTCGGCTTCTCACTTTTTGGATTTTAGAAGGGCATGACATGCCTATATCTGTGTCTCCCCCTCCTTTTACTCCTCCACCTCTTTTCTTTTCGCATGACTATATGTACTTGTCACTTTTCCATGTGTTAGTTGTGTCTTCTGAGCAGTTTGTCAGCTTTTGGACACCTTTGAAGGTGTTTTCTATGTGTTTCTATGTGTTTTTGTTTGCCTGCCATTGGTTTTAACGGTGTTCGAAGGTGTTCGACGAACAGTTCGGCGAACACACGGGTGTTCGACGAACCGAACCGAACTCGAACACTACGGGGGTGGCTCAACACTAATCAGCATCCTCCATGATTCCGTTCTGTGCCTTACAACTGTTGGGGGTCTATTCCCATACACCCCTTCATACCCAGACATGGGTAATATGGATTTCTTCTATCCTCCACCACCATATCACTAGGGTGACTATCAGGCAAAGCCGACATAATATTTTTTAAGTGTGTTTATGATGCGTGTAGGAACTATTTTTAGAAGCCTACCTTATTAAACTTATTAAACCTGACAGGACACACCTGTGAAGTGAAGACCATTTCCGGTGACTACCTCTTGAAGCTCATCAAGAGAATGCCAAGAGTGTGCAAAGCAGTCATCAAAGCAAAAGGTGGCTACTTTGAAGAACTTAGAATATAAGACATATTTTCAGTTGTTTCACACTTACTTGTTAAGTATATAATTCCACATGTGTTAATTCATAGTTTTGATGCCTTCAGTGTGAATGTACAATTTTCAAAGTCATGAAAATACAGAAAAATCTTTAAATGAGAAGGTGTGTCCAAACTTTTGGTCTGTACTGTATATGTATACCCCCCAGGGGTAAATGTCTTTAAATTGAGTATAATATTTGACACGTTCCATAAAAATGTCAGTATTACTACCGCAGTAGTATCTGATAGTCTGACGACCATGGTTTTAGTCAGCAACCTTGTAGTACACTTAGTATTGGTCAGCGACCAGGTGTGAATAGGTTCAAAAACACACAGCTGCCATACTTTAAATGGAGTAAAATATTTGACACGCTCCCAAAAAATTCAGGATTATTACCGCAGTAATATGGGATCATGTCGGATGACCACGGTTTTAGGCACTGGCCTTGTTGGATGGTATTTGTCCGGGACCAAGCATAAATAGGTTCAAAAACACACAGCTGCCATACTTTAAATGGAGTAAAATATTTGACACGCTCCCAAAAAATTCAGGATTATTACCACAGCAGTATGGAATCACGTCTGATGACCACGGTTTTAGGCACTGGCCTTGTAACAGATAATGCTTCTAGTCAGTTTGCCACCACCACCCTGTCTTCCACACAGTCCAGTCTCAGGAGCCGTAAGTCTGGACCACTTATTCCTCACCCTGATACTCCTTCCTCCCACCATGCCGATTGCCCGGAGACAAGTGATACCACACTTGGACACTCCGAAGAGCTGTTCACATTTCCATTTATAGATTCTGGCCACTCGCTCGGTCCGCTGAAAGCGGGGCAAGAGGAGATCACATGTAGCGATGCCCAAATATTTGACCAGCCACGGTCACACGAAGGCGACGGTGGGAAAGTGCAATTACTGTCGCAAGAGGTGGATGATGATGATGACGAGACAAAATTGTCAGCAAGTCAGAAGGAGGCCCAGGGTGCTTACGTGGAAGACGAGGTGGTGGACGATGAAGTCACTGACCCAACCTGGCAAAGTGACATGCATAGCGAGGACAGCAGTGCAGAGGGGGAGGGGGGCATAGCACCACACCCTCCATGCACAAGCTAACTGCACTCGATACTTGACTATTGCACTTAAACATACTGGCTGATGATCGGATCATGCAGTATTATATGATTATGATTGCCAGACCTGAAATAACAAGCACTTTTCCCCAATTCTGTCCACCCATTTCCTTGTAGATTGTAAGCTTGCGAGCAGGGACCTCACTCCTAATGTAACTGTTTAAACTGCCTTACCTTGTATTTTGAATTTATTGTATGTACATGTCCCCGCTTAATTGTAAAGTGCTGCGGAATATGTTGGCGCTATATAAATAAAAATTATTATTATTATATTATCAGTACCACAACAGGCAGGAAGAAGCAATGGGGTGTCCGCAGACAAGGCAGGCAACTGTTCCCCAAAACACCAATAAGAGAGAAGTTGCCAGTCCAACTGTTAGGTCTTCCCGAGCCTGACTCTTTTTTAAAGACTATCCAGTTAACCCAAAAATGCCATTTGCAACATCTGCCATGCCAGCATCAGCAGGGGCAGCAAAACTACCAGCCTGACCACCATCAGCATGCTCAGACACATGACAGCAAAGCAACTGACTAGTTGGGCCAAACGCCAGGGTCCAGAAACAGTGTCTGCGGTTGACACCACTGCCTCTTCCGCTGTTGCACATGCACGCCAAGCCTCTGTCCATAATGCAGGCGAAGATGCCTCCCACCCTGCATCTGTCGTTGCACACTTGCAACCATCACCGTCAGCAATGACGTCCACGTCCTTGTCCGATCGCCAGCGCTTTTGTTGTCCCTACCCCAGTACTTGGAATGCAAGCGCAAATACGCTGCCACCCACCCACAGGCTACAATACTAAACTGCCACATTTCTTGACTGCTTGCACTGGAACTGTTGCCTTTTAGGCTTGTGGAGATAGAAGCTTTCCGAAACCTCATGGCAGTGCAGTCCCTCGGTACTCGTTCCCCAGCCACCACTATTTCTCCCAGTGTGCTGTCCCCGCCTTACACAAGCATGTGTCCCAGAACATTACCCGTGCCCTCAACAATGCAGTTACTGGGAAGGTCCACCTAACTACGGGCACATGGACAAGTGCTTGTGGCCAGGGATGATACATTTCACTGACAGCACACTGGCTTAATATTGTGGAAGTCGGGACCCAGTCGGACCCTGGGACGGAACACGTCCTCCTGACACTGAGGATTGCGGGCCCTGGGTCAATCAGGGTTGCCCACACATTCTACAGCTCCTGCACCTCTTTCTCCTCCTCTTCTTCAGCCTACATCCCCGAAAAGACCACATCAGTCGGAAGCTGGAAGCACCTCAGCACTGCCTCGGCAAAGCGGTAACAGAAGCTGTGCTGCAGCTAATATGCTTAGTGGACAAAGCGCACACCGCTGCAGAGTTGTTGACAGCTGTAACATAGCAGGAAGATCTGTGGTTGTCACCGCTGAACCTACAGCCTGGCATGGTCATGTGTGACAATGGCCGGAACCTGGTGGCAGCTTTGAAGCAAGGCAAGCTAGCACACATACCATGCCTGACCTAAGTGCTCAATCTAGTGGTTCAGCAGTTTCTCAAAACCTATTCAGATCCGCCTGAGCTGCTTGTCAAAGTACGCTGCCCTTTTCAGAAAGTCAGCTACAGCTTCTGCCGCCCTCGCTGTGCTTCAGCAACATTTGCAGCTTCCAGCTCACCGACTGCTGCATGATGTCACCACGCATTGGAACTCAACCTTGCATATGTTGGGAAGGATTTGTGAGCAGCAGAGGGCAGTTGTTGAGTACTGGCTTCAACACGCCCATCGGTATTCAGGTCAGCCTCCGCAAATAAGAGCTGATGAGGGGGCATGGATGTCTGAAATCTGTGCCTTCCTCCAAAACTTTGAGGATTCCACCAAGATGGTGAGTGGCGATGATGCCATAATTAGCGTCACCATCCCACTTCTCTGTCTACTGAAACGCTCACTGCTCACAATTAAAGAGGAGGCATTGCAGGTGGAGCACGATGAGATGGAGCAAGGAACTATGCAGGGTGATGCCACATAGCCCAGCCTGATCTCATCTTTACACGGATTGGGTGATATGGCCTCTGGACACTCAGGACCAGGTTTCTCAGGATAAGAAGTGTGAAATGAACGAATCAACCTGGGAGTGTTCACCTCTGATGCTGAAACCCACATCCTCTCTTCTGGACCATAACCCTTCCAGTGCACCAAGTATTGTAGGAAACGACGTTCAGCGAACAATTTTACTGAACCTAGCTACAACCACCAAAACCACAATTTTGCCTGCAGAAACCAGTAGGTCCTTAATAAAATCCATGGACAAGTGTGTCCATGGCCTACTAGGGATAGGTAGCGGAAGAAGTGTACAAGACCAACGGGTATGCAAAACCTTAGAACGCATGCTAATACTACAAGCAGACATGTGTTCAATCACATCCCGATGCAACTCCGGTCACCAAAAATGACGAGAGAGGATATCCTTACCACCTGGATGACTAGCAAGCACAGAGTTATGATGTTCCTTAATTACTTTGTGACGCAGATTAGATGGTACAAATAACCTTCCTGAAGGGAAGGAGTCAGGGGCGTCCCCCTGATCCTCCAACACCTCACCCTCCAGTTCAGGATATAATGCTGAAATGACTACCCCCTTCTGCAATATCGGGGCAGGGTTCTCATGGTCACCACCAGGGAAGCTCTGGGACAAAGTATCAGCCTTGACATTTTTGACCCCTGGACGAAAAGTGACAACAAAATTGAACCTAGTAAAAAACAGGGACCATCTGGCTTGCCTAGGGTTGAGACGTTTAGTTGATTGGAGATATGACAGGTTCTTATGGTCAGTAATAACAGTAATAGGATGGACAGCCCCCTCCAAACAATGTCGCCATTCTTCGAACGCTAATTTGATTGCCTAAAGTTCCCTATTACCCATGTCATAATTCCTCTCAGCCGAAGACAATTTTTTAGAAAAGAAAGCGCTTGGATGCCATTTACCAGGAGACGGACCCTGAGACAACACAGCCCCAACCCCCACATCCGCCGCGTCAACTTCCGCAATAAAGGGTTGGGAAACATCAGGTTGACAGAGCATAGGTGCAGTGGAAAAATAATTCTTTAAGGAAGAAAAAGCCTGGAGGGAGGCATCCGTCCATTTAGAAAAATCAGACCCCTTCCTAGTCATGTCAGTAAGGGGTTTCACGATTACTGAGTAATTTTGGATTAATTTCTGGTAAAAGTTAGTAAAGCCCAGAAAACGTAGGGCCTTCAAGTTCTCGGGACGGTCCCAATCAAGGACTGCTCGGATCTTCTCCGGATCCATCTGAAAACCCGAAGATAACAACAAGTATCCCAAAAACTGCACCTCCGGAATGGCGAAAACACATTTTTCTAGTTTGGCATATAGTATGTTATCCCTTAATATCTGGAGCACCTGTTTAACATGCTCCCGATGTGTCTCAAAATCAGGTGAGTAAACCAAAATATCATCCAGATAGACCACAACAAACCTCCTCACCAAATGATGGAAAATATAATTTTGCTGGAACATCGCAGGTGTATTGGTCAAACCGAAAGGCATAACCAGACTCTCGAAATGCCCTTCAGGGGTATTGAACGCTATTTTCGATTCGTCCCTTTCTCTGATTCTAATCAGGTTGTAGGCTCTCCTTAAATCCAACTTGGGGAATACCTTAGCTCCTACAACCTGGCTGAACAAATCTGGAATCAGAGGAAGAGGGTATGGCTCTCGGATAGTAATTTGATTTAATTCCCGGAAATCTAAACATGGACGTAGACCGCCATCATTTTTCTTCATGAAGAAGAACCCTGTCGCCACAGGCGAAGATGAGGGCCTAATGTATCCTTTCTCTATACTTTCCACAATTAAATCCTTCATGGCGTGTCTCTCAGGGCCAGAAAGATTATACAGTCTAGACTTCGGTAGTTTAGTTCTGGGGGTCAGGTTAATAGGACAATCATATGCACGATGAGGAGGCAAATCCTGACACCCCCTCTCAAAAAAATTGTCCTCAAAACCAGACAGAAAAGTAGGTAATATTTCCATAGAGACTGTAGCAAGGGAAATATCTAAACAGCTTTCATGGGAGGAATCATCCCATTCAATAATCTCCTTGGTTTGCCAATCCATCAACGGATTATGTTTCACCAACCAGGGAACACCCAAAGCGATTGGGTTGGGAAGACCGTCCAGGATATAGCAAGGGATTATTTCACAATGAACTGACCCCACCCTCAGTTTTACATTATGTATAATCTGAGTAAATGTTTTCTGTGCAAGTGGCGCTGAGTCGATGGCGAAGATGGGAATAGGCTTAGCTAAAGTACAGCAAGCAAGTCCATGAGTTTTCACAAACTCAGCATCAACCATGCTGACTCTGGCTCCAGTGTCAACAAGAACAGAAATTTTCTACTTCTTGCTCTTTTGCACCACCTCTGCTGTCAGGACAAACCGGGAACTGCAGGTTGGCGATAAATGCACCCCTTGCTTATCCAACTCCAGACTTCCAAGAGTTAATCAAGTCTCCTTTTGCTTAGGAAGCAAAGGACAGGTCCCAATAAAATGTCCCTTTTTCCCCACAAAAAAAAGATGCTTTTTTCTTGCAAATCTTTGGGGAAATCTATGAAGTAGAGGCACCCCCTAACTGCATGGGTTCCTCCACCTCCCCAGTACTAGTTCACCGCCAGACCGCTCCCCCGGCAGAGGTACATTATCCCAACAAGAAGACCCCAGAGAAGTTATTCCCACCTAAGGTGTCTATCAATACGTATGGCCAACGACATGGCAGCCTCCAAGGACTCAGGGGTTTTATATACTGCCAAAGCATCTTTCAACCTTTCAGTAAGGCCCTCACAAAACTGGCTTCTAAGGGCTGAGTCATTCCATTTAGAATCTGTTGCCCATCTACGGAATTCAGAACTGTACGTCTCCACTGACCGATTCCCCTGCTGATAGCGACGTAGCCTAGACTCAGTCAAGGCAACTCGGTCAGGGTCATCATAGATGAGGGTCATGGTCCCAAAAAAACCCTCTACAGACTGGAGACAAACTGAATCCTGCGGTAAAGAAAAAGCCCAGGATCAAGGATCTCCCTGCAGGAGTGAGATCACAGTTCCCACTTGTTGCTCCTTACTTCCGGAGGAGTAAGGACGAAGTTTAAAATACAATTTGCAGGCCTCCTTGAATACAAAATACTTGTCCCTACCTCCTGAAAACCTTTCTAGAAGGGAAATCTTGGGTTCTGGTTGGACAGGCCTACCTGCAGAGACCCCCACATTAGGGACATGTAGCCAGCGGATGGTGTTGCTGAACCTCACAGCGGAGGTCATTCACCTCCAGAGACAGACCGCACAGCCGTTCTGCGAGCTCTGCAACTGAACCCATACCAAGGAGAAAGGAAAAAAAAACCACACCTGGAAAAAAAAGTCCACACAATTAAACCCAAGTGTCAGTTTTTTTTTTCTAAATGTGCACCGTCGGTGACAATATCACGCAAGGTGTGGGAAAGACTAAATGCAACACAAAGGATTGGTGGGAAGGGAGCCTAGATACTAGGGAAAGGGGTAGTGGAGACCTTCTAGGCTGATCTGATATCACCATGTCTCCCCTATTGTCCCTATATTGGATTCTCACCAATCGCTGCACAGGAACCTAAAACCCTGTATCTCTCTAGAGCTAGGCCCTGGCTAGGGAAGGGGGGGTGAGCACTAGTCAGTCCCCACTAACAACTAAAGACAGCAAGGGGAGACAAACACGGGGGGAAATAACTTAGCTTGAGCCGAATTCAGTGAGATTACACCATGGATCCTCCAAACACCATAGAGTATGTAAGCAGACTGCAATAGCTCCAACCCTTCACAGGGAAACATGTGAATATCATCGGCGCCTCCCTATAGCAAACTGAAAGTATTTAAACACTCAGACTAGGGTGTTAATTAGAGCAGGAGGGAGGTAGTCGCTGGGTCCTAGAGGGAGACAGATTTTAAGAAGATGTCTGTAATGCCAAACGAAAAGATCTCCTGCAGCCAACTGCAGGGCGACTGTCTGTCACATCTGACACACCCGTGACACTATCTTAATATTTCCAGTATTTTACACCCCAATTGATTTACAATGATGCATTTTGGTCATATCATGTAATGTTATCAAATACTTTTAATTGATTTCTTGTTTGTCCTGCTATTATCTTGTTTTATGCCTATTTGGGTCTCTTTTATTGTGTGTGTGTGCTCCTTTCTTTTTGCCACCACAAACCCACTTGTTATTATAATAAAGGTATTTTAATTATAACCATCTATGTTTTGACCACTCATTTGGGCTATTCATTTTTGGTTTTGCACTCATTGTAGGTGTGCACTCTATATGATGTATGTTCATTTGTCTAGTTACATAGTGTGTGCATGTGTGTCTGTGTGTGCTCGTGCGCATATCTATAATTATGTACATATCAGTGTTAATCTGTGCGTATGATGTGTTTGTGCTAATGGTTGTGCGTGTGTGGAGTCAATACTTTTGCAAGCCACTGTATATAATTAAGTTTGTGTATATATGTGTGTGTATGTATAATATATATATGTGTGTGTGTTTATCCCCAGTGACCAGGCCAATTTTTTGAAATCTGACATGTGTCACTTTATGTGCTAATAACTGCTAATGCTTCAACATATCCCATTGATTTTGAGTTGTTATTTTAGTGACATATTATACTTTATGATAATGGTAGCTTTAGGTTGATATGTTTGGCGTTTATTTATAAAAATATAAAAAGTGTGACAAAAAATTAAAATAATTAGGAATTTTCTAATTTTGAATGATTATCCCTTTAATTCAGATAGCCATACCCCACAAAACCAATAATAAATGACATTTCCCTCATGTCTGCTTTACATCAGCACCATTTGTAAAATATTCTTTCATTTTGTCAGCATTGTAGGTTTAAAAATGTAGCAGTAATTTTACAAAACTTATTTTTATAGGCACCTGTTCAGTTTTGAAGTGACTTTGGGGGTCCTATATATTGGAAGCCCCCAAAAGTGATACCGTTTTAAAAACTGCACCCCTCAACGTATTCAAAATCGCTTTCAGATAGTTCATGTGTGTGTCATCAGTGTGGGACGTTTTGCGGGTCGTGCAGCGTGATAAAACAGACATAGTCTGTTTTTCCCGCAGACACATGGTCCATGGAAACACACTGAATGAGTCATTTGAATGAGTTTAGGTGTGTCAGTGTCTCCGGTACGTGTGAAAACTGTCACGAGACTCACCAGACACACTGATGTGTGAAAGATGCCTGGGACATAGCCTTGACCTGGGGGGGGGGGGGGGGATCTCCCTCTCAATTCGAGACTATCCTGGTGGATCGGCTGGGAGATACGGATTTGATATTTTGGGTTCCATATGACTTTCTGATCTTTTTATTTCATTTCTTCAGGTGAAATGACCATAAAACAGAAGTTCTGTCATAAGTGACCATAAAACAGCATTTTGTCGGGCATTCACTGTAAATTCTGATATGTATTAGTTTGGAAAATCACACATGCTGAGACACCAAATGTTTCTATTTACATCTTGGTGAAAGTAGGGTGATAAAAACTGTTTTTAACAACAATTTTTTTAATTAGTCAATGTGACTTGAACCAGGGGTCCCTTAAAGGGACTCTGTCACCCCCCTGGGTGATATCAGACCTCTACTATGGCCATACAGGGTATAGAAAAGTAAATCTATACTTACCTGTATGGCCCATAGTAGAGGACTGACTGCAGAGAAAAGCTCTTTAATCAATTCTATTTTCCACAGGCTTGGCGTCCGGGACGCCAAACAATTCCCGCCTATCTGCTTATTATTCCCCTAAATCCCCGCCTCTCTGCTTAATTATCATATCCCCCCCTCCCCTGCACATCACAGGGCCCTGTGACGTGCACTGTGCTCCCTGACTTCCGGGCATGCGTAAAGCGCCACTCACATAGAGCACACTTTGCTTCATCCCGGCCCTGTCTACCTTTGCTCTACGCCGCAGGTTTCTAATGCGCAGGCGCCGGGGGGGTCACTGTCACTTTCCGGCGCCTGTGCAATAGAAACCTGCGGTGCAGAGCAAAGGTAGACGGGGCCGGGATGAAGCAAAGCGCGCCCTATGTGAGCGGCACTTTGCGCATGCCAGAAAGTCAGGGAGCAACAAGACCATATAAACAGCTTTGGGGAAAGGATTCTTCTGAAAGATTCCCAAATGAAGTTAATTAAAAAAATATTGTTCAAAGTAGGAACTTAGGAAAAAAATACATATTTGGTATCATTACAACCAGAGTTATTTGCTTAAAAAATCCTAAAACAGTGCCAGAATTGTTTGTGCGCCCCAAAATTGTGCCTTTGTACTTCAGCTAATAAGCCCTCATATCGGTACATCAGCGGAATACTTTTTTTTTTCATACAGAAAGTTCTAAATGAGCAGCAGTAATTTTTCATGGTTCAGTTTTTTGGATCCATACTGATCCAGAGAATGAAAGTGTGTAGAAAAGTGTAGCACAAGCCTCAAATATGGTCCATCAAAACACCTACAGTATATATGTAACTACTTCAAATCTATGATTTCACAATTAGATTTTAATCTTAATAAAAGATTTGATGATTTGCATAATTCCAATAAAGAAATAAATAAATAAGTGACTGATTACCATTAATAAAAGGGTAGATGAAATATGTGCTAAACAAGTTAATTACTTATTAAAATTAAAAGTAAAAATGCTAAAAATAAAAATTACAGATCAGGAGGATAGAAACCGTAGAAATAATCTAAAATTTAGGGGCATTCCCAAGCATATTCCTCCGCCTGATTTTTCCACATACAGTACAGACCAAAAGTTTGGACACACCTCATTTAAAGATTTTTCTGTATTTTCATGACTATGAAAATTGTACATTCACACTGAAGGCATCAAAACTATGAATTAACACATGTGGAATTATATACTTAACAAAAAAAGTGTGAAACAACTGAAAATATGTCTTATATTCTAGGTTCTTCAAAGTAGCCACCTTTTGCTTTGATGACTGCTTTGCACACTCTTGGCATTCTCTTGATGAGCTTCAAGAGGTAGCAGAAAATTTCCGCAGCATTTCTGCATGTCCTTGCCAGTAAAAACACATGTGTATTTTAACACTCGTTTTTACATGCGGATTTGCCATGCGTTTTTCAAATGCATTGAGAAGGCAAATCCGGAAACGCACAAATAATGGACATGCTGCGGATTTTTCCGCACAGAAAATCCGCTGGGAAAATTCCGCAGCATGTGCACAAAACATGCGGATTGTCATTGGGGACCATGGGGCGCGTATTACCAAGCATTTTAAAAGCGTTTCCGCTGCGGAAATTCACAGCAAAAACGCTTGAAAAATGCATCGTGGGCATGCAGCCTAAAGAGACAAAATTTAGAGATAAAAATCCCTCCAAATTCTCTTCCGACAAAAAAGCGGGAGTGTTAATGGTGATTAGAGACTCTATATCTTTTCAATTCATAAAAGAAGTAATGGACCCCAATGGAAGATTTCATATTTTAATTTGGGAATTAAAATCGGTAGTCCACACAGTAGTTAATATATATGGTCCCAATACAGGCCAAATCTCATTTTTAAATAAACTTGTGGAAAAAGTTAATAAAATTCGGAAAGGAATCCTTATTGTCTTGGGAGATTTCAACACTATTTCTGATAAAATTATCGACACAACAGCTTCCTCCAGAGGTAATATGGTGACACTTAATAATAAGAACTATCTCATTTGTGAACAACTTTTTGATGTCTTTCGTTGTCGAAATTCCACATCAAGGGAATTGACATTTTATTCCAAGTCTCAAAAATCATCCTCTAGAATTAATTGAATCCTTACAGATATTCATGCTATACAAAAATTCTCAGAGGCCACTATTGGTCCAATAGCATGGTCAGATCATGCTCCAATTTCATGTAAAATCCAGATATCATCAGTAGAGAGTATTCCACGGGAATAGAAAGGAAACTCATTTATTTTCAATCATCCTCTTTATAAAAAAAATGGAAGAAGCTATAGATAATTACTACAGAGAAAATTCCACTCCTGACATTTCTCTATCATGTCTATGGAATGCACATAAAGCTGTCATTCGAGGCACTCTTATACAATTAAACACTATTTATCAAAGAAAGGCCAAAGAAAAAATCATAGAAACCACAAAAGAAATTAGCAAAGAAGAAAAAAACAAAACAAAATTACCCCACTTCTAATACTCATTTTACTCTTTTAAAATTAAGAGCAGAGCTAAAATCTCTTTTATTCAAAGATTATGACAAAATGCTAAAAATTTCTAAACAGAAATATTATTTATATAACAAAATGTCTAAGTTAACTGCTAATAGAGTTAAGGAGCATCGAGTCAAATCTAGAGTAAAAGCTATCAAAATGGGTTATATATTATATACTCTTCCGCGGGACATTGCAAATCTATTTGGAAAATTCTATTCTTCTCTCTATAATTTAAAGGAAAACCTGAATTGCCCCCAACCCAACATGGAAGATATTAATATGTTCCTCTCTAGTGTCAATCTTCCTCAATTAAACCCGCTTCAAATTAATTCTTTAAATCAACACTTTCAACACTCAAGAGGTAGCATCTGTTATTTCAAAATTAAAGGACAACAAAGCATCGGGCCCAGATGGCTACTCAAACGAATATTACAAAATTTTTCAACAACATTTTATTACGCCATTAACATCTTTCTTTAACGACGCAGCTACTTCAAGTTTCTTTCCAAAAAATCTCTACATAGTAATATTATAGTCATTCCAAACCAGATAGTAATTTGGAAAAATTCAAAATTATCGTCCCATCTCATCTCATTAGTGACTGTTCTTGTCTACTTTTAGGTCCAAATAAAGACACTATAACAAATTATCAAAATCTAAAGACTACATATGGATTACCAGCGGAAAAACTTTTTAATTTATTAGATCTTAGAAAGTTTATTAGCCTTCCGTTGGCTTTACCTACAGCCATCAATTCTTTACACAACAATATTCATCTGGACTCAGTATGGAACATGAAGAGCATATATACCATCCTCAATTCAGATATTGAATTTGTAAAATCAAATCCAATATTAAAATGGGAGTCAGAGTTAAATAAAAAAAAATCCGGGTAATGATTGGCAACAAGCTTTTAAATTAACCTATAAACATAGTATTAATGCCAATATCCAAGAGAATTTGTTCAAAATTTTTTACCCGTTAGCATCTGATTAAGATTAAAGAAAGCTTTTCCAAACTATTCAGATGAATGCTGGAGAAACTGTGGCAATAGAGGTAACTTAATGCATATTTTTTGGACTTGCAAAAAATTAAACCTTTTTGGAGAGAGATATATGATCTTCTATCTAAAACAGGAAATCATAAATTGAATATGTCTCCCCAACTTTCTCTACTTTCTTTGGAAGCAGATACTCTTCCCAGTGAAATTAAATTAATTTCCTTACATATGTTTGCAGTAGCTAAATTGCTCATAGGGGCTAAATGGAAAACAGCAGATATTCCGAATATAAACGACATAATAGAAAAAATTTGAATGCATAACTCATTTGAATTAGCCTTGGCCCTAAGCAACAACTCTCTGCCCAAATATGAAGCCAAATGGTCAACATGGAATAAGTTCCTTTCTATCTAGAGCAGAATTCCTTTTTTCTCTTTTGTTTTTAGAATTCGCTTTAATTCTTAGCCAGCCAGATAGTAAATTCTATAATAGGATAACTTATTTTAATAGTATAGACATCTTTATTAGTGATAATTTTCTCAGAAGACTACTTTTTCCTTCCCTTTCCCTTTCCCTTCTCCTTAATGTTTACTTTTCCTTCAAAGGATGTTTATTACATTAAAATTACTTATGTTTATTTACAATTGTTAATAATTAAGTTAATATTTTTAGATTATTATGCTTGTATAGATATTATTCCTGTATATAATGACATATATCCTATGTTCCCCCTCCTTGTTTATTGTAAAATTCCCCCAATAAAAAAATTATTGAAAAGAAAAGTGCAGCACAGCTCTATTTTAGCCAACGACATTATACAGCCATCACAGCTGGTGTCGGGAGCGGAGACTCAGGAGTTGGACACATAGGGAGTCAACACTTACTCCTAACAACCAACATTTTGTTTTCACACAACTTTAGGTGGTTCTACTCAGCCTCCTTCACCAAAAAAGAGGAGTGGTGCGCCCCCTGTGGGAAGTATATATGACCGTATCTGTCCAAGGATTAAAACATAAAATTTAACATCTAGAAAGCAGGTAAAGTATTGTTTTTTATTTAACTGTATTTATCTTGACCACTTTTCAGGACATAATCACATTTCTATAACCTATGTAATTGATTTTAATGCATGTAGGGCCCAAATCACTACGATACAGTCACTGTTCAAATGTTTCTGGAGCTAGCTGTATATGCAATTTATTTGCTGAGTATATTCAGCACCTGTATTGTGCTCCAATCCTGACACATTCTGGCATCAGTATTGCCCCATTGAATAACATTGGTCCAATAAAAAAATCGAATAGCACTTGTCCGATGTATACGCTGGTGTGAGCGAACCCTTACATGACAAGACACATAGCAGACTACTATGTCATAGGTAAAGCATATCATGATGTGGGGCATACCCCAGTGCAGAGTGAAGATGCAGGAAGAGAACATTGCATGCAGTGAAGACAGAGAGGAGAAAATGGAGGGAGCTGCAGCGGTGGGACAGAGAAGCAGCATGGTATTTTTTTTTTCTGTCTACACTTATTATGCCCTGGAGAGACACCAGAGCATGGTAATGAACAATCCATTCACACAATTTCATGCAAAACAAATTTCCTGGAGCAAATTGCTGAATTAGAATTTCGGCAGAATCAGTCATCCTATTACAAGGGTTGTCCACTAATTGAACAACCCTTTTCCAATCAATTGCTATATTCCCCCATTGTAGCGCTGGCGTCCCTGCCCTCTGCTAGGCAGGGACGCTGCTCCCCTCACCGCTCTGCTCCGTGCCCGGCGTCCTCTCCCCGCTCTGCTGTCAGCGCGCGCTCCTGCCCGGCGTCCTCTCCCCGCTCTGCTCTCGGCGCGCGCTCCTTCCCGGCCCCTGTGCTTAGGGCGCGCGCGCGCGCGCTCCCCTCCTCTTAAAGGGGCCGCGCGCGCCGCCCTAAAGAGTCCCCGGCCAATGGCCGGAGGACTTCATCATATAAAAGGCACCTCCTCCAAAATGGAGGTGCCCGAGCAATGTTGTTTGCACCTGTGTCTCACCTGTGCTTCAGCCCTCAGGTCCCGTTGCCAGTTACCTGCCAGTTTCCTGCTAGTTACCTGCCAGTTACCTGCCTGATTCCTGCCTGAATACTTGTTACCTGTCTGCCAGTCTGAGGTCCGACGGTCTGCCTTACTACTCCTGTCAGTCTGTCTAAAGGACCAGCCTGCCCGCTCACCTGGGAGCGCATATCAGCTACCTGCCTGCTTGCCTGAGGTCCGACGGTCTGCCTTACTACTCCGGTCAGTCTGTCTATGGACCAGCTTGCCCGCTCACCTGGGAGCGCTTCTCCGTTATCTGCCTGCTTGCCAGCCCGGAGGCTCCGTTGTCACGTGCTGTGACCACCAGCTATCTCAGAGACTCTTGCCCGCTCACCTGGGAGCGCATCTCCGTTACCTGCCTGCTTGCCAGCCCGGAGGTCCCGTTGTCACGTGCGGTGACCACCAGCTATTCCAGAGACTCTTGCCCGCTCACCTGGGAGCGCTTCTCCGTTACCTACCTGCCTGCCAGCCCGGAGGTTCCGCCGTCACGTGCCGTGACCACCTGCTATTCCAGAGACTCTCGCTTGCTCACCTGGGAGCACACATCTACCATCTGCCTGCTAGCCTACCCGGAGGCTCTGCCATCACAGGTCGTACCTACCCCTTACCCAGAGACTGCCCTGATCACTTGCCGTAACTCCCTGTCCGTTCACCCAGAGACTGCCACCCGCTCCCTTACAAGGGCCGCCCCCTTGTATAGTAGCTCAGAGGTTCCGCCTCCCGGACCCGTTACACCCATGTAAAATACTCATCTCTGATGCCTGTGCCGTTCCATTGCTATGTCACGTGATCCCTGCAGCCAGTCACCGGTTGCTTTATTCTCACTTCATTCAGACAAATCTGACATCTGCAAGAAGTAAAAGGGTAAAAGCTGCTGCTCTCTGACTTGGGGCTCGTGCAGATGGCTGTAATAATCAGACAATTGCACTCGTTCCCATGTAATCCAATAAAGCAGTGCACATGTCCAAACTTGCAGCATACCAGACTTTGATCTTATATTCGGATCGCACTCAGCCATGCAAGTCAATGAGTGTGGGGAAAACACTGGAGTGCACTCGGATGACATCTGGGTGCACTCCGATTTGCACGGACTGACAAAATGAAGAAGATGCAGTTTTTTCTCTGTCTTTTCCATATCCAAGAAAATCAGATCACACGCTGTGATTAGGATAATTGATCCGATTTTCTCGAATGAGAAAAAAACACAATCGTCTGCACCCACCTTTTCTCTGAATGTCCATTACGTATAAAGGAAGTGAGAGGAAAGTGGCTGCTGATTGGCTGCAGGGCTCATGTGACATTGTTATGAAACCCAAAGTCCCTAAAACAGTGAGGTGAAAAGAAGTTGTCCGAGTATCAGAGAGAATGACTGAGGGAATCCCTCTACTATGCCAGGGCTGAGCACTCATGAGTGTGACAAGCATGACACCAGGCAAGGCTAGATGTACTACTGGCGCTGCCCTCAGCACCCAGTCTAAATACTCTCCATAAGGTTGGATTCACATATCTGTGTATTGTGATCTGAGTATGGACTGCGATGCACAGGTCAGCTGCGAACTTGACAGCTTCATGTATACTCGGGTCAGGAGAAACACAGCCGATCCTCGCATTGCAGCCCATACTCAGCGAAACAGAAATATGTGATTCTGACTAAAACCTGGGACGATGGAAGTGGTTACCATCAGTAGAGGTCTGACATTTAATGGGGCTAACCTTCATGTAGCTATCAGCCACACTGTCCATGAGGAAGCATCTTAAAAAAAAAATCTGTGATGACAAAAGGTAGATTTCACATTGAAAACAATGGGAGGCAGTTTGAGTCTTGATTTCACTTGGACATAGTTAAAAACCTTCATGAAATTTCCACTATACTCTAATTTTTTGGTGGTGTATGCTTCTACAGCTGACATTTCTGGGATAAACATGTGTGTGTATATATACACCAACAAACATATGCATATATATCCTCACATTATACACACACTGCATGTATGCATTCCACAAATTGCAGATACACAAACTGCACACACTTATACAGTACATATACACAATGCACACATACATATACAGTATATACACACACTGCACACTGACATAGCTAAAGTATATACACAAAATATATACAGAATATATACACAGTGCACACACAAATACAGTGGTGGCCAAAAGTATTGGCACCCCTGCAATTCTGTCAGATAATACTCAGTTTCTTCCTGAAAATGAATGCAAGCACAAATTCTTTGGTATTATTATCTTCATTTAATTTGTCTTCAATGAAAAAATGCAAAAAGAATTGTCCTAAAGCCAAAGTGGATACAATTCCACACCAAACCTAAAAAAGGGGGTGAACAAAAGTATTGGCACTGTTTGAAAAATCATGTGATGCTTCTCTAATTCGTGTAATTAACAGCACCTGTAACTTACCTGTGGCACCTAACAGGTGTTGGCAATAACTAAATCACACTTGCCACCGGTTAACATGGATTAAAGTTGACTCAACCTCTGTCCTGTGTCCTTGTGTGTACCACATTGAGCATGGAGAAAAGAAAGAAGACCAAATGTGACGCAGAGTCTCCGGTTGATGCCCTATTAGTCGGTAGCAATGGGCACTCTTCTCCGTTGCTGCGGACACGAGATCCTGCCGACTACGCCAGGTTGTGACGCACAGTCTCCGGTTGAAGCCCTATTAGTATACCCTGGGTGTTGGGGGGACTCGGAGTCGGGTCCTGTGATGGAGAGATGGGATGCAGCCGTGGCCCGGACCCGACCCGTGCTCAGGGCCATCACATTAAAAGGAGATGGTGTGGGCTTGTCCGGGTTGAGTGGCTAATGAACGACTACTCCACCTGTGGTGCCTGGTGAAGGGCCACCAGCGCCGCTGCAATCCTCTGAGGCATGATGTTATGGCGGTCTAAGTTATTACTACTCCCCACAGGCGGAGCAAGGCCTCAGGAAGTCCTCCACCCTCACCCACTAACTGGTTCCCCTAACTCTTGGTTCCCCAGTCTCCCTGTAACCAGGGGAGCAGCACCTAGTGCATACTAGCTCCCTCTGGTGGAGAAATGTGGTGTTGGATGCAAAGGTTGGGTCACGACTATTACACTGGCCTTACCTCAGAGGAGGAACACCACACTCCATTAGAGAAGTGCAGCATCCCTGTGGCGGTCGAACCCTCAGGGGCGCCACACAAAGAACTGACTGAGGACTTGAGAAACCAAATTGTGAGGAAGCATGAGCAATCTCAAGGCTACAAGTCCATCTCCAAAGACCTGAATGTTCCTGTGTCTTCCGTGCGCAGTGTCATCAAGAAATTTTAAAGCCCATGGCACTGTGGCTAACCTCCATAGATGTGGACGGAAAAGAAAAATTGACGAGAGATTTCAACGCAAGATTGTGCGGATGGTGGATAAAGAACCTCGACTAACATCCAAACAAGTTCAAGCAGCCCTGCAGGCCGAGGGTACAACAGTGTCAACCCGTACTATCCGTCGGCGTCTGAATGAAAAGGGACTGTATGGTAGGATACCCAGGAAGACCCCACTTCTTACCCCGAGACATAAAAAAGCCAGGCTGGAGTTTTCCAAAACTTACCTGAGAAAGCCTAAAACGTTTTGGAAGAATGTTCTCTGGTCAGATGAGACAAAAGTAGAGCTTTTTGGCAAAAAGCATCAACATAGAGTGTACAGGAAAAAAAAAGAGGCATTCAAAGAAAAGAACACGGTCCCTACAGTCAAACATGGCGGAGGTTCCCTGATGTTTTGGGGTTGCTTTGCTGCCTCTGGCACTGGACTGCTTGACCGTGTGCATGGCATTATGAAGTCTAAAGACTACCAACAAATTTTGCAGCATAATGTAGGGCCCAGTGTGAGAAAGCTGGGTCTCCCTCAGAGGTCATGGGTCTTCCAGCAGGACAATGACCCAAAACACACTTCCAAAAGCACTATAAAATGGTTTGAGAGAAAGCACTGGAGACTTCTAAGGTGGCCAGCAATGAGTCCAGACCTGAATCCCATAGAACACCTGTGGAGAGATCTCAAAATGGCAGTTTGGAGAAGGCACCCTTCAAATATCAGGGACCTGGAGCAGTTTGCCAAAGAAGAATGGTCTACAATTCCAGCAGAGCATTGTAAGAAATTCATTGATGGTTACTGGAAGCGGTTGTTCGCAGTTATTTTGGCTAAAGGTTGTGCAACCATGTATTAGGCTGAGGGTGCCAATACTTTTGTCTGGCCCATTTTTGGAGTTTTGTGTGAAATGATCAATGATTTGATTTTTGCTTCATTCTCTTTTGTGTTTTTTCCTTGCAAGCAAATTAAATGAAGATAAGAAGACCAAAGAATTTGTGATTGCAATAATTTTCAGGAAGACCAATGTGAAGGCGTTACAAATGACTAGTCGTAGATTGGATAAAAATTAAATGAGCTTTATTTGGAATAAATAGATAAAAAGTATTAAAAACAGTTAAAAGTTGATGAAGTCTCCGAACCAGAGGCCAGTATATCTTAGAGAATAGAAGTGACTTATTATATTTTGATAGAAGATGATCCTTAACGTGGTCCAGAGGTGTAAAACCTGTGGAAAAGGGTAAGGGGGGTTAGTTTAGTGGGATTCTTTAATAAGGTCTAGATGAGATAGATGGTAACCAATGTACCTGTTATAGGGTCCTTGTTCTTATTTCTGCACTGGTGGATAAGTACCATGGACTATGGACTGCTAGGTAGGTGATCTTATTCCGTGGTGCGAGAACCTACGGGGCTAAATAATAAGTATGGAGGATTAATTAAAATAGAGAGGTGCTGCAAGGTAAATAGAATGAATGTACCTATTGTAATCCGGGCGGATATTAGTTTCAGGTAAGAAGAGGTCCAGGGGCTCTGGGCTTCCTGTAGAATTAATTAACCCCATTTATAAGGCAAGAAATCCCACTTATTAAACCTGACAGGGCACACCTGTGAAGTGAAAACCATTTCCGGTGACTACCTCTTGAAGCACATCAAGAGAATGACAAGAGTGTGCAAAGCAGTCATCAAAGCAAAAGGTGGCTACTTTGAAGAACCTAGAATATAAGACATATTTTCAGTTGTTTCACACTTTTTTGTTAAGTATATAATTCCACATGTGTTAATTCATAGTTTTGATGCCTTCAGTGTGAATGTACAATTTTCATAGTCATGAAAATACAGAAAAATCTTTAAATGAGGTGTGTCTAAACTTTTGGTCTGTACTGTATACATATACATATATATATATATCACAGTATATATACACAGTGCACACACATATATAGTCTACACACACCGCACACATACATATAGAGTAAATATTTATGTCTCACAGTATATATACACAGCGCACACACGTCGATACAATACACACACACCACACACATACACAGAGTAAATATATGTATGTATACATGCACACTACACATAGATACAGTATACACACACATACATTATATATACACACACCATACACATAGAGTATATATACAGTATATACATGTGACGCCTCAATTCTCGAAAGAGCCCTTTTAGTTTTGAGTTTACCCTGGGTGATGGGGGACTCGGTGTCGGGTCCTGCGATGAAGAGATGGAATGTAGCCGTGGCCCGGACCCGACCCGTGCTCAGGGCCGTCACATGAAAAGGAAGATGTTATGGGCTCGTCCGGGTTGAGTGGCTTATTTTAACGACTACGCCACCTGTGGTGCTTGGTGAAAGGTCACCAGCGCCGCTGCAGTCCGCTGAGGCCCGGTGTCATGGCAGCTAAAGTTCTCACTGCTCCCCACAGGCAGAGCAAGGCCTCAGGGTAGGCAAACAGGAAAGAGAGGGGGTAGCAGTGCGGGGAGTACGGGCACCGCGTCGCATGGTATGGCGCGTAATGAACAGTCCGGAGGCCATAGGGGTGAACTTCCAAGGCTTTACTAACTCAGAGCTGACAGCGGGAAGGCGACTCCCTGCTCCCCGCGGAGTCCTGCGGCCACCAGGGGTCCGACTACCTCCGAGAAAGTCCAGTGTTCGGTAGTGACCCTACACCAGAGTGTTCCTGCACTACAAACTTCACCCTTTCCCGTCTGTGCTTGTGTAGATAGGCCGGGTCTCCCTCTGAGCTCCTCTCAGGACTAGGGCACGGGTGGCAATTCCTCTCCATCCGATGCCCGGCGGGATCCTCAGGGCCTAACCGGGCTTTCCTGTCCAGGACATAGAGTACAAGGTCGGGTGTCGGTACCCCTCTTGCAGCCGGAATCCCTCTGAATAGATCAGGTAGGCGAGGACAGGTGGGTGCTCTGCTCCGTCTGCATCCTCCCCGGGACCCATTTGCTGGGGAGCCACACTCTAAAGCTCCCGGGGCCTTCTTGATCCTGGTCCTTGGCCAGGTTGAGACATTCCTTGTCTACAACCTACCTCTCGTCCCATGGCCAGGGTACAAGGGCTGTGTCCCTTACTGGTGCAGGCCCACACAGGATCTGCGCTCCCGGAGGGAAGTCACATTACACACAGTATTTTGACAGCACAGAGACAGCCGACAGACTAGCAAAGGCTAGACAAAATAAGGACGGACCAAAAGACCAAGATCAAAGATGGCATTCTATTAAATATGAAATATAAGGTGTAACTAACTAGTAAGTCCTCCACCCTCACCCACTAACTGGTTCCTACCACTTTGTGTTCCCCAGTCTCCCTGTAACCAGGGGAGCAGCACCTAGTGCATAATAGCTCCCTCTGGTGGAGAAGTGTGGTGTTGGATGCAAAGCTGGGTCACGACTATCACACTGGCCTTACCTCAGGGGAGGAACACCACACTCCATTAGAGAAGTGCAGCATTCCTGTGGCGGTCGAACCCTCAGGGGCGCCACATTCCCCCCTGGTAAAACACAGCACGTCCGCGGGCTGCAAAAGAAGTAACACCCAGGAAATTTTCTTTTTATAATAACAAAACTATCTTCCCTTTATTGGAGGCACATTTCTTAAACGTTGCATAACAAGTATAAAAATACAAAAGTATAAAATTATAAAAGTGCTAGCATTTTTCCAGAGACATTATTGCAAACAGACAGGTTAAGGTGCAAAGACGCAGAGTCAGTTCAGAAGTGCGAGGGACCTGTCCTAAGCCCCCAACGTTGGCCCTGGGGTGGCTGCAGGGCATGAAGATCCCGAGTTGGATCTCCCGGGGAGCCACCCTATCAGGTTTTCCTTCTGAGGTTTGAGGTAGAAAATATCTGCGGTTTTGTATAAAACCAATATGGAGCACCTAAAGAGATGTAAACTACAGTACAGACCAAAAGTTTGGACACACCTTCTCATTTAAAGATTTTTCGGTATTTTCATGACTATGAAAATTGTACATTCACACTGAAGGCATCAAAACTATGAATTAACACATGTGGAATTATATACTTAGCAAAAATATGTGAAACAACTGAAAATATGTCTTATATTCTAGGTTCTTCAAAGTAGCCACCTTTTGCTTTGATGACTGCTTTGCACACTCTTGGCATTCTCTTGATGAGCTTCAAGAGGTAGTCACCGGAAATGGTTTTCACTTCACAGGTGTGCCCTGTCAGGTTTAATAAGTGGGATTTCTCGCCTTATAAATGGGGTTGGGACCATCAGTTGTGTTGTGCAGAAGTCAGGTGGATTCACAGCTGATAGTCCTACTGAATAGACTGTTAGCTGCTTTTTTCTTGCCATAATACAAATTCTAAGTAAAGAAAAACGAGTGGCCATCATTACTTTAAGAAATGAAGGTCAGTCAGTCCGAAAAATTGGGCAAACTTTGAAAGTGTCCCCAAGTGCAGTTGCAAAAACCATCAAGCGCTACAAAGAAACTGGCTCACATGAGGACTGCCCCAGGAAAGGAAGACCAAGAGTCACCTCTGCTTCTGAGGATAAGTTTATCCGAGTCACCAGCCTCAGAAATCGCAGGTTAACAGCAGCTCAGATTAGAGACCTGGTCAATGCCACACAGAGTTCTAGCAGCAGACACATCTCTACAACAACTGTTAAGAGGAGACTTTTTCAGCAGGCCTTCATGGTAAAATAGCTGCTAGGAAACCACTGCTAAGGACAGGCAACAAGCAGAAGAGACTTGTTTGGGCTAAAGAACACAAGGAATGGACATTAGACCAGTGGAAATCAGTGCTTTAGTCTGATGAGTCCAAATTTGAGATCTTTGGTTTCAACCACCCTGTCTTTGTGCGACGCAGAAAAGGTGAACGGATGGACTCTACATGCCTGATTCCCACCGTGAAGCATGGAGGAGGAGGTGTGATGGTGTGGGGGTTCTTTGCTGGTGACACTGTTGGGGATTTATTCAAAATTGAAGGCTACCACAGCATCTTGCAGTGGCATGCTATTCCATCCGGTTTGCGTTTAGTTGGACCATCATTTATTTTTCAACAGGACAATGACCCCAAACACACCTCCAGGCTGTGTAAGGGCTATTTGACCAAGAAGGAGAGTGATGGGGTGCTACGCCAGATGACCCTGCCTCCACAGTCACCAGACCTGAACCCAATCGAGATGGTTTGGGGTGAGCTGGACTGCAGAGTGAAGGCAAAAGGGCCAACAACTGCTAAGCATCGCTGGGAACTTCTTCAAGATTGTTGGAAGACCATTTCCGGTGACTACCTCTTGAAGCTCATCAAGAGAATGCCAAGAGTGTGCAAAGCAGTCATCAAAGCAAAACGGGGCTACTTTGAAGAACCTAGAATATAAGACATATTTTCAGTTGTTTCACATTTTTTTGTTAAGTATATAATTCCACATGTGTTAATTCATAGTTTTGATGCCTTCAGTGTGAATGTGCAATTTTCATAGTCATGAAAATACCGAAAAATCTTTAAATGAGAAGGTGTGTCCAAACTTTTGGTCTGTACTGTATATACATGGGGAAAGAGTCTGTCTGCTAGTCCGCAGGGACACGTGTCTCTAGAAACCGGGTAGGAAATTAAGCATAATGGGAAAAAGTCAACTTTCAAACTTGTAAACAAAACTGCAACAACAGCCGGGGGCTGCTTTAAACTTCGGGCTGACTTCTTAGAAAGGGCTCATTCCTCCCAACGGAGGCTAGCCGGTCCCCTGAGGCTGAGCGCGGGGTGGCGTCGCTCCCGGACACTTTCTGTACGTCCAGGGCGTACCACCCACGCTCCCCCTGGTGGCGAGTGAAAGTCACTGTGTCGCCCGGGAAGAGGTTCCGACTGGGGTGTCCCTTCTTGAGGCGCTGCTCTACGTCCCGCCGGCTGACGAACACATCGTCCTGGAACTGGGGACACCGGATGAACCCCCACCCCGCCTCATGATGAAAACGGACAACTTGGCCTTCGTACCGGGGACTGGGATGGGTGGCCTCCTCCTGACGCCCCCGAGTTTTTGCAGCAATGGTCCGGGCCTCGAGGCTCTGGCAGCGTTGCTCCCGCCAACGCTGCTCCCATGCAAGCTGGAATATCTGGTCGCTGCACCACTGGCTCCTCCTCCGCGCTTCAGCCCGGGTCTCCCGGGGTAAGCCCATTAGGTCGCCCCCCTGGTTTTCCCAGGCCCACTCCTCAGCCTCGGGCCAGGTTACTGCCGGTGCAGGTAGCGGGATTAGAACGGGTTGCTGCGAGTCCTCTGTAGACGCGGACCAGTCCGGGTTGGAGCCGGTAGTTACCTCCGCAGCTTCAGGCACCTCCGTATCAGGGTTTGGGCTGCATTGCAGGTCCCCACCCATGGCTGCCGATTGCAGCTCTGGAGCCAACGCTTGCTCCCAGGTGACTGCGGGGGGAATCAGGTACTCCGACATGAGGTCCAAGATAGTCACGGTAGGCTCTGCTGCCGGGGCAGGGGTTGCACACTCACCCGCCGCTGGGCCGCTCTCGACCTCTGTCACTGAGTCGACTTGTCCTAGGCCTTCAACTCCTTGTCGGCGGTCCCGGATACGCAGCAGCATCTCCTCCCGCCACGCAGCCATCGCCGCCTCCTGGGCCTCTCTCTGCCTTCTTAGGAGTTCCGGAGCTTCCTGCTGGAGAAATGCAATATCTCCTGGGGTCAATACGCTGCCGCCTTGCTCTCGGCCGGGTGAAGGGCCTGAACCGGGTTCAGTAGACGCGTGGTCTTGCTCCCCAGAGGCATCCATGTCTGCCTCCGTTGACCGCCAAGCTCCGACTGCCATGGCCGCACCTTGTTACTTTGCTTCTTCCTCCACTTTCGGGGCGGTTCCTGGGCGGAATGCTGACAGGCCCGCTTTCGTCCAGCCCATCCAGTTTGACGGGCATTACCCCGCGGACAGTCTCTGATGGAAGGGGCAGTCCACATTTTTGGCGCCAAACGGGAGCCCAGCCCACGATGGGAGGCGTTCAAAGACAGTCTTTTCAGAGCATTATGGCGTCTGTTCTTCTTGGGCGGGCGCCATTTTAAGTGTAAAACAACAGTTCAAGGTGTAAGGCACACGGTACCCGATAGCAATGGTCACTTCTTCCTTTGCTGCGGGCACGCGATCCTGCCGACTACGCCAGGTTTGTGACGCCTCAATTCTCGAAAGAGCCCTTTTAGTTTTGAGTTTACCCTGGGTGATGGGGGACTCGGTGTCGGGTCCTGTGACGAAGAGATGGAATGTAGCCGTGGCCCAGACCCGACCTGTGCTCAGGGCCGTCACATGAAAAGGAAGATGTTATGGGCTCGTCCGGGTTGAGTGGCTTATTTTAACGACTACGCCACCTGTGGTGCCTGGTGAAGGGTCACCAGCGCCACTGCAGTCCGCTGAGGCCCGGTGTCATGGCGGCTAAAGTTCTCACTGCTCCCCACAGGCGGAGCAAGGCCTCAGGGCAGGCAAACAGGAAAGAGAGGGGGTAGCAGTGCGGGGAGTACGGGCACCGCGTCGCATGGTATGGTGCATAATGAACAGTCCGGAGGCCATAGGGGTGAACTTCCAAGGCTTTACTCACTCAGAGATGACAGCGGGAAGGCGACTCCCTGCTCCCCACGGAGTCCTGCGGCCACCAGGGACGGGGGTCCGACTACCTCAGAGAAAGTCCAGTGTTCAGTAGTGACCCTACACCAGAGTGTTCCTGCACTACAAACATCACCCTTTCCCATCTGTGCGTGTGTAGATAGGCCGGGTCTCCCTCTGAGCTCCTCTCAGGACTAGGGCACGGGTGGCAATTCCTCTCCATCCGATGCCCGGCGGGATCCTCAGGGCCTAACCGGGCTTTCCCGTCCAGGACATAGAGTACAAGGTCGGGTGTCAGGGGCCGGTACCCCTCTTGCAGCCGGAATCCCTCTGAATAGATCAGGTAGGCGAGGACAGGTGGCGTGCTTCGCTCCGTCTGCATCCTCCCCGGGACCCATTTGCTGGGGAGCCACACTCTAAAGCTCCCGGGGCCTTCTTGATCCTGGTCCTTGGCCGGGTTGAGACAGTCCTTGTCAACAACCTACCTCTCGTCCCATGGCCAGGGTACGAGGGCTGTGTCCCTTACCGGTGCAGGCCCACACAGGATCTGCGCTCCCGGAGGGAAGTCACATTACACACAGTATTTTGACAGCACAGAGACAGCCGACAGACTAGCAAAGGCTAGACAAAAGAAGGACGGACCGAAAGACCAAGATAAAAGATGGCATTCTATTAAATATGAAATATAAGGTGTATCTAACTAGTAAGTCCTCCACCCTCACCCACTAACTGGTTCCTACCACTTTGTGTTCCCCAGTCTCCCTGTAACCAGGGGAGCAGCACCTAGTGCATAATAGCTCCCTCTGGTGGAGAAGTGTGGTGTTGGATGCACGGCTGGGTCGCGACTATCACACTGGCCTTACCTCAGAGGAGGAACACCACACTCCATTAGAGAAGTGCAGCATTCCTGTGGCGGTCGAACCCTCAGGGGCGCCACATACACACTGCAGACAGCTACAGTAGACACATACAGTTTATACACACTGCACAGTCATGCTTGCACTTTACACATATGTACAAACACTTCACTCATATACACTACTTATATACAGGTACTGAAAATAAATAAAACTCCTCTTGTCTGGCACATATCCTCTGTCTGGAGGTAGCTTTTATTTTGCCCATTACATTTCTTCCTCTCACCTCTACTTGTTCTGACAGTGAGAGGAGGGGTACAATCAGTAATCCGGCAGCTGCAGGAGTCTTCAGATCATAATTTAGGTGCTGTATACAAGTGTTTGCAAGGGGTAGTGAGAATCCCACAGCGAGGACTTGAAGCAAGGGAGGTGGAAGCGCACAGGCAGCTCTTCAACTCACTGCCTGATGAAGTGTGAAGACACAGAAAGAGCTGCCTGTACACCCTGGTAGTAGATTATTGTGCTTTCCCAGCAGATGCAGGGCAGGATCGCTGTGTTATTGCCGACTCATAGCACAATAGTCACCATTGTATTACAGCAGCACAGCGATCCTGCCCATCATGTATAGTGTTAATAGTTACCTTTCTGGCCAATGAGCAGACTGACTGCTCCATGCAGACGGTCTGCTCAGTGCTGGACTGCTGGGAATCTGCCAGACCCACTGTTCTCAGCCCTGCAGCAGGCGGACTGCACAGGCCGGGGATGTAACTGAACCAACACTGTAAGTGCTGAGCATCACTGACACAAGGATAGTGAAAGTAAACTTACTGCAATGCATCCTGGGGGAGTGATGTCAGCAGAGCAGAGGAGCCTGGGAATTTCCCTCCTGGGAGTGGAGGTGACTTCAGCTGAAGTCGGCTCATTTCAGTGAGAGGCTGGTGCCATGAAGAGCTTTTCTCTATTTTGCTATATCCTTAATTAAAAGTTTTTTTTTGTCAAATCATTAATGTTGTTGCATGTGCTTTTATATTAAATAATAACATTTTTAGTGATAGGTTTGCTTCAAGTCAGGAAACCGTGGCTAGCCAATCAAAGCGCAGGAAGCATCCACAGTGTCCCAGACATAAGGGCTTCTGCATTTGGCTGCTGAGATCACATGTCCTCTCCATATAAAAACCGGTCATGTTCCCATTTTATGCATGTCACTCGTGTTAGATGCTGCTCCTGCATCCAGCTCCTGTGTACTGAGAGATATTAGCTAGATACATGGGCACTTCTGTGGAAGTCAGATAGTGTAGATAAGTCTTGTGCTGTGTACGTGTTCAATCTACCTTGCAGCACTTTATTTTTGTTTTTGTGCAATTACTGAGATTCTGACAGAAAGAGCTGGGCCTATGGCGTAGAACGTGTTGTGCACTGGTTAAACTGTCTGTGCTCCATGCAAGAGTATACCTTCAATCTACTTTTGCACTTGCTAATGTGATCAAGCAAGAAAGCAAGCCCTTGTAGACCACTTTTTAATTTTGTTGGGTTGAAATTCAGTTATCTGCAGAGCTTGTCAGTGCAGAGCTTCTGAGTGCAGAGCACAAAAAACTTTTTTGATAGTGCAAGCTGTGTTAGCCCAGTTTGTCATTTTTTTGGTGGATTTGTTTGTGCGGCAAACGTGCTACACTCAGCCAAAGGCCACCTACTATCTTAGTGGCGGTGAACCTCAGCTGTTTTCAGAGTTAAAAAATGATTTTTTTGTCTTGCTAGGCAGAGTCCACAAAAGATTTTTTTTGTGTGGCAAACGTCATACACTGTGCTACACGTCAACTACTACATTAGCGGCGGTGAACTTCAGCTGTTTTCAGAGTAAAAAAAAAGATTTTTTTCTGTTGCTAGCCACAGTCCAAAATTTTTTTTTTTCTGTCGCAAACGTGTTACACTTCGCTATAAGCCACCTAGTCCTTTTAGTGGCAGTGAAATTCAGCTGTATTCAGAGCTTGTGCAGAGTCAAAAAATCTATTTTTTGCTGTTCCTAATGTGATACAGCACGCTAGATCTGAGTTTGAAATCATTTGGAGAATATCTCGTATGTTCGATTCCTAATGTTATAGAGCAGGACATCTCAGTTTGAAATAGTTTGGAGAATATCTCCTATGTTATACAGGCCTCATCCACATTAAAAAAATACTTTCTTCTGTTACTAACGTCATACACTAGGGGACATCTGAGGGTGCCAAGGGAGAGTGGTTCACTGCGATCGAGGGAGGGTGGCGATACCAGAAAAACTGTTAGTGAAGGCGAGGAACACATGGAAGAGGAAGTGGTGATGGGCGATCAACAGTCAGAACATGAAGAAGATAATCTCTATTCTTGTTTGGCGGGAGGGGACGGAGCAAACAAGCATCAGAATTACCCAGCCACCAACACTGCATGGGCTTGAACCTCATGAAAGAGCCCGACATAAGAATGCATTCATGCTGCACTATCAGCAACATGATCCCAGTATAGTTATGATTCGAAATAGTGCTGACTACTAGGTTGCCACCCTGTTAGATCCACGTTATAAGAGTAAATTTTGCCAGATGCTTCCCGCCCTGGAAAGGGATCCGCGAATGCTGGAGTATCGAAACACCCTTTTACACAACCTTAAGATAGATTTTCGCCAAGCCAGCAGTGAGGCACACAGAATTTATCGCATCTCTACACTTTCAACCTCCGGCACGTCAATTTGTCAACGCCAAAATATTAGCAGCAGCAGTAGTGTAAGTAGCAGAAGCAATTTCTGTCAGTCCTTTCACACATTTTTTAGACCAGCTCGTGTACCTGCACAACAGAGTACAAGTCTGACACATGGTGAATGATAGGAAAGGATGGTGCACTCGGGATTGAGTCTCCATCTACTGGGTTGGCTCTAGGGGAAGAGGTGTCGTTCCTAATTCTACAATTTCTACTGTAGTGAAATTGATGCCACTTTGCTGGTGTCTGCCACTAATTTTTGTAAATGTGGGGAATCCTGATAGGGTCCCCATCTGCTAGGTTGGCTGTAGGAGATGAGGTGTCATTCCTAATTCTGCAATTTCTGCTGTGCTGAAACTGATGCCACTTTGGTGGGTTTAGGCCCTAATATTTTGAAATGTGGAGAAGCCTGATTGGGTCTCTCCATCTATTGGGTTGGTTGTAGTAGAAAAGGTGTATTTCCAAATTCTACAATTTCTACTGTAGTAAAATTGATGCCACTTTGCTGGTGTCTGCCACTAATGTTTGGAAATGTGAACACTCCTGAATGTGTCTCCATCTATTGGGTTGGCTGTAGTGGAAGAGGTTTCGGTCTCCATTAAACTACTTCTAATCTACTGAAACTGATGCCACTTCAGTGGTGTCAGGCCCTAATTTTTTTTAATGTAAACACTCCTGGTTGGGTCTCCATTTGCTGGGTTGGCTGTATTGGAAGAGGTTTTGGTCTCCATTATATTGTTCTCAACACAGGGGTACACAAACATGATAAACTCAAAATGGGTTGGCTGTAGGGGAAGAGGTGTCATTCCTAATTCTACAATTTCTACTGTAGTGAAATTGATGCCACTTTGTTGGTGTCTGCCACTAATGTTTGGAAATGTGGGAAATCCTATTTGGGTCTCCATCTATTTGGTTGGCTGTAGTGGAAGCGGTGTTGGTCCCCATTATACTACTTCTACTGGGGAGGGCACGGGTAATGTGCTGGGACCCGAGCTTGTGGAAGGTGGGGACGACATCGGGAGAAATAGTGGCGGCTGGGGACCGAGTATGGAGACCCGGCCGTCACTGGCATGAGGTTGTGAAAAGCTTCTTCTCGGACCCAACTTCGTCCAGGCCCAGATCAACTAAAAAAAAATTTGGGCTTCGCTACACATGCTTTCCCCCTCTCAAGTCTGTGAATCTTTGGATCCTTCGATGCCCCAGAATAGAATGTGTGAACAGCTCTGCAGACTCGCCCATCTGTGCTTCCCAACAGTCAGCTGGCCGGTTGGAGAGTTGTGATGTGCGTGAAAATAAGGGAAATTGGGGTGCCTCCTCTGAGGACTGTACTGTGTGTGATGTTAAGGTGGAGGAAGGGGAGCAGAGGCCACTTGATGCAGCACTTGTCATCTACTGGAGCACATGTTCCCCTCATCTATAAGGCGTACCGCTGTGCGACGGCCAAAGAAAAGGAGTGGAGTCCAGTAATAGAAGTTTTCAAAATGCTGCACAATTGTTCGCTGCAGCAAAACAAACCTACTTCTCATCTCTCATAGCATACGTGTCTCACAACCCTAAACAGCTATTCAGTACTTTCAAGTCCCTCCTCTGTCCACCATCTCCCCCTCCCTCTCCTCTCCTCTCCTCTCATCTCAGCTGAAGACTTAGCCTCATTCTTCAAGCAGAAGATTGACAACATAGGGCAAAGATATGAGCCCCTTCTCATAACGACTCAACTCTCCTCCTCCAAAACCAGCTTCTCCGCCATCACAGAAGATCATCTTTACTCTCCAAATCACATCTCACCACCTGTTAACCTGACCTAATACCATCCCACCTCATTCCTAACCGTACCACAGTCTTCATCCCAAACCTAACCCTCCTCTTCTACCTGTCACTAACAACTGGCTTCTTCCACTCATGATTCAAACATACCTCGATGACACCCATCCTCCAAAAGTCCTCCCTTGACCCATCCTATGTTTAGCTATCACCCCATCTCACTTCTCCCCTATGCCTCCAAACTACTGGATCAACACGTCTAATTTGAACTATCCTCCCACCTCCTCCTCCTCCCTCTTTGACCCCTTACAATCAGACTTCCGACCTCACCATTCCACTGAAACTGCCCTGACTAAAGTCACCAACGACCTACTAACTGCCAAATCCAAGCCAGACTACTCTGTCTTCCTCCTCCTAGACCTGTCATCTGCCTTCGACACAGTAGACCATACCCTCTTACTACAGACTCTCATCTCTCAGCATCAGAGACTTGGCCCTGTCTTGGATCTTTTCATATCTAACCGACAGGACATTCAATGTCTCCCACTCACACACCACCTCCTCATCTCACCCCTATGTGTCGGTGTCCCCTAAGGTTCAGATGTAGGACCCAGGCTTTTCTCCATCATCACCTTCAGCCTGGGAAAGCTCATAGTCTCACGGCTTTCAGTATCACCTGTATGCTGATGACACACAGATATACCTCTCTTGACCTGATGTCACCTCCTTGCTAACCAGAATCCCACAATGTGTGTCCTGTATTTGATCTTTCTTCTCTGCTAGATTTGTAAAAATTAACATGGATAAAACAGAATGCATCATCTTTCCACCATGTTATTCACGCCCCCAACTGACCTATCCATCAAAGTGAATGGCTGCCCACTCTCCTCTTGACTCTGATCTGTCCTTCCAACGTCAGATCCAAGCCCTTTCCACTTGCTGCTGACTCCAACTCCAAAGTATCTCGGGGATCCGCACATTCCTCAATCATGAATCTATAAAAACGCCAGTGCACGCCCTCAAAATCTCCCACCTCGACTACTACAAGCTCTTGCTCTGTGGCCTCCCTTCTGCCACTCTCGCACCCCTGCTCTTTAATCGGCCATCCTAAACTGTGCTGGCCGATTAATCCACCTTTCACCCCACTATTCCCAGGCTTCTCCCCTCTGTCAGTCCCTTTGCTGGCTCCCTGTTGTCCAGAGACTCCAATTGAAAAGCCTAACTTTGGCATACCAAGCCATCAAAAACCTTTCTCCTCCATACATGTGTGACCTAGTCTCCTTGTACTAGTTACCTGCACGCAATCTCCCATCCTTCCAAGATGTCCTTCTCTACTTACCTCATATCTCTTCTTGTCACAATCGCATACAAGATTTGTCCTGTGCATATCTGCTATTTTGTAACTCTGTACCCTAACACATCAGACTCTCGCCTACTGTGCAAACCTTGAAAAGGAAGCTGAACCCTCGCTCCAGCATACCGCTGCACGACTAGCTGTACCCTGTCCTACTGTATCCTCACCCATCCCTTGTAGATTGTTTGTGCACCCTCACGGGCAAGGTCCTCTCTCCTCTTGTTTCCAGTCGGAAAAGTGCCATGGAATTAATGTCGCTATAATAGTAATAATAATTATAACACTTGTACTCTGTGTCAATTGATGGCACTTTCCAGGTGTCTACCCCTAATTTGATGTGTTTTGGCAGCTTTTGGGCCCATTTGAAGGAGTTGTGTATGCGTTTTTTTTTGCTTCCCATTGAATCCGTTCAACGTTCGATAAATAAATTGGCGAATATTGCAAATTCGGCTTTCACAATCTGAATCGAATATTGAAGCATTTGCTCATCTCTAATTTTGACAAGAGGTCTCCAGTGTCCCCTACCCACTGTGTGCAGTGCACAGGAACCCCAATTTGGTCTGACACTACAGACTGCTGGGGGCTAAATGGCCATCTCACGCCATCCCATTTCTCCCTCAATACCATCGGTCAGCCAAGCATATGTTGTTCTCAAAAGGGCAAGGGAAGTAGGCTACTTATAAAAACCTCTGACGGTAACTTATCTAAGGCCAAAACCAGGAGTGGGTGAGAAATACAGAAGTGGTGACGTGTTTCTATTATACTTTTCCTCTGATTGTTCCACTCCTGGTTTTGGCTTACAAATACTGATGTAAAATACTGACCAAATACTGAACGTGTGAACGTGGCCTATAAGGGATGTTGTCACCATCTTCATGTATGGCTTATCCACGGGATATAAACTGACACATCCGACAAATGAATTCTTCAAATAAAACATTTTTATCCAATAAAGTGGAAAAATGCAGTCCAGGAAGGATATATACAAAAAGTAGATAACTTTCTGTGCATATTGCTAGCTTAAACGGACATTGCTGTAGATCCCAGGAGAAACTGGTACATACTGAGACACTGCAAGGAGGAACAGGACGCCGGCACACCTGTGCATGGGATATTCCACATGTGTGATAGATGCGTTTCCCACCATCTTAGGAATGGGGCCTGCTTGCATGGTCTTTGGGACTTCAGCATATTGCCTTCAGTGCTGGAGACCGGCCCTCCAGCATCAGCTTTTTGAGTGAGGCTCAGTAGCTTGTCTGTGTATATACAATAGTGTAGAAAAGTTTTAAGTGTGGAAAAAAAATGCTGCCAAGTGAGAATGCTTCTAAAAATAAAAGTGTTAATAGTTTTCATTTTGTTAGTTGATAAAAATAAAATGAATGAATAAAACGAAAATCTAAATCAAATCAATATTTAGTGCGACTAGCTCCAAACTTGCAAAGACCCTCTACCAAGCTTTACTTTGCCTGCAGACACTCATTATTGTGCTCCAGCCTTTTGGTGACAAACTGCCTTCTGTAACAGCCAAATATTTCACATTTTGACTTATCAGTCCAGAGCACCTGCTCACATTTTTCTGCACCCTAATTCCTATATTTTCATACATAGTTGAGTCACTTGGTCTTCTTTCCATGTGGAAGGTATGGCTTTTTGGACACAGTTTTTCCATGAACTGCATTTTTGGCCAGTCCTCTCTGAACAGATGGTGGGTGTAGCTGGGTCCCACTACTTGCTGCTATATCTGAGCTGATGGCAGTGATGAACATCCTTTGATTTTGAAGGGAAGTAATCATGATGTGTCTTTCATCTGCTGCAACTGAAACAGACGAAACTGTCTGCCACAACCTCACCTTTTCTAGTACAGTTTGGCTGTTCCTCACCCAGTTTTAAATCTCCTGCACAGAAATTTCTTTCAGTAATTGGCTGCTTCGACCTACATATGAAATGATGATCATTATCACCTGTTTGATATTATTGGTTTTTCATTCACCTTACAAAATCTCTGACTTTGTCTTCAAAACAACAAATTCTTCTAGTTACACTTGAACAAAGTGTGGTATTTTTATCCATTTATTATCTATTTTTGTCTGGTTTTATAATTAATTAGTAAATTATTCTTTTTATGTAAACAGCTTCAAGTGCAATGAGAAAATCAACTGTAAAGAAGAGTGTGAAAACATTGACTCCTTACTTATTCAGCCCATTTTATATACCAGGAGATCCCATGTCCGCATATAAGGGACCGGATGATACCTGGATAACCGTATCTGGGTGAGCTATGTTGTATTTTTTTTCCTCCCAAATTATAGGACTAAAGAATAAATGAGTGTGAGATATGTTTGGTGAAGCTAGGGATACCATCCATTGTCCATCACTACAAGTTCCAATACACTTAATACACTCAAATAAGGTCCAACAATAATTGCTTCCCAATTATCATATAATCACAACTAGAAACCATTGTTCTATCGCACTAATTTCAAGAGTAGGAAGATACAAAAATAACCAACATATCTTTAAAATGAATATTTTTATTTCAAATATTTTAAAATAAATATTTGATATAGGGAAAATATATATTCTTGTACAGTGTTAGCCAGTAGATAGAAAAATATTTAGATTTGAGAGTCCTCAGTGGTTGATACCTTTTAATGGCTAACTGAAAAGATGGTAACAAGTTGCAAGCTTTTGAGACTACTCAGGTCTCTTCATCAGGCTAGTATACCACAAAATCTGAAGAGTCACATATTTATACACAATAAGACACACAAAAATGCAATAGGTAAGACAGGTGATGAAAAGCAGAGTTATTGTGGAAGAGATAAACAGTTCTGGCTATAAATATTTTAGCAGTTAATAGATAAGGAGTATGGTTACCATCCAGGAGCTTGCTCAATGCTTGCAAGGGTTGACTCTGGAGGTTGCCGATCTTCAGCAGTAGTGAGTAAATACCCTGCAGAACGCTATGAAGAACCTAAGGTAGGCGTACCTGAGTGTTTTTCGGGGAAACGACAGGATTTTTTTTCATTTAAAAATGCTTGTTTGTTGTATTTTCGGCTCAGACCTAGATCTTCTGGTAGTGAACTACAGCGTGTAGGAATTTTTATGTCTCTATTGCGTAAGGAACCTCAAATCTGGGCGTTTTCCTTGTCTCCTGATGATCATTGTTTGAGTTCTGTGGAGGCATTTTTTGATGCCATGGGTTTGCTATATGATGATCCTGATCGGGTTACATCAGCTGAGGCAGAGCTCAGACGTCTCAAACAGGGTTCTCTTGATGCTGAGAGTTATTGCACCCTGTTCAGACGATGGTCTGCAGAGGTCAGGTGGAACGACCCTGCACTCAAGTTTCAGTTTCTGAACCCATTCCATTTCAAAGTCACTTTTCATGGAGCGGAGCTTTCAACGCCACATGCGCTACATTACAGCTGACCACCATCAATCAACCTATGGGAGTGCAGTGAGAGGATTTTCATCTCACTGGTTAAAAGTGCATAATCCTTTGCTGGACTGGTCATCTGGTTCCATAAGATCCTGGGGTCAGGGGTGTTATGGTAAGTGTTGTAATGTTCACATTGCAGCTGTTGTGAAGGGGGAGTTACCTGAACCCATTCCATTTCAAAGTCACTTTTCATGGAGCGGAGCTTTCAAACGCCGCATGTGCTACATTACAGCTGACCACCAACAATCAACCTATGGGAGTGCAGTGAGGGGATTTTCATCTCACTCCTGAGAAAAAATACTGACCAAATACTGATAGTGGGGCTGTGGCCTTAGATTTAAAATAAAACCCCACCCAATTAATTTGATACAGAGCTGATTATTCTATTAAGCTTTCCTGAAATGAGGAATCCCATATGAACCACACAAGCAGTTGCACAAGAGTTCCATTAAGTGGGGGCAAAAGACATCATCAGTTTTAGGTACGCCTTTATTTTTTGAAACTCAAATTGTTCTCAAATTATGTACTTATTACTATAAGGCCATGGCCCCACTATCGGTATATGGTAGGTATTCGGTCAGTATTTTTTCACAGGAGTGGGAGCCAAAACCAGGTGAGGAAAAATCAGAGAAAAGGTATAATAGAAAAAAGTCACCAATTCTGCATTTATCAATTTATCACCCACTCCTGGTTTTGTCTCCCACTCCTGAGAAAAAATACTGACCAAATACTGACCAAATACTGACAGTGGGGCCATGGCCTAAGGCTGCGGTCAGGCAGCCATCGATTCTCTCATGGGAGAGAATTGACTCAATTATGCTAATGACACTCAGCTCAAACTCAAATTCTGTCAGAGTTTGATCCAAGTGCCACTTTAGGGCTCTTTCGCATGTCAGTGTTTCTGGTACGTCTGGTGACAGTTTCCACACGTACCGGAGACACTGACACATGTAGACCCATTCAAATGAATGTGTCTCCGCACATGTCAGTGTGCTTCCAAGGACCATGTGTCCTTGTGATTCACAGGTAGACATGTCCATTTATGGCTGGTAACACAGATCACACAGACCCATTCAAGTCAATGGGTCCATGTAAACATGTACCGCATACGGATGCCATCCGTGTGACATGTACCGGCGTTTGGGAATCAGTGTTCAGTTAGCGCTGTTCTCAAGTGCTGGGTGCTGAACGTTGCCCTCATCATAGTCCCTTGCCTGCACTGTGATCAGCACCAGCAAGGAATAATGATGAGAGTTGTAATCTGCTCCCGGTGTCTCCACCTGTAAAAATAAGAATAAAATTTAAAAAAAACATAGGAATGGTGAGTATAAGTGTCCCTCACTGTAATCCATGCGACCGATCACGCCGAGGAGCAGAGGGACCCGGAGCTGCGCTCAGCGAGCGGTGTCCTGTCACTCACTGAGTGCAGCTCCCGGGCTCACTCGCTGCAGGAGTCATTCTCCCTGGCTCTGCTGCTGAGCAGTCGTATGGATTACAGCGGGGGACAATTAGGACAGGTGAATATATATATATTTTTATTTTATTCTTATTTTTACAAGTGGAGAAACCGGGAGCAGACTACAACTCTCATCATTATCCCCTGCTGGTGGTAATCGCAGCGCCAGCAGGGGACAATGAAGAGGGCAGCGTTCAGCACCCGACACTTGGAAACAGCACTAACTGTACTGCTGATTCCCGGTATATGTGCTCCTGATGCGGCACACGGTTGCAGCACTTGTACCACACAGGTGCACACGGACATGGATATCTCCGGTACTTCTTTTCCGGTACTGGAAATATCCGGACGTCTGAAACTGGCCTTAGTGTGATCCGATGCTCTCATATAAGATAATCAGAGTGCAGGTGTGGAGAAGACGGAGAACTTCATTTCTCCATCTTCTCCATTGTCCGTGCCAGCAGATGTCAAACTGCACTTGGATGACATCCGAGTGCAGTCCAATGTTTCACACACACCCTTAGACTTGTATGGGTGCACGTGATCTAAATTGAGAAACAATGAGAAAAAATTAGCAGATCAGCACTGCCTCATAGAATAACATTGGTCTGAGTGCTATCCGATAAAACATCGCACAGCACTCGTCCAAGTTATACGCTCGTGTGAGCGAGCATTTAAAGTATGCATTTTTTGACACTGGCTCAATAATACTCATACAAATGTCCAAATTCTTTGGTGCACACAGCTAGAATTAAAGGGAATCTGTCACCACATTTGACCTGTATAAACTATTAATATGGGCATACAGGCTATACACTTCTGAAAAATGAGAGAGAGAAAGGGAGACACATTAGCCCGAAACTTCCATGGATCTGCTCATCCTTAGTTACTAGTGTGATGTGCGATGGCCGCTTTCTGCTCTCCTGTTCTCACTGGAGAGATGTGAGCTGTTAGAACTGACACATCTGCAGGCTCCTCTCAGATCCAGCCTTCATCTCACAGGCAGACAAGGCTGCAGAGCTCAGAGAGATGCAAAAAAAAGTTCATCTCACCTGTTCTGTGTTCGGTACTTGTCTCACACTGATAACTCCCCCATCATGTAAAACAAGCTCTGGAGACAGAGTTATCTTCCAGTCAGCGTCCTCCCTAGAGCCTGGAAGAGGTCATTTAGAGAAAGGGATAACAGATGATTGCTCAACAATAAGACATCTGATATGAGACATACATGCATCACTCTCCTCAGCAGTCTATAACCTGTATGGCCATATGAATAGTTTACATAGGTCAGATGTGGTGACAGATTCCCTTTAAGTGATTACATTCTGGCAAATGCCACTAGAGGGAGCTGACTGCTGTGGATTTTTAGGATTAGCATTGAATTCAATGGTATATGTGAAAACTGTAGGCAGTAAATTCATTCTAATGGTGACTGTGGGTACACAAAATGTAATAATTTAACCCCTTTACCCACGAAGGCTGTTTGCACGTTGATGACCAGGTCAATTTTTACAATTCTGACCACTGTCACTTTAGGAGGTAATATCTCTGGAGCGCTTCAATGGATCCCACTGATTCAAGGAGTGTTTTTTCGTGACAAATTGTACTTAATGACAGTGGTAACATTTATTCAATATGACTTGCATATATTTGTGAAAAAAAATAGAAATTTGGCAAAAATTTAGCAATTTTCAAACTTTGCATTTTCATACCCTTAAAACAGAGAGATAAGTCACACAAAATAATTAATAAATAACATTTCCCACATGTCTACTTTATATCAGCACAATTTTGGAACCAAAACTTTTCTTGTTAGGAAGTTATAAGGGTTAAAAGTTGATCAGCGATTTCTGATTTTTCCCACAAAATTTACAAAACCATTTCTTTAGGGACCACATCACATTTGAAGTGACTATGAGGGGTCTATATGACAAAAAATACCCAAAAGTGACACCATTCGAGAAACTGCACCCCTCAAGGTGCTCAAAACTACATTCAAGAAGTTTATTAACTCTTCATGTGCTTCACAGGAATTTTTGGAATGTGGAAGAAAACAATGAACATTTAACTTTTTTTTCACAAAAATGTTACTTTAGATTCAAATTTTTTTTATTTTTGCAAGGGTAACAGAAAAAATTTGACCCTGAAATTTGTTGTGCAATTTCTCCTGAGCACGCCGATACCCCATATGCGGAGCTCCATTTGACTTTTTGAATGTAAAATTTGCTTGAATAATTAACGGACGCCATGTCACATTTGGGGAGCCCCTGATGTGTCTAAACAGTGGAAACCCCCCACAACTAACACTATTTTGTAAACTAGACCCATCAGGGAACATATCTACATATATGGCGAGTACCTTGAAACCCTAGGTGCTTTAGGGAGGTTTATAACATTGAGCTGTAAAAGTTAACTTTTCACATTTTTCCCACAAAAAAATGTTTTTTTCAGCCCCAAATATTGCATTTTCATAAGGGTAAGAACTTGAACGATATCATTTGTTTTGCAATTTCTTCTGAGTAAGCCGATACTCCATATGTGAGGAAAAAACACTGTTTGGACGCACAGCAGGGTTCAGAAGAGAAGGAGCACTGTGTGACTTTTTGAACGCAAAATTGGTTGTAATCGAAAGCGGACGCCATGTCACGTTTGGAGAGCCCTGATGCACCTAATCAGTGAAAACCCGCCACAATTGACCCCATTTTGGAAACTAGACCCCTCAAGAATTTTATCAAGGGGCATAGTGAACATTTTGAACCCACAGAATTTCATAACATTAGGTCATCATATTGTCTATGTTGCCATTAGTTGATTTTGCATCGGGTACTTGGGTATGCACCAAGTTTCTTGGGATCTCTAGTAACATGTTTGAGTCCCCGCCCCGCATGTTTCATGGTTGTTAGACACCCCCCAAACAAAACATGCAGGGATTTCTTGAGCATTCCAGGCAATCCTAACGTGTTTTTTGGGCTGTAGCAAACTCAAGTAGAAAGCACATGCGCTCAACACTTGTCGCTATATCATCATTATTTCTTTTTCTTTACTCCCAACTCCAACCTAACCCCAACCCTAATCCTAACCGTAACCCTAATCCTAACCTTAACCCTAATCCTAACCGTAACCCTAATCCTAACCCTAATACAACCCTAACCCTAATACTAACCCTAGCGCAACCCTAATTCTAACACAATCCTAACCCGATGGATCCATTCACTATAATAAGGCAGCGGAGTTACTCTGGAGTCCATCTGACCTCTGTTTAGTGGTGTCCTTTTTTTCCAAAGTTCACAAAACTGCTTTTATGCTCGCCCAAGGCCATGGCCCCACTATCAGTATTTGGTCAGTATTTGGTCGTCAGTTGCTGGATAGAGTCATTCTCCCCAGCTCCTCTGCGTGAGCGGTCAGGTGTATTACAGCGGGGGACATCCTCGGATAGGTGAGTATAAGGATTTTTTTATTACATTTTTATTTTTACACCAGGACACAGCGGGAGCAGAATACTACTCTCATCATTGTCCCTTGCTCGCGCTTATCGCAGCGCAAGCAGGGGACAATGAAGAGGGCAGCGTTCAGCACCTGGCGCTTGGAAACAGTGCTAACTGTACACTGATTCCCAGGCGCCGGTACATGTCACACTGATGACACATGGATGTCATCCATGTGGGATGTTTTGCAGCACTTCAACGAGAAAAGAAATGGACATGTCAATGTGTATTGTCCATGGACACACGGTCCATGGAAACATGAAAACTAATGTGCACAGACCCATTCATTTGAATGGGTTTGTGTGTATATGTGTCTCTGGTACATGTGGAAACTGTCACCACACGTACCGGATACACATACGTGTGAAAGAGGCCTAACTCTGCTGCCTCATTATAGTGAATGGATCCCTCTGGGTTCATCTGAAATATGTAGGAACTGTGTATATGGGGTCTGCATACTATACTAGGAAATTATGCGCTCCAGGAGGCAGATAGCGCTTCGTCCCTCCTGAGTCTCACTGTGTGGCTAAGCAGTACTGTACAGTCACATATGGGGTATTTCTACATTCAGAAAAAATTGTGAGACAAATTTTGGTGCCATTTTTACCCATTTCCCAGTGTGAAAATGTAAAATCTGTGGCTAAAACCAAACTTTGGTGGTAAAATTGTAATTATTCTTTCTTCACCAACCAATGGTGTAAAATTCTGTGAGGCATATGTGGTGTCAAGATGCTCACTGCACCCCTAGATAAATTCATTGAGAGGTGTATTTTGTAAAATTGGGTCTCTTATGTTCTGCTGTTCTGGCCAATGTGGCTCCAATATGGCGCTTCTTTACTTCTTCGCTTTGCACTGTGCCTCAAAAGTAGTTTTCAACCACATATGGGGTATCTGCGTGCTCAGGAGTAATTGAACAACAATTTTTGGAGTCCAATTTCTCCTGTTACCCTTGTGAAAATAAAATAATTGAGGCTAAAAGATCATTTTTGTGGGAAAAAGTTATTTTTTTATTTTCATGTCTCTACGTTATAAACTTTTGTGAAACACTTGGGGGTTCGAAGTGCTCACCACTAGTGTTGCGCAAGCACTAAAATGCTTGGGTGCTCGAAGCTCGGGCCGAGCTTGCCGTGATACTCGGGTGCTTGACCCGAGCAAGGAGCCCAATGTTAGTCTATGGGAGACCCAAGCATTTTTGCGGTGGCACCCCCGGCAGTTTGTAGAAAGCCTAAAAAGTGGCCAAAACGATAGTGACAGTGCTCAAATGACATGGGGACAGCATGGGGATCGCCCCAGGAAGCATTTCTGACCCCCAGGTCACTGCTGTCAACAATGTGGTCAGAGGTATTAAGCCACTTTTACGGGCTCACAATAAAACGTTCAAAAACGAAAATGAAACTGTTTTCCTGTGAAATATGTTAAGGAACATTCTTTCCAGGGTAAAGACTTGTATATAAGGTAAAATAAATAACCAAAAACAAAAATACTCCTCCACACCTTGGGCTATGTTCACAAGTAGCATTTTTTATGCGTTTTTGCACTTTTGTATTGCTTTCAACCGTGACAAATGCATTCACCGGGAAATGTCATTTTAACATTTTACAACCTTATCTGGCCATGTGCTGTGTAACACATGTACACAGTGCTGAAAAGACATGGGAACAGCATGGGGAAGACCCCTAGAAGCATCTCTGACACCCAGGTCACTGCCTAAAAGTGTGCCCATCAGAAGTGATCCTTGCCACATCAGAAGATGCAGACTTGCAACTATCCCCGTGCAAGTCCTTGTCCCAGGGCAGTGTTCAATTGTACCTCCCCATTCCTTGCAATGCAAGCGCAAATATGCAGCCACCCACCCACCCGCAGGCTGCAATACTATACTGGTAGCTTGCACTTGAAATGGGGCCTTTTAGTTTGGAGGAGGCCGAAGCTGGCCACTGCCTCATGGCTGCTTCGGCAGCGAGGTCTCCATACTCAGTCCCCAGCCACCACTATTTGTCCTGGTAACCTTCCCCACACTTTTCTTAGCCTGGCCTGCTTTAGGGCAGCATTGGACGAGCCCACCAGACAACCATACTCCTCCGGTGGGCCCTGGCTTCTCCATCAGGGGAGTTGAGAGTGCCAAGGTGTGGAGCATGATCATGATGATAGAAGTTAGCATCTGCTTTGTTTTCTTGGAATGCAAGCGTAAGTGTGCAACCTGCCACCCACCCATCCCCAGGCTGCAATACCATACTGCTAGCTTGCTTGCACTTGAAATGAGGCCTTTTAGGCTTGTGGAGGCAGACGCCGGCCACTATGTCATGGCTGCGTCGGCGGCCTGGTATCCATACTCAGTCCCCAGCAGCCCGTCGGCCAGGTGTCCACACTCTGTCCCCAGCCGCCAGGGGGTGGCCGGGTGTCCATACTCGGTCCCCAGCCGCCCCTATTTGTCCCGGTGCGCCTTATACACAAGCGCGCATAACAAAACATTACCTGTGCCCTCCCCAGTGCATTTAGTGGGAAGGACAGCCTGTTCCGCTGTAGTGTGTGCACGCCAACCCCCTGTTCATGGCACATGCGAAGATGCCTCCCGACCTGCACCTGTCGTTGCCGACTTGCAACTATCCGCATTCAAGTACTTGTCCCAGGGCAGTGTTCAATTGTACCTCCCCCATTCCTTGGAATGCAAGCGCAAGAATGCAGCCTGCCACCCACCCACCACCAGGCTGCAATACCAAACCGCTTGCTTGCTTGCACTTGAAATTGGGCCTTTTAGGCATGTGGAGGCGGAATCTGGCCACCACGTTATGGCTGCGTCAGCGGCCTGGTATCCATACTCAGTCCCCAGCCACCCCGCGGCCGGGTGCTCACGCACGGTCCCCAGCCGCCTGGGGGCGGCCGGGTGTCCAAAAATGGTCCCCATCCGCCCCTATTTGTCCTGGTGCGCCTTATACACAATCGCGCATACCGAAACATTTCCTGTGCCCTCCCCAGTGCATTTAATGGGAAGGACAGCCTAACCACAAACATGTGGACAAGTGAATGTGGCCAGGGATGATCCATCTCACTGATGCCTTCACACTGGGTTAATATTGTGGAAGTCGGGACACAGTTGGACACTGGGATGCAACACGTCCTCCAGACATAGAGGATTGCGGGTCCTGGGTCAATAAGGCTTCAACACAAAGTTCAGAAGGTAGACAGCAGCAGTGGTCGGCTTCCTACACAATGAGTAAATTATTCATGATCATTAGGCCATCCATCTCCTTAGCTTTCTGTTCCTTAGAATGCAAGCGCATGTATGTAGTAGCGGCTAGGCCTGAGGTGGTCAGCGTTTTGTCGCATATCCTACCTCCTCCAAGGATTGCTGGATGTTTTCCTGCTACTATCCCAGTTCCATGACTCCTGTTAAAACAAAGCTTCAGGTGATGAATGATGGATGAGGTGGTGGCAAAGGAGAAAGAGCAGGAGAAACAGGGACCATTCACATCAATATCAGGCCAGTCAACCACACATGTCTTGTAGGATATGTTTCTGCACCAAAAGGAGCGGTTCGGCTACACAGTTATAGGGCATGCAGTGAGTGCAATGCCTACCAAAAATTTCGAGGCACTCCAATGCCCCTTGGAAGTGACAAGGAGGTCAGAGGGCCTTAACTAAACCATTTTTTCCATTTATAGCAACTGGGTCTCCTGTACACTTTTGACCTAAGCAGTGAATGGAAGGCTTTGAAAAAAAAATTATGAGGAACTGAAATGCCCCTTGAAACAGATGTGGATTACAGCGTACTAAAAACCTTCTACCCATTATTGGGGAGTGGGTCTCCCTTAGTGTTCGCCTATGCATTGAAAAGCAAAAGCTGACTAAAATTAGGAGGAAATGCAATGCCCATTGGAAGAGTCGTGGAGGTTAGAGGTAATTAAAGACAACATTTCAATGCCCCTTGGAAGAGCTGTGGAGTTCAGAGTGGTTTAACAAGACAGTTTTAATGCCCCTTGGAAGAGATGTGGAGGTCACAGTAGCTTAACAAGATGGTTTTAATGCCCCTTGGATGACTGGTGGAGGTTACAGTGGAATAAAAAGAGATTATCAATGCCCCGTGGAAGAGACGTGGAGGTCACAGTAGCTTACCAAGACGGTTTTAATGCCCCTTGGAAGTGTGGTGGAGGTTGCAGTGGAATAAAAAGACAATATCAATGCCCCTTGGAAGAGACGTGGAGGGCCCAGTGGAATAAAAAGACAATATCAATGACCCTTGGAAGAGACGTGGAGGTCTCAGTAGCTTAACAAGACGATTTTAATGCCCCTTACAAGAGCCATGCAGTACAGCATATTAAAAACATTAGTCCCATTATTGGGGAGTGGGTCTCCCATAGTCTTTGCCTATGCCTTCCAAGCAAAAGCTTCCAAAAATTAGGACGGAGGAACTTGCAATGCCCCTTACAAGAGCCATGCAGTACAGCATATTAAAAACATTATTCCCATTATTGGGGAGTGGGTCTCCCATAGTCTTTGCCTATGCCTTGCAAGCAAAAGCTGCCAAAAATTAGGACAGAGGAACTTGCAATGCTGGCAACACGGACCACGTTCACCCTGGTGGTATAGTCGTGATGGAGGCTGAGGATAAGGAGAAGAGCAAAAAACAGCCGAAATGAGGAAGCGTATACCCATGTGTGGGTGTGAAGCGGTGCATGGGAATACACCTCCCGAAATAACACAGTGGATTTGACTTTATTTTACTCTGCTGTCATTTGGTGGTGATGAGAAGTCTGGCCCAATCCAGCCCTTGGTCATTTTGATAAGGGTCAGCTTGTCAACATTGTCAGTTGACAGGCGAGTGCGCTTATCAGTTATAATTCCTCCAACAGCACTAAAAACACGCTCCGATAACACGCTAGCGGCAGGGCAGGCCAGGACCTCCAAGGCGTACAGAGCGAGTTCATTCTCAGTGTCCTGCTTGGATACCCAATAATTAAAAGGCACAGAGGAATCATGGAGGACGCTGGTACGGTCGGCAAGGTACTCCCTCACCATCTTTTTAAACTTTCCACTCCTTGTGAGAGTACCCCTCGCCTCAGGGCCTGTAAGCTGGGTGGGTCTCAGAAAACTGTCCCAGAACGTTGACAGTGATCCCCTGCCTCTGCTGGATTGGAGTTGTATCTCTCTCGCCTGTATGCCTTGGTTGGGCAACGAACTGTGACCTCTGCTGCTAGCATGTTCAGATGGGAATTTTTTTAACAGTTCTGCAGCAAGGGCCTTCTGGTACTGCCCCATTTTTGTAGACCTCTCCACCTCAGGAATAAGAGAGTGAAGTTCTCCTTGTAGCAGGGGTCTAAAAGTGTCACAAACCAGTAATGACTGTCACCCAACATTTTGACAACGCGAGAGTCACGGTTAAGGCAGCGTAACGTAAAGTCAGCCATGCGTGCCAGACTGGTAATGGGCAAGACTTCCGTGTCCTCACCAATATGATGACTGACCATGCTCTCCTCCTCCTCCTCCCCCCTCTCCTCAGGCCACCCACGCTGAACCGACGGTATGACAGTTGTACAGGTACTACCATATACAGCGCATGATACCAGCTCCTGTTCTTCCTCCTCTCCCCCATTGTCCCCCAATGCACGATGGGATGAGATGAGGCTGGGCTGTGTGTAATCGCCCGCTATGGCTTCTTGATCCATCTCATCATACTCTGGCTGCAATGCCTCCTCTTTAATTCTCTGCATAGAGCGTTGCAAAAGACAGACAAGTGGGATGCTGACGCTAATGACGGCGTCATTGCCACTCACCACCTTGGTGGACTCCTCAAAGTTTGTCAGGATGGTACGTATGTCAGACATCCAGGTCCACTCTTGAGGTCTTATGTGTGGAGTCTGACCTGAATATCGACGGCCTTGTTGCAGCTGGTACTCCACAACTGCTCTCTTCTGCTCACAAATCCTTTGCAACATGTGGAGGGTAGAGTTCCAACGTGTGGGGACATCACACACCAGTCAGTGTGCCGGAAGCTGCAAACGCTGCTGCAACACAGCAAGGGTGGCACAAGCTGTAGCCGACTTCCGAAAATGAGCTGACAGGCGGCGTACTTTGACGAGCAGATCTGGCAACTCGGGGTACGATTTAAGAAACCTCTGAACCATGAGGTTAAGCACATGAGCCAGGCATGGTACTTGTGTGATCTCGCCTCGCCTCAGAGCCGCCACCAGGTTACGGCCATTGTCACACACGACCATGCCTGGATATAGGTTCAGCGGTCTCAGACACAGATCTGCCTGCTCTTTCACAGCTATCCACAACTCACAAGCAGTGTGAGGTTTATCACCTAAGTTTATGAGTTTCAGCACAGCCTGTTGCTGCTTGGCTGAGGCAGTACTGCAGTGCTTCCAGCTTGTAACTGATGTGGTGATATCTGAGATGGAGGCTGAACATGAGGAGGAGGAGGATGATGCGCAGGAGCTGTACACTGTGGGGTCAACTCTGACTGACATAGGGCCCACAATCCTCAGTGTGGGGAGGATGTGTTCCGTCCCAAGGTCCGACTGGGTCCCGGCTTCCACTATGCTTACCCATTGTGCCGTCAGGGACGTTGATGCTGTTTCTTGAGAAACTGCCATAACAAGTGAAGACTGAGAGGAGGGGGCATCTTTGCATGCAGTATGGACAGGGGATTACCTTGCACGCACAACAGGGGCTTCTCTTACACGCACAACAGCGGAAGAAGCAGTGGTGACACCCGCTGACACTGGTCGTGGACCCTGGGGTTCGCCCTACAAAGTTGGGTGCTTAGTTGACATGTGCCTGATCATGCTGGTGGTGGTCAGGCTGGTAGTTTTGTCACCCCTGCTGATGCTGGCCTGGCAGGTGGTACAAATGGCCTTTTTGGGGTTATCAGCAGAGTCTTCAAAAAAATTCCAGACTCTGGAAGACCTACCGGTTGTACTGGCAACGTCCCTCGTGTTGGTGTTACGGGGAATGGTTGCCCGCCTTCTGTCTGCAGCCACCACACTGCTTCTTCCTGCCTGTTGGGGTACTCTGCCTCCCTCCCCCTGTGTGCTGCTGGCCTCGCTCTGCGTGTCCTCCTGCCATGTTGAGTCAGTTACTAGATCACCACCTCCTCCTCTTCCACTTCCGCACCACGGTCCTCCTCTTCACTTCGTGGCAATTGTGTCTCATCATCGTCCACCTCTTGTGACAAATTGCCAGCGTCGCCTTCCTGTGGCATTGGCTGTTCAAATATTTGGCCATCGCTACATGGGATCTCCTCTTCCACCACTTCAAGAGGAGCAGGCGAGGGGCCCAAATATGGAAATGGACTAGTGAACAGCTCTTCAGAGTGTCCAACTGTGGCATCAGTTGCTGTCTGACGACACTCGGCATGGTGGGAGGAAGGAGCATCAGGGTGAGGAGGTGTATGCAGTTGAGACTCACGGCTACTAACACTTGACCAGTTGACTGGAAGTATTATCTGCTATCCAATTAATCACCTGTTCACACTGATCAGTTCGCAATAGTAGTGCTGTTGTGTGCTTCCCTAGTAATTCGGTCAAGAACTGGGAGCGAGAAGATGTGGCTGTTGGTTGTGGCACATTTTAACCTTGGCCATGGCCCCGTCCTCTGCACGCACCATCACCAGAACGTCCAGTTCCACGTCCCTTGCCACGCGCCTTCCCCATTGCCCCAAAAAGGTAATAAAAAGGAGATTTGAACCGTGGAAGAGGAAAACCACAGTTCTAGTTATCTGGCCTACACCAGAATCTTTTAAACAGATATATTTGTGTCTGAACAGTCAGCGAGACACTCAAACTGTTTTTTTTTATGTAAAAAAGGCAAAAAAGTGGATTACACCCAGATTTGAACCGTGGAAGAGGAAAACCACAGTTCTAGTTTTCTGGCCTCCACCAGAATCTTTTAAACAGATATATTTGTGTCTGAACAGTCAGCAAGACACTCAAACTGTTTTTTTTAATGTAAAAAAGGCAAAAGGGTGGATTTCACCCAGATTTGAACCATGGAAGAGGAAAACCACAGTTCTATTTCTCTGACCTACACCAGAATCTTTTAAACAGATCTATTTGTGTCTGAACAGTCAGCGAGACACTCAAACTGTTTTTTTTTATGTAAAAATGGCAAAAAGGTGGATTACACCCAGATTTGAACCGTGGAAGAGGAAAACCACAGTTCTATTTCTCTGACCTACACCAGAATCTTTTAAACAGATCTATTTGTGTCTGAACAGTCAGCGAGACATTCAAACTGTTTTTTTTTATGGAAAAAGGCAAAAAGGTGGATAACACCCTGATTTGAACCGTGGAATAGGCAAACCACAGTTCTAATTTCCTGGCGTATACCAGACTTTTTTAAATAGATATATTGGTGTCTGAACAGTCACCGAGACACTCAAACTGTTTTTTTTTTAATGGAAAAAAGGAAAAAAGGTGGATAACACCCAGATTTGAACCGTGGAAGAGGAAAACCACAGTTTTAATTTCCTGGCGTATACCAGACTTTTTTAAATAGATATATTTGTGTCTGAACAGTTAGCGAGACACTCAAAACTGTTTTTTTTTTTTATGGAAAAAAGGCAAAAAAGTGGATAATACAGAGATTTGAACCGTGAAACTGCAAAACCACAGTTCTAGTTATCTGGCCAAAACCAGACTCTTTTAAACAGATATAAAAACCAACAAGAAACGCATATTGGAGAAAGAGGTTATGCATAGAGGGGAAAGAAACCCCTTAGTGAAAATAATTATCTTAATATACCTATAGGTAATCTCCAGAATGACACAGAAGGGATTTAAATCATAAAATATAAACTTTATTGAAAGAAATTTATTTGTAATATACAAAATCAATCAAATATAAATAGTAGGAGAGGGGTATGGGGAAGGGGAGAGGGGACAGCTAAAGAAGGAGGCAGGATAAGATGGAAAAGTCCTGCAAGGAGACTTACATCCCTTGAACAGCATTCAGTAAGTAACAGATGTAAGTATATGCTGCCAGCTAGGTAATGAATTAAATAAAGGTCCTAGCATAGACTATATCAGATGGTTTTAAATCAGAAATCCCACAAAGGAAGCCAGTAGATAAGATAAGATAGTATAACATATAACGGCTCTCCCTATATAAGATGTATAGTCAAATATTTGAAATATTTGAAAAATTGGGTGCATAATGGTGGGCTGTGAGCTCAATTGTTACACTGGAGGAACACCCACATCGTCAAATCAGAGTTAGTACCATCAGCGTGAAGAGGAATGCTGAGGGTGTGTTGCAGCCTCAACGCGCGTTTCGCCCGGTAATGGCTTCGTCAGATATATTTGTGTCTGAACACTCACAGACACACTCAATTTTTTTTTTTTGGGGGGGGGGAATACCAAAAGGTTAATAAGACTGGTATTTGTACAGTCTGACTGATGAAAAAAAAAAAAGAGGATTTAGATGAAAAAAAAAGGATTTTTCCTGACCCCTGAGACCTGGGCTAAGTGTAGCAATTTGAGCAGCAGCACACAGGACTGTAATGCAGTGTTTGCTGGTATAACCACTGCGTCTCCGATTCAGCCTGCCTGCCTGCCTGATATCTGGGATGGATATTAGTCCTCAGAAGGACTGTTTGTTTGATTTTGCAGGCTTTAGAGATCCTACACTACCTATTTTGCAGTATAAATCTCTCCCTAGCTCAGCAGCACTCTCCCTACACTGTCTGATCCGGAGCGACTGTGTCCAAGATGGCGGCACCCAGTTTTAAATACTCGAGGTGACGCTGTGCGGCCAGCCAATCACTGTAATGCCCACAACCAACATGACTGCGGCATTACAGTGACTGGCTGGCAATCCCTGCATGTTCATTGGCTCTGTAAAGAGCGCCAAACATGCAGGGCGGAGGCCCGAGCTCCCGCCCAAGTAACCCGAAAATGCTCGGTACTCGCCGAACATCCCGAGTAGAGAGATGCTCAGGCGAGTACTGAGCAGTGTCGAGCATGCTCGCTCAACACTACTCACCACACATCTAGATAAGTTCCTTAAGGGGTCTAATTTCCAAAATGGGGTCACATGTGGGGGGTTTCCACTGTGTAGGTACATCAGGGGTTCTCCAAACGCGACATGGAGTCCTCTAATTATTCAACAAAGTTTACATTCAAAATGTCAAATGGCGCTCCTTCCCTTCTGAGCCCTGCCGTAAGCCCAAACAGTGGTATTCCCCCACATATGGGGTATCGGTGTGCTGAGGAGAAATGGCACAACATATTTTGGGGTCCATTTTTTCCTGTTACCCTTGCGAAAATGAAAAAATTTGAATCTAAAATAACATTTTTGTGAAAAAAAGTTAAATGTTCATTGTTTTCTTCCACATTCCAAAAATTCCTGTGAATCACTTGAGGGGTTAATAAACTTCTTAAATGTGATTTAGGACACCTTGATGGGTGCAGTTTTTTGAATGGTGTCACTTTTGGGTATTTTCTGTCATAAAGGCCCTTCAAAGTCACTTCAAATGGTCCCTAAAAAAATGGTTTGGTAAACTTTGGTGGAGAAATGAGAAATATAACTTCCTAACAAAAAAAATATTGGTTCCAAAATTGTGCTGATGTAAAGTAGACATGTGGGAAATGTTATTTATTAACTATTTTGTGTGACATACAGTATCTCTCTGATTTAAGGGCATGAAAATTAAAAATTTGAAAACATTTTCTACATTTTTGCCAAATTTACCAATTTTTTCACAAATAAACGCCAGTCATATCAAATACATTTTACCAATATCATGAAGTAAAAAATAACTACATGGCGCAAGTTAAATTTTGCAAGGTACTTTATTTAAATACATTTAAAAATGTAATAAAAAGGAATGAAAACACCACAGATGAAAAACAATGGTGGGTGAACCTGGACACATGAAATATATGTAAAGGTATTCTCAGAGATAATGCAAAAGGTAACAAATAGTAACACCAGGCGGGTATAATAATTTAACCATCAAATCTATTCAAAAAAATGCCTATGCATAATTTATCATATGTGTGACATACAGTGGCAAACAAATGTATATATTCTTAATGGAACAAGCACGGAGGGACCAGATAGTATAGACCCATAGTAAGATCAATTGATCAGTGTCAAACATGATATGGGAAATAATCAGTAAGAGTTATAAGTCCTAAATAAGGAATACACTAGGTGGTCACCCCATGAATGTTCATTGTACAAGAATATGCCACTTATGGAAATAAGTACATCAAAGCACAAAAGGAACAATAAAAGAGCCACCTGAAAGAATCATGAATATGACATTGTTGCTGAGAAAAGCCTAAAAGCACATTACCTCAGGGAGTATAAAGTCCAGCCACCCACCACACCGATGCGTGTTTCGCACTGAAATGCTTCGACCCCAGGATGAAGCACTTCAGTGCAAACCGCGCGTTGGGTGTGGTGGGTGCCTGGACTTTATACTCCCTGAGGTAATGTGCTTTTAGGCTTTTCTCAGCAACCATGTCATATTTATGATTCTCTCTGGTGGCTCTTTTATTGTTCCTTTTGTGCTTTGATGTACTTATTTTCATAAGTGGCGTATTCTTGTACAATGGACATTCATGGGGTGAATAAAGTACCTTGTAAATTTTAACTTGGACCATGTAGTTATTTTTTGCTTTATTTCTTTGGTATTTATTATTCATTCTTGACCATTCAGGATTTATCTCATCATTGTGTGTGTGTATATGTATGTATGTATATATACAGTACAGACCAAAAGTTTGGACACACCTTCTCATTTAAAGATTTTTCTGTATTTTCATGACTATGAAAATTGTACATTCACACTGAAGGCATCAAAACTATGAATTAACACTTGTGGAATTATATACTTAACAAAAAAGTGTGAAACAACTGAAAATATGTCTTATATTCTAGGTTCTTCAAAGTAGACACCTTTTGTTTTGATGACTGCTTTGCACACTCTTGGCATTCTCTTGATGAGCTTCAAGAGGTAGTCACCGGAAATGGTCTTCCAACAATCTTGAAGGAGCTCCCAGAGATGCTTAGCACTTGTTGGCCCTTTTGCCTTCACTCTGTGGTCCAGCTCACCCCAAACCATCTCGATTGGGTTCAGGTCTGGTGACTGTGGAGGCCAGGTCATCTGGCGAAGCACCCCATCACTCTCCTTCTTGGTCAAATAGCCCTTACACAGCTTGGAGGTGTATTTGGGGTAATTGTCCTGTTGAAAAATAAATGATGGTCAAACTAAACGCAAACCGAATGGAATAGTATGCCGCTGCAAGATGCTGTGGTAGCCATGCTGGTTCAGTATGCCTTCAATTTTGAATAAATCCCCAACAGTGTCACCAGCAAAGCACTCCCACACCATCACACCTCCTCCTCCATGCTTCACGGTGGGAACCAGGCATGTAGAGTCCATCCGTTCACCTTTTCTGCGTCGCACAAAGACACTATGTATGGGACCAAAGATCTCAAATTTGGACTCATCAGACCAAAGCACAGATTTCCGCTGGTCTAATGTCCATTCCTTGTGTTCTTTAGCCCAAACAAGTCTCTTCTGCTTGTTGCCTGTCCTTAGCAGTGGTTTCCTAGCAGCTATTTTACCATGAAGGCCTGCTGCACAAAGTCTCCTCTTAACAGTTGTTGAAGAGATGTATCTGCTGCTAGAACTCTGTGTGGCATTGACCTGGTCTCTAATCTGAGCTGCTGCTAACGTGCAATTTCTGAGGCTGGTGACTCGGATAAACTTATCAACTGAAGCAGAGGCTACTTTGAAGAACCTAGAATATAAGACATATTTTCAGTTGTTTCACACTTTTTTGTTAAGTATATAATTCCACCTGTGTTATTTCATAGTTTTGATGCCTTCAGTGTGAATGTACATTTTTCATAGTCATGAAAATGCAGAAAAATCTTTAAATGAGAAGGTGTGTCCAAACTTTTGGTCTGAACTCTATATATATATAATATATTTATACACACTATCATGAAGTACAATATGTCACGAAAAATAATATCAAAATAAGTGGGATCCATTGAAGCGTTCCAGAGTTATTACCTCATAAAGTGACAGTGGTCAGAATTGAAAAAACTGGTTTGGTCATTAACGTGCAAACAGCCTTCGGGGGTAAGGGATTAATTAAAATTGTTGGGGTTTGCATGCATATGCTGCTCCAGGTGTCAGAGAGCTTCTGCTGCTATGTCCAAGTTGGTGGCTCCAGCTTTTTTCTGAGCCACTGAGCTCGCTGATTGGTAGTAGCGCTATAAACATGATGTCTGTGCTGCAGACAATAACATACACCAGGAGCTGGACCTGGGAAGGCTGAATAAACCAGTTTTTTTTTTTAATATGTTAAAAAAATCCCTCTGTACCTTGGGACAGGGCTTTTCTGAAATTGAAAAATCCCTTTTACTGTGTTTTAACCCAATAGTAACTTTTATGGCATGTATCTAGATTATGCCCCCCCCAAAAACACAAAATGTCAGCATTCTCTCTGCACTGTGCTGCTTCTGACCCGGTGTTGCACTGTGGATGTGCAAAATCCTGTTGTATACTTTATAATTCAGTGTATGGTTCCCAATCCTTTCCTGAAGCAAAAGAGAGGGTAACTGTTCAGGGAATCAGCGGTACACTTAACGCTCTTCCCAAGTGCCAGGTGCTGAAGCGATCACGCCTTCATTGTCCCCTGCTGGCCCTGCAATCAGTGTTAGCAAGGGACAATGTTGAGCGTAGTATTCTGCTCCCAATGTCTCCAAAACCTGTAAAAATAAGAAAATAAAAAAAATCATTATACTCACCTGGCTTGAAGCGTCTGCACACACCGAGGAGCAGATGAGAATGACGCACTCCAGTGAGCAGACCCTGGACCCAAACTGAGCTCACTGAGTGACAGAACACAACTCATGAGCTCAGCGCAGGGGCCCGCTCGATAGAGCGCGTCATTCTTCTCTGCTCCTCGGTGTCTGCGGTTGTTTCAAGCCAGGTAAGTATAATGATTTTTTTTTATGTTATTCTTATTTTTACGGTATTTGAAGACATTGGGAGCAGAATACTACTCTCAACATTGTCTCTTGCTAGCACTGATCGCAGCGCCAGCAGGGGACAAAGATGAGTGATCGCTTAAGCACCGGGACCTGGGAACTGCTCTAACTGTACCGCTGATGTCATCCGTGTGTCATCATTGTGGGACTTTTGTGGCCAATACAGAATGAAAAAAAACAGACATGTCAGCGTGTTTTGCCCATGGACATACAGTCCATGGAAACACTCTGACATGTGCACTGACCCATTCATTTGAATGGGTCTACTAGTGTCAGTGTCTCCAGTATGTGTGAAAACTGTCACCACTAGTGTTGAGCGAGCACTAAAATGCTCGGGTGCCCGAAGCTCGGGCCGCGCTCACCATGATACTCGGGTACTCGACCCGAGCAACGAGCCCAATGTTAGTCTATGGGAGACCCGAGCATTTTTGCAGTGGCACCCCCGGCAGTCTGTAGAAAGCCTAAAAAGTGCCCAAAACGATAGTGACAGTGCTCAAATGACATGGGGACAGCAAGGGGATCATCCCAGGAAGCATTTCTGACCCCCAGGTCACTGCTGTCAACAACCTGGTCAGAGGTAATGTTGAGCCACCCCCGTAGTGTTTGGGTTCGGTTCGTCGAACACCGGCATGTTCGTCGAACGGTTTGTCGAACACAGTCGAACACCGTTAAAGCCAATGGCAGGGATTGTCTGCCACTCACTGTAATGCCACAGCCATGGCGGTTGTGGCATTATAGTGGTTACCCAAATCGATGGGAACAGTGCTCACAGTGAAACATGAAAAGCTGGCAATTCAGCAGCGGCATACACCGGTACCCGACAATTTAGAACAGAAAGAATAGAGCATCACACATAGATTAGATGGATAGAAACATGTCAGTCACATATATAATAAGTACAGTGATAGTGTTGATTACTGTACTTGTCATTTAGTGTTAAAATAAAGGATTTATTAAAAAAAAAATTGGTGTGGGGTTCTGTTATGGGGACGGTTGCAAACAAACTTTATTATAATGGAAAGCAACCGACCCCGGGGTCCGCAATGCAGCCTGATGGACTGCAGCCGAACACCTTCTGGGTGAGAAGGAAAACAACCAACTTAAATATAAACCCTTCCGTGTTACAGCACACAGGAATGGGTATAGCGGTTCGCTCTATCTCCGTTAACTGCACGGGAGATGTGCGACCGGGGAAATAGCTGTAGCCCTGTTAACTACACAGGGGCTACGCAGTAGGCGCTAGGGTGCGGGTGTGATACCCGCCGGGTATACGTGCTCTCAGCCGCCGTGCTACCGGACTGAGGGGACTAGGTCCACGTGGCTCACAGGCGGTTCCGGGAATACAGCGTCTACAAACGGCTCGGCGTGTATGGCGACCCCCTTGTCAGAGCCAGACCGCCGGGCGAAGCTACCTGCCTATTTCCACTAACCTGCCTATTTTTACTAGACCTGCCTATTTCAACTACTGCTCACGGGGAGCTCAAACGCCCAAGCGTACACACCACACCACCACTGCTCAAAGATCAGAGCGCACCGCCATGTTCGTGGGCGGACCTTTTAAAGACTAAGCCCTGCCCACCGTCGCACCATTGGTGACGCCACCCGTGAACCAATCAGGCGGTGCCAGGTCCCCGGATCAGGTGGTTGCCAAACCACCAATCACGGTCCGCCAGGTCACGGCATGCTCAGTGCGGCACCTCTCGGACTTAGGCTGCAGCAGCCTAGTCTCCCTCCGCAACCTGTGCTTCATGTTGCTAGGCACAAATACCCAAGATACCACTTGAACATCTTGTGCATTGGCTAGGCGTTGGGACCTACGGCGATGCTGTGCAGCATCAGCCCTGGCTGGACCAGAATGGGAGACTACAGAATCCACTGATGACTCAGAACTAGTGTTGAGCGAACATGCTCGACACTGCTCGGTACTCGCCCGAGCATCACGCTACTCGGGATGTTCGGCGAGCACCGAGCATTTCTGGGTTACTCGGGCGGGAGCTCGGGTCTCTGCCCTGCATGTTTGGTGCTCTTTACAGAGCCAATGAACATGCAGGGATTGCCAGCCAGTCACTGTAATGCTGCAGCCATGTTGGTTGTGGGCATTACAGTGATTGGCTGGCCGCACAGCGTCACCTCGAGTATTTAAAACGGGGCGCCGCCATCTTGGACACAGTCGCTCCGGATTAGACAGTGTAGGGACAGCGCTGCTGATTTAGGGAGAGATATAAACTGCGAAATAGTTAGTGTAGGGTCTGTAAAGGCTGCCAGAACAAACAAACAGTCCTTTTCAGGACTAATATCCATCCCAGATACCAGGCAGGCAGGCTGTATAGGAGACACAGTGGTTATACCAGCAAATGCTGCATTACAGTCCTGTGTGCTCCTGTTGCTGAAATTGCTGAACTTAGCACCAGGTGTCGGGGGCCAGGAAAAATCCTTTTTTTTTCATCTAAATCCTCCTTTTTTTTCCCTCCTTCACACAGTACAAATACCCGTCTTATTAACCTTTTGTTGTGTCCCCCCCACCCCCAAAAAAAAACGTGTCTCTGATTTTTCAGACACAAATATAACTGTTGAAAATAGTCTGGTGTAGGCTAAAGAAACAGAAGTGTTGTTTTGATCTTCCACGGTTCAAACCTCTGTATTATCCATTTTGGGCCATTTGTATCTAAAGAAAAAAAACAGTTTGAGTGTGTCGCTCACTGTTCAGCCGCAAATATCTCTATTTAAAAAAGTGTGGTATACCCCAGTAAACAATAACTGTGGTTTTGCCATCCCACGGTAAAAAATCTCTATTATTCAGGTTTTGGTAGTTTTTTCCGTAAAGAAAAACAGTAGTGTCTCCTGACTGTTGTGACACAAAAATATATCTGTTGAAAATAGTCTTGTGTAGGCCCGACATCCCAGTGTGGTTTAGCAGTTCCACGGGTCAAATTGCTGTACTATCCAGTTTTGGGCCTTTGGTATCTAAAAAAAAGCAGTTTGAGTGTGTCGCTCACTGTTCAGCCGCAAATATCTCTATTTAAAAAAGTGTGGTATACCCCAGTAAACAATAACTGTGGTTTTGCCATCCCACGGTAAAAAATCTCTATTATTCAGCTTTTGGTATTTTTTTCCGTAAAGAAAAACAGTAGTGTCTCCTGACTGTTGTGACACAAAAATATATCTGTTGAAAATAGTCTTGTGTAGGCCCGACATCCCAGTGTGGTTTCGCAGTTCCACGGGTCAAATCGCTGTACTATCCAGTTTTGGGCCTTTGGTATCTAAAAAAAAAGCAGTTTGAGTGTGTCGCTCACTGTTCAGCCGCAAATATCTCTATTTAAAAAAGTGTGGTATACCCCAGTAAACAATAACTGTGGTTTTGCCATCCCTCGGTAAAAAATCTCTATTATGCAGGTTTTGGTAGTTTTTTCCGTAAAGAAAAACAGTAGTGTCTCCTGACTGTTGTGACACAAAAATATATCTGTGAAAATAGTCTTGTGTAGGCCCGACATCCCAGTGTGGTTTCGCAGTTCCACGGGTCAAATCACTGTACTATCCAGTTTTGGGCCTTTGGTATCTTAAAAAAAAGCAGTTTGAGTGTGTCGCTCACTGTTCAGCCGCAAATATCTCTATTTAAAAAGTGTTGTATACCTAAGTGAACAATAACTGTGGTTTTCCTCTTCCACGGTTCTAATCTACTCTTTATTACCCTTTTTCCATTGATAGTGCAAGTGTAAGCTATTTTACTTCGTTTACAATGGGCAAGGCGCGTGGCAAGGGACGTGGAAGTGGACGTTCTGGTGATGGTTCGTGCAGAGGACGGGGCCGTGGCCAAGGTGAAAATGTGCCACAACCAACAGCCACATATTCTCGCTCCCACTTCTTGACCGAATTACTAGGGAAGCACAGAACAACACCAGTATTGAGAACTGATCAGTGTGAACAGGTTATTAATTGGATAGCAGATAATACTTCCAGTTACCTGGGCACCACCACCTCCGGTCTGTCTTCCACACGGTCAACTCTTAGTAGCCGTGAGTCTCGACCGCATACTCCTCCTCACCCTGATGCTCCTTCCTCCCACCATGCCGAGTGTCGTCAGACAGCAAGTGATCCCACACTTGGACACTCTGAAGAGCTGTTCACTGGTCCATTTCCATATTTGGGCCCCTCGCCTGATACGCTTGAAGTGGTGGAAGAGGAGATCCCATGTTGCGATGCCCAAATATTTGAACAGCCACAGCCACAGGAAGTCGACGTTGGCAATCTGTCACAAGAGGTGGACGATGACGAGACACAATTGCCAGGAAGTGAGGAGGAGGATCGTGGTGCGCAAGTGGAAGAGGAGGAGGTGGTGGATGATCTAGTAACTGACCCAACGTGGAAGGAGGACATGCAGAGTGAGGCCAGCAGCACACAGGGGGAGGGAGGCAGAGTACCCCAACAGGCAGGAAGAAGCAGTGTGGTGGCCGCAGATAGAAGGCAGGCAACCGTTCCCCGTAACACCAACACGAGGGACGTTGCCAGTACAAGCGGTAGGTCTTCCAGAGTCTGGAATTTTTTTTAAAGACTCTGCTGATAACCCCAAAAAGGCCATATGTTCCACCTGCCATGCCAGCATCAGCAGGGGTGACAAAACTACCAGCCTGACCACCACCAGCATGATCAGGCACATGGCAGCAAAGCACCCGACTTTGTGGGGCGAAACCCAGGGTCCACGACCAGTGTCAGCGGGTGTCACCACTGCTTCTTCCACTGTTGTGCGTGCAATAGAACCCCCTGTTGTGTGTGCAAGGCAATCCCCTGTCCATACTGCATGTAAAGATGCCCCCTCCTCTCAGTCTTCACTTGTTATGGCAGTTTCTCAAGAAACAGCATCAACGTCCACGTCCACGTCCCACCGCAGCGTTCAATTGTCCATATCCCAGACCTTTGAACGAAAGCGGAAATTCGCAGCTAACGCCCCACAGGCCACAGTCCTAAATTCGCACATTTCACGACTGCTTGCATTGGAAATGCTGCCTTTTAGGCTGGTGGAGACGGAATCCTTCCGCAATCTTATGGCGGTGGCCGTCCCTCGGTACTCGGTCCCCAGCCGACACTATTTTGCCCGGTGTGCCATCCCCGCACTACACAAGCATGTGTCCCAAAGCATCTGCCATTCCCTCAACAATGCAGTTACTGGGAGAGTCCACCTGACAACGGACACGTGGACAAGTGCTTGTGGCCAGGGACGGTACATTTCTCTGACGGCACACTGGGTAAACATAGTGGAAGCCGGGACCCAGTCGGACCTTGGGACGGAACACATCCTCCCCACACCGAGGATTGCGGGCCCTATGTCAGTCAGAGTTGCCCCCACAGTGTACAGCTCCTGTGCATCCTCCTCCTCCTCATGTTCAGCCTCCATCTCAGATATCACCACATCAGTTACAAGCTGGAAGCATTGCAGTACTGCCTCCGCCAAGCGGCAACAGGCTGTGCTGAAACTCATAAGCTTAGGTGATAAACCTCACATTGCTTGTGAGTTGTGGACAGCTGTGAAAGAGCAGGCAGATCTGTGTCTGAGACCGCTGAACCTACATCCCGGCATGGTCGTGTGTGACAATGGCCTTAGTAACCTGGTGGTGGCTCTGAGGCGAGGTGAGATCACACACGTACCATGCCTGGGTCATGTGCTTAACCTCGTGGTTCAGCGGTTTCTTAAATCGTACCCCGAGTTGCCAGATCTGCTCGTCAAAGTACGTCGCCTGTCAGCTCATTTTCGCAAGTCGGCTACAGCTTCCGCCGCCCTTGTTGTGTTGCAGCAGCGTTTGCAGCTTCCGGCACACCGACTGGTGTGTGATGTCCCCACACGTTGGAACTCTACCCTCCACATGTTGCAAAGGATTTGTGAGCAGAAGAGAGCAGTTGTGGAGTATCAGCTGCAACAAGGCCGTCGATATTCAGGTCAGACTCCACACATAAGACCTCAGGAGTGGACCTGGATGTCTGACATATGTACCATCCTGACAAACTTTGAGGAGGCCACCAAGATGGAGAGTGGCGATGACGCCATCATTAGTGTCAGCATCCCACTTGTCTGTCTTTTGCAACGCTCTCTGCAGAGAATTAAAGAGGAGGCATTGCAGCCAGAGTATGATGAGATGGATCAAGAAGCCGTAGTGGGCGATTATACACAGCCCAGCCTCATCTCATCCCAACGTGCATTGGGAGACAATGAGGGAAAGGAGGAGGATGAGGAGGAGGAGGAAGAACAGGAGTTGCTATCATGCGTTGTAGACGGTAGTACCTGTACAAGTGTCATACCGTCGGTTCAGCGTGGGTGGCCCGAGGACAGGGGGGAGGAGGAAGAGGAGGAGGAGAGCATGGTCAGTCGTCATCTTGGTGAGGACACGGAAATCTTGCCCGTTACCAGTCTGGCACACATGGCTGACTTTATGTTACGCTGCCTTAACCGTGACCCTCGCGTTGTCAAAATGTTGGGTGACAGTCATTACTGGTTGGTGACACTTGTAGACCCCCGCTACAAGGAGAACTTTCACTCTCTTATTCCTGAGGTGGAGAGGTCTACAAAAATGGGGCAATACCAGAAGGCCCTTGCTGCAGAACTCTTAAAAAATTTCCCATCTGAACACGCTAGCGGCAGAGGTCACAGTTCGTTGCCCAACCAAGGCGTACAGGCGAGAGAGATGCAACTCCAATCCAGCAGAGGCAGGAGAACACTGTCAACGTTCTGGGACAGTTTTCTGACACCCGCCCAGCTTACAGGCCCTGAGGTGCGGGGTACTCTCACAAGGAGTGGAAAGTTTCAAAAGATGGTGAGGGAGTACCTTGCCGATCGTACCAGCGTCCTCCGTGATTCCTCTGTGCCTTTTAATTATTGGGTATCCAAGCTGGACACTTGGAATGAACTCGCTCTGTACGCCTTGGAGGTCCTGGCCTGCCCTGCCGCTAGCGTGTTATCGGAGCGTGTTTTTAGTGCCGCTGGGGGAATTATAACTGATAAGCGCACTCGCCTGTCAACTGACAATGCTGACAAGCTGACCCTTATCAAAATGAACAAGGGCTGGAATGGGCCAGACTTCTCATCACTACCAAATGACAGCAGAGTAACATAAAGTCAAATCCACTGTGTTATTTCGGGAGGTGTAATCATATGCACCGCTTCACACCCACACATGGGTATACGCTTCCTCGTTTCGGCTGTTTAATCTTCTTCTCCTTATCCTCAGCCTCCACCACCACTATACCACCAGGGTGCCAGCATTGCAAGTTCCTCCGTCCTTATTTTTGCCAGCTTTTGCTTGCAAGGCATAAGCAAATACTATGGGACACCCACTCCCCAATAATGGGACTTATGTTTGTAATATGCTGTACTGCATGGCTCTTGTAAGGGGCATTGCAAGTTGCTCCGTCCTAATTTTTGGCAGCTTTTGCTTGGAAAGCATAAGCAAATTCTATGGGACACCCACTCCCCAATAATGGGACTTATGTTTGTAATATGCTGTACTGCATGGCTCTTGTAAGGGGCATTGCAAGTTGATCCGTCCTAATTTTTGGCAGCTTTTGCTGGGAAAGCATAAGCAAATACTATGGGACACTCACTCCCCAATAATGGGACTTATGTTTGTAATATGCTGTACTGCATGGCTCTTGTAAGGGGCATTGCAAGTTGCTCCGTCCTAATTTTTGGCAGCTTTTGCTTGGAAAGCATAAGCAAATACTATGGGACACCCACTCCCCAACAATGGGACTTATGTTTGTAATATGCTGTACTGCATGGCTCTTGTAAGGGGCATTGCAAGTTGCTCCGTCCTAATTTTTGGCAGCTTTTGCTGGGAAAGCATAAGCAAATACTATGGGACACCAACTCCCCAATAATGGGACTTATGTTTGTAATATGCTGTACTGCATGGCTCTTGTAAGGGGCATTGCAAGTTGCTCCGTCCTAATTTTTGGCAGCTTTTGCTGGGAAAGCATAAGCTCATACTATGGGACACCCACTCCCCAATAATGGGACTTATGTTTGTAATATGCTGTTCTGCATGGCTCTTGTAAGGGGCATTGCAAGTTGCTCCGTCCTAATTTTTGGCAGCTTTTGCTGGGAAAGCATAAGCAAATACTATGGGACACCCACTCCCCAATAATGGGACTTATGTTTGTAAAATGCTGTACTGCATGGCTCTTGTAAGGGGCATTGCAAGTTGCTCCGTCCTAATTTTTGGCAGCTTTTGCTGGGAAAGCATAAGCAAATACTATGGGACACCCACTCCCCAATAATGGAACTTATGTTTGTAATATGCTGTACTGCATGGCTCTTGTAAGGGGCATTGCAAGTTGCTCCGTCCTAATTTTTGGCAGCTTTTGCTGGGAAAACATCAGCAAATACTATGGGACACCCACTCCCCAATAATGGGACTTATGTTTGTAATATGCTGTACTGCATGGCTCTTGTAAGGGGCATTGCAAGTTGCTCCGTCCTAATTTTTGGCAGCTTTTGCTGGGAAAGCATAAGCTAATACTATGGGACACCCACTCCCCAATAATGGGACTTATGTTTGTAATATGCTGTACTGCATGGCTCTTGTAAGGGGCATTGCAAGTTGCTCCGTCCTAATTTTTGGCAGCTTTTGCTGGGAAAGCATAAGCAAATACTATGGGACACCCACTCCCCAATAATGGGACTTATGTTTGTAATATGCTGTACTGCATGGCTCTTGTAAGGGGCATTGCAAGTTGCTCCGTCCTAATTTTTGGCAGCTTTTGCTGGGAAAGCATAAGCAAATACTATGGGACACCCACTCCCCAATAATGGGACTTATGTTTGTAATATGCTGTACTGCATGGCTCTTGTAAGGGGCATTGCAAGTTGCTCCGTTCTAATTTTTGGCAGCTTTTGCTGGGAAAGCATAAGCAAATACTATGGGACACCCACTCCCCAATAATGGGACTTATGTTTGTAATATCCTGTACTGCATGGCTCTTGTAAGGGGCATTGCAAGTTGCTCCGTCCTAATTTTTGGCAGCTTTTGCTGGGAAAGCATAAGCAAATACTATGGGACACCCACTCCCCAATAATGAGACTTATGTTTGTAATATGCTGTACTGCATGTGACGCGCCCCCTGGGCCGTGTGTACACGTGTGTGGGATACCCGGTGCCGGATCTCTAGGGTCTGTAGTCTCCGTGGCGATGACCCGGTCCCGTGGCTCAGGCTGGTCAAACCAGTGGCAGTCTTTCTTAGGTTTTGTGGTTAATTGTCCGACTGCGCCACCCGTGGATTGCAGTCAGGGAGTACCACCGCTGCGAGGCAGACCGATGAGGCTGGTGTTGTGTGCGCAGCATAGAATGGGATAACTCCCCTCGGGAGGAGTATAGCCTCAGGGCAGTGAGTGTGGATGATGGGGGTGATGGTGCACGAGCGCAGCAGGAATGACTCAGAGTCTTTGCAGTGCAGTTCAGGGTCTTTACTGATGATTATAAGGTAGACCCTCCCGGGAGTACTGACTAGCATAAGAGGTCTGGTCAGTCTGTGAGCAAGCAGGAGTTCCCCTGGCCAGGTGGAGTTGTAGGCCTCCCCGTCTGTCTGCACTCTTCCTGGCTACCTTGCTGTAAGCGGGTAGAAGTAGCCCACGTCCCTGAGTGTACCGTGTAGTGCTCACCCGTATGGCTGGTGACTTGGGGCCTTCTGTTAGCCTCCGCTCCACGACGGCGGTGCTGGTCCCCTGCTTGTGACTGAGCCTCCGGGCTTCTATGGCCAGAGGACCTGAAATCCCCTGCCGGCTGGTTTCTGCTGCTGTATATATAAGTCCTCACAGCTTCGGACTCCTGTGTCCGGTTCCTATTGTCTTCTGCCAGGGCGAGCTCTGCTCAGCTTCCAGCCCCTGGTCTTTAGCTCCTAGGACACGGAAATCTTGCCCGTTACCAGTCTGGCACACATGGCTGACTTTATGTTACGCTGCCTTAACCGTGACCCTCGCGTTGTCAAAATGTTGGGTGACAGTCATTACTGGTTGGTGACACTTGTAGACCCCCGCTACAAGGAGAACTTTCACTCTCTTATTCCTGAGGTGGAGAGGTCTACAAAAATGGGGCAATACCAGAAGGCCCTTGCTGCAGAACTCTTAAAAAATTTCCCATCTGAACACGCTAGCGGCAGAGGTCACCGTTCGTTGCCCAACCAAGGCGTACAGGCGAGAGAGATGCAACTCCAATCCAGCAGAGGCAGGAGAACACTGTCAACGTTCTGGGACAGTTTTCTGACACCCGCCCAGCTTACAGGCCCTGAGGCGCGGGGTACTCTCACAAGGAGTGGAAAGTTTCAAAAGATGGTGAGGGAGTACCTTGCCGATCGTACCAGCGTCCTCCGTGATTCCTCTGTGCCTTTTAATTATTGGGTATCCAAGCTGGACACTTGGAATGAACTCGCTCTGTACGCCTTGGAGGTCCTGGCCTGCCCTGCCGCTAGCGTGTTATCGGAGCGTGTTTTTAGTGCCGCTGGGGGAATTATAACTGATAAGCGCACTCGCCTGTCAACTGACAATGCTGACAAGCTGACCCTTATCAAAATGAACAAGGGCTGGAATGGGCCAGACTTCTCATCACTACCAAATGACAGCAGAGTAACATAAAGTCAAATCCACTGTGTTATTTCGGGAGGTGTAATCATATGCACCGCTTCACACCCACACATGGGTATACGCTTCCTCGTTTCGGCTGTTTAATCTTCTTCTCCTTATCCTCAGCCTCCACCACCACTATACCACCAGGGTGCCAGCATTGCAAGTTCCTCCGTCCTTATTTTTGGCAGCTTTTGCTTGCAAGGCATAAGCAAATACTATGGGACACCCACTCCCAATAATGGGACTTATGTTTATAATATGCTGTACTGCATGGCTCTTGTAAGGGGCATTGCAAGTTGCTCCATCCTAATTTTTGGCAGCTTTTGCTTGGAAAGCATAAGCAAATACTATGGGACACCCACTCCCCAATAATGGGACTTATGTTTGTAATATGCTGTACTGCATGGCTCTTGTAAGGGGCATTGCAAGTTGCTCCGTCCTAATTTTTGGCAGCTTTTGCTGGGAAAGCATAAGCAAATACTATGGGACACCAACTCCCCAATAATGGGACTTATGTTTGTAATATGCTGTACTGCATGGCTCTTGTAAGGGGCATTGCAAGTTGCTCCGTCCTAATTTTTGGCAGCTTTTGCTGGGAAAGCATAAGCTCATACTATGGGACACCCACTCCCCAATAATGGGACTTATGTTTGTAATATGCTGTACTGCATGGCTCTTGTAAGGGGCATTGCAAGTTGCTCCGTCCTAATTTTTGGCAGCTTTTGCTGGGAAAGCATAAGCAAATACTATGGGACACCCACTCCCCAATAATGGGACTTATGTTTGTAATATGCTGTACTGCATGGCTCTTGTAAGGGGCATTGCAAGTTGCTCCGTCCTAATTTTTGGCAGCTTTTGCTGGGAAAGCATAAGCAAATACTATGGGACACCCACTCCCCAATAATGGAACTTATGTTTGTAATATGCTGTACTGCATGGCTCTTGTAAGGGGCATTGCAAGTTGCTCCGTCCTAATTTTTGGCAGCTTTTGCTGGGAAAACATCAGCAAATACTATGGGACACCCACTCCCCAATAATGGGACTTATGTTTGTAATATGCTGTACTGCATGGCTCTTGTAAGGGGCATTGCAAGTTGCTCCGTCCTAATTTTTGGCAGCTTTTGCTGGGAAAGCATAAGCTAATACTATGGGACACCCACTCCCCAATAATGGGACTTATGTTTGTAATATGCTGTACTGCATGGCTCTTGTAAGGCGCATTGCAAGTTGCTCCGTCCTAATTTTTGGCAGCTTATGCTGGGAAAGCATAAGCAAATACTATGGGACACCCACTCCCCAATAATGGGACTTATGTTTGTAATATGCTGTACTGCATGGCTCTTGTAAGGGGCATTGCAAGTTGCTCCATCCTAATTTTTGGCAGCTTTTGCTGGGAAAGCATAAGCAAATACTATGGGACACCCACTCCACCACAATAATGAGACTTATGTTTGTAATATGCTGTACTGCATGTGACGCGCCCCCTGGGCCGTGTGTACACGTGTGTGGGATACCCGGTGCCGGATCTCTAGGGTCTGTAGTCTCCGTGGCGATGACCCGGTCCCGTGGCTCAGGCTGGTCAAACCAGTGGCAGTCTTTCTTAGGTTTTGTGTTTAATTGTCCGACTGCGCCACTCGTGGATTGCGGTCAGGGAGTACCACCGCTGCGAGGCAGACCGATGAGGCTGGTGTTGTGTGCGCAGCATAGAATGGGATAACTCCCCTCGGGAGGAGTATAGCCTCAGGGCAGTGAGTGTGGATGATGGGGGTCATGGTGCACGAGCGCAGCAGGAATGACTCAGAGTCTTTGCAGTGCAGTTCAGGGTCTTTACTGATGATTATAAGGTAGACCCTCCCGGGAGTACTGGCTAGCATAAGAGGTCTGGTCAGTCTGTGAGCAAGCAGGAGTTCCCCTGGCCAGGTGGAGTTGTAGGCCTTCCCGTCTGTCTGCACTCTTCCTGGCTACCTTGCTGTAAGCGGGTAGAAGTAGCCCACGTCCCTGAGTGTACCGTGTAGTGCTCACCCGTATGGCTGGTGACTTGGGGCCTTCTGTTAGCCTCCGCTCCACGACGGCGGTGCTGGTCCCCTGCTTGTGACTGAGCCTCCGGGCTTCTATGGCCAGAGGACCTGAAATCCCCTGCCGGCTGGTTTCTGCTGCTGTATATATAAGTCCTCACAGCTTCGGACTCCTGTGTCCGGTTCCTATTGTCTTCTGCCAGGGTGAGCTCTGCTCAGCTTCCAGCCCCTGGTCTTTAGCTCCTAGCTCCTACAGAGCTCCTTGCTGTTACTTTCCCTTGCTCTCACTCTGACTCTGACTGTTCTCTGACTCACTCAACCCCGCCCCAGATCCAGTTTATAAGGGCAGAATTCTCCCCTCCCAGGATTGTGGCAGGAGGATGTTGCATGTTTAAGGGATCCTGACCAGGAAACCTCCCACTTGCTCTCCGACGTAATATCTCTATTACTGTGGTGACCAGACCGCTGGGGTGCCACACATGGCTCTTGTAAGGGGCATTGTAGTTCCTCATAATTTTTGGAAAGCCTTCCATTCACTTCTTAGGCCAACAGTGCACGGGAGACCCAGTTGCTATAAATGGAAAAAAAAGGTTTAGTTAACGCCCTCTGACCTCCATGTCATTTCCAAGGGGCATTGGAGTGGCTCGAAATTTTTGGTAGGCATTGCACTCACTGTATGCCCTATAACTGTGTAGCCGAACCGCTCCTTTTGTTACAGAAACATATCCTACAAGACATATCTGGTTGACTGGCCTGATATTGATGTGAATGGTCCCTGTTCCTCCTGCTCTTTCTCCTTTGCCACTACCTCATCCATCATTTATCACCTGAAGCTTTGTTTTAACGGGAGTCATAGAACTTGAATAGTAGCAGGAAAACATCCAGCAATCCTCGGAGGAGGTAGGATATGCGCCAAAACGCTGACCACCTCAGGCCTAGCCGCTACTACATACATGCTCTTGCATTACAAGAAAACAAAGCAGATGCTAACTTCTATCATCCTCATCATGCTCCTCACCTTGGCACTCTCAACTCCCCTGATGGAGAAGCCAGGGCCCACCGGAGGAGTCTGATAGTCCGGTGGGCTCGGCCAATGCTGCCCTAAAGCAGGCCAGGCTAAGAAAAGTGTGGGAAAGGTTACCGGGACAAATAGGGGTGGCTGGGGACCGAGTATGGACACCCGGCCACCCCCTGGAGGCTGGGGAGCAAGCGGGGACACCCGGCCACCAGGCGGCTGGGGACTGAGTATGGATACCAGGCCGCCAACACAGCCATGGCGTGGTGGCCAGATTCCGCCTCCACATGCCTAAAAGGCCCAATTTAAAGTGCAAGCAAGCAAGCAGTATGGTATTGCAGCCTGGGGGTGGGTGGGTGGCAGGCTGCATACTTGCGCTTGCATTGCAAGGAATGGGGGAGGTACAATTGAACACTGCCCTGGGACTAGAACTTGCATGGGGATAGTTGCAAGTCTGCATCTTCTGATGCGGTAAGGATCACTTATGATGGGCACACTTTTAGACAGTGACCTGGGAGTCAGAGATGCTTCCAGGGGTCTTCCCCATGCTGTTCCCTTGTCTTTTCAGCACTTTATGCATTCACACAGCACATGGCCAGATAAGGTTGTAAAATGTTAAAATGACATTTCACGGTGAATGCATTTGTCATAGTTGAAAGCAATACAAAAGTGCAAAAACGCATAAAAAATGCTACTTGTGAACATAGCCGAAGGTGTGGAGGAGTATTTTTGTTTTTGGTCATTTATTTTAACTTATACACAAGTCTTTACCCTGGAAAGGATGTTCCTTAACATATTTCACAGGAAAAAAGTTTCACTTTCGTTTTTGAACGTTTTATTGTGAGCCTGTAAAAGTGGTTTAATACCTCTGACCACGTTGTTGACAGCAGTGACCTGGGGGTCAGAAATGCTTCCTGGGGCGATCCCCATGCTGTCCCCATGTCATTTGAGCACTGTCACTATCGTTTTGGGCACTTGTTTGGCTTTTAAAAGACTGCCGGGGGTGCCACCGCAAAAATGCTCGAGTCGCCCATAGACTAACATTGGGCTCGTTGCTCGGGTCGAGCACCCGAGTATCACGGCGAGCTCGGCCCGAGCTTCGAGCACCCAAGCATTTTAGTGCTTGCTCAACACTACTCAGAACCCATTTCTGATCCAGCAAGCGCCCGGCACCTCACTGGTTCCCCGTAATTTTAGTCTCTATCGGAGGTTAAGCAGACGGCTGGGGCAGATGTTTGAAGCCTGGGAAGGGGGTAGTACCCATGGAGCTTCCCAGGCTACTAATATCAGCCCCCAGCTGAATACCTAGCCTTTACTAGGTATTAAAATGGGGGACCCCCTATTTTAATAGCTAGCAAAGGCTAGGCAGACAGCTGGGGGCTGATATTAATAGCCCAGGAAGGGTGCCATGAATATTGGCCCCCTCCCAGGCTAGAAACACCAGCCGTCAGCCGCCCCAGAAATGGCGCATCCATTCAAAGTTAAAAGTTAAAAAAAACACAAACACCCAGAATAAAGTCCTTTAATTGAAATAAATACACATTCCTTTAATGTTCTAAATTAAACTCTACTTACCGTATCGCCCATTCCAGCTGAAGCCAATGTTTTCTGCAATAAAAGTAAAATAATAAACAAACCTCATCCTTACCTTTCCATGGTTGCCAGGACAGCTTCAGCTCTGCTACATTGACATGACAGGCTGGATCGTAGCAGAACGCTGCCATCCAGCTTGCCATGCTGCAGACACTGAGAAGCTCCATCGATTTGGGCAACCACTGTAATGCCACAATCACCATGGATGTGGCATTACAGTGAGTGACAGACAATTCCTGCATGATTGAAATCCAGTTACGCTTTTGGTGTACGAACAGTTATCGAACATAACCACGAACAGCCGAATTTTTTTTGCTAATATGTTAAGGAGAACATCCTTTCCAGGGTAAAGACTTGTGTATAAGGTAAAATGAATAACCAAAAACAAAAATACTCCTCCACACCTTGGGCTATGTTCACAAGTAGCATTTTTTATGCATTTTTGCACTTTTTTATTGCATTCAACCGTGACAAATGCATTCACTGGGAAATGTTATTTTAACATTTTACTACCTTATCTGGCCATGTGCTGTGTGACACATGCATACAGTGCTGAAAAGACATGGGAACAGCATGGGGAAGACCCCTAGAAGCATCTCTGACACCCAGGTCACTGCCTAAAAGTGTGCCCATCAGAAGTGATCCGTGCCGCATCAGAAGATGCAGACTTGCAACTATCCCCGTGCAAGTCCTTGTCCCAGGGCAGTGTTCAATTGTACCTCCCCCATTCCTTGCAATGCAAGCTCAAGTATGCAGCCTGCCACCCACCCACCCCCAGGCTGCAATACCATACTTCTTGCTTGCACTTGAAATTGGGCCTTTTAGGCATGTGGAGGCGGAATCTGGCCACCACGTCATGGCTGCATCGGCGGCCTGGTATCCATACTCATTCCCCAGCCGCCCGGCGGCCGGGTGTCCCCGCTCGGTCCCCAGCCGCCAGGAGGCGGCCGGGTGTCCATACTCGGTCCCCAGCCGCCCCTATTTGTCCCGGTAACCTTCCCCACACTTTTCTTAGCCTGGCCTGCTTTAGTGCAGCATTGGCCGAGCCCACCAGACAAACAGACTCCTCCGGTGGGCCCTGGCTTCTCCATCAGTGGAGTTGAGAGTGCCAAGGTGAGGAGCATGATGATGATGATAGAAGTTAGCATCTGCTTTGTTTTCTTGTAATGCAAGCGTAAGTGTGAAGCCTAAAACCCACCCACCCCCAGGCTGCAATACCATACTGCTAGCTTGCTTGCACTTGAAATGAGGCCTTTTAGGCTTGTGAAGGCAGACGCCGGCCACCATGTCATGGCTGCGTCGGCGGCCTGGTATCCATACTCAGTCCCCAGCCGCCCGGTGGCCGGGTGTCCACACTCGGTCCCCAGCCGCCAGGGGGTGGCCGGGTGTCCATACTCGGTCCAGAGATGCCCCTATTTGTCCCTGTAACCTTCCCCACACTTTTACACTTTTCTTAGCCTGGCCTGCTTTAGGGCAGCATTGGCCGAGCCCACCAGACAACCAGACTCCTCCGGTAGCCCTGGCTTCTCCATCAGGGGAGTTGAGAGTGCCAAGGTGAGGAGCATGATGATGATGATAGAAGTTAGCATCTGCTTTGTTTTCTTGGAATGCAAGCGTAAGTGTGCAGCCTGCCACCCACCCACCCCCAGGCTGCAATACCATACTGCTAGCTTGCTTGCACTTGAAATGAGGCCTTTTAGGCTTGTGAAGGCAGACGCCGGCCACCATGTCATGGCTGCGTCGGCGGGCTGTTATCCATACTCAGTCCCCAGCCGCCCGGTGGTCGGGTGTCCACACTCGGTCCCCCACCGCCAGGGGGCGGCCGGGTGTCCATACTCTGTCCCCAGCCGCCCCGCGGCCGGGTGCCCACACACAGTCCCCAGCCGCCTGGGGTGGCCTAGTGTCCATAAACTGTCCTCAGCCGCCCCTACTTGTCCCGGTGCGCCTTATACACAAGCGTGCATACCAAAACATTACCTGTGCCCTCCCCAGTGCATATAGTGGGAAGGACAGCCTAACCACAAACATGTGGACAAGTGAATGTGGCCAGGGATGGTCCATCTCACTGACGCCTTCACACTGGGTTAATATTGTGGAAGCCAGGACACAGTTGGACACTGGGATGCAACACATCCTCCAGACATAGAGGATTGAGGGTCCTGGGTCAATCCTGCTTCAACACAAAGTTCAGAAGGTAGACAGCAGCAGTGGTCGGCCTCCTACACAACGAGTAAATTATTCATGATCATGAGGCCATCCATCTCCTTAGCTTTCTGTTCCTTGGAATGCAAGCACATGTATGTAGTAGTGGCTAGGCCTGAGGTGGTCAGCGTTTTGGCGCATATCCTACCTCCTCCAAGGATTGCTGGATGTTTTCCTGCTACTTTCCCAGTTCTATGACTCCTGTTAAAACAAAGCTTCAGGTGATGAATGATGGATGAGGTGGTGGCAAAGGAGAAAGAGCAGGAGGAACAGGGACCATTCACATCAATAATCAGGCCAGTCAACCACACATGTGGTTTAACAAGACGGTTTTAATGTCCCCTTGGAAGAGATGTGGAGGTCACAGTAGCTTAACAAGACGGTTTTAATGCCCCTTGGAAGAGACGTGGAGTTCAGAGTGGTTTAACAAGACGGTTTTAATACCCCTTGGAAGAGACGTGGAGGTCTCAGTGGAATAAAAAGATAATATCAATGCCCCTTGGAAGAGACGTGGAGGTCCCAGTGGAATAAAAAGACAATATCAATGCCCCTTGGAAGAGTGGTGGAGGTTACAGTGGAATAAAAAGACAATATCAATGCCCCTTGGAAGAGTGGTGGAGGTCGCAGTGGAATAAAAAGACAATATCAATGCCCCTTGGAAGAGTGGTGTAGGTCGCAGTAGAATAAAAAGACAATATCAATGCCCCTTGGAAGAGTGGTAGAGGTCGCAGTGGAATAAAAAGACAATATCAATGCCCCTTGGAAGAGTGGTGGAGGTCGCAGTGGAATAAAAAGATAATATCAATGCCCCTTGGAAGAGTGGTGTAGGTCGCAGTAGAATAAAAAGACAATATCAATGCCCCTTGGAAGAGTGGTAGAGGTCGCAGTGGAATAAAAAGTCAATATCAATGCCCCGTGGAAGAGACGTGGAGGTCACAGTAGCTTAACAAGACGATTTTAATGCCCCTTACAAGAGCCATGCAGTACAGCATATTAAAAACATTATTTCCATTATTGGGGAGTGGGTCTCCCATAGTCTTTGCCTATGCCTTCCAAGCAAGAGCTGCCAAAAATTAGGACGGAGGAACTTGCAGTGCTGGCAACACGGACCACGGTCACCCTGGTGGTATAGTGGTGGTGGAGGCTGAGGATGAGGAGAAGAGCAAAAAACAGCCAAAATGAGGAAGCGTATACCCATGTGTGGGTGTGAAGCGGTGCATGGGAATACACCTCCCGAAACAACACAGTGGATTTGACTTTATGTTACCCTGCTGTCATTTGGTGGTGATGAGAAGTCTGGCCCAATCCAGCCCTTGTTCATTTTGATAAGGGTCAGCTTGTCAGCATTGTCAGTTGACAGGCGAGTGCGCTTATCAGTTATAATTCCCCCAGCGGCACTAAAAACACGCTCCGATAACACGCTAGTGGCAGGGCAGGCCAGGACCTCCAAGGCATACAGAGCGAGTTCATTCTCAGTGTCCTGCTTGGATACCCAATAATTAAAAGGCACAGAGGAATCACAGAGGACGCTGGTACGGTCGGCAAGGTACTCCCTCACCATCTTTTGAAACTTTCCACTCCTTGTGAGAGTACCCCTCGCCTCAGGGCCTGTAAGCTGGGCGGAAAACTGTCCCAGAACGTTGACAGTGTTCCCCTGTGTAACATCCCTGGCGGCGTGCTTGCATAGTGTACCACCTCCCACTATGCAAGACCGCAATCTTACCTGTCAGTCCAGCCTGCAAATCTTGCTCCAGTTCATGCTGTGTGCATGTCTCTTGACTGACTGCTTAGGGCGGCGGCCCGGTTACTTCCTGATTCTTATAGCTGCTGTGGGCGCACCCCTAATTCGTCTCCAGCTTATTGCTGTGAGTCACTGGAAATGTAACCCCCCTGCACCCAGTAGGAGGTGCCTGAGCAACACTAACATTCAGTGTTCTCCTTGACTCTAAAGTTGCCAGGTCCAGTTCTGCTTCTTGTCTGTTTCTGCCATCTCTGGGGGCTGCATACCCAGACCTGTTATCTGTGACTTCTTGTCCGTTTCCGCCATCTCTGGGGGCTGTATACCCAGGCCTGTTATCTCTGACTTCTAGTCTGTTCCGCCACTCTGGGGGCTGTATACCCAGGCTCGTTCTTGTATCTCATTGCAGTAGCAGTTCCTGTCTGAACTGTATCCTAGCCTGTTACTTGTTTGTCTCATGTCTGTACCTTCCCTTTTCCTGCAGTATCTGAACCTGCACCTACTCCAACTCATTGTCTCTATACTTCTGTTTGTGAGTTTTGTGTCCACTCGCTACTTCATAGTAAGTACCTTGTGTGTATCTGGTTCTGCTTGTCCCTTTTCCCTTCCTCTGTATCTTCCTCCTGTGTTCTAGCCATCTTCCTGTATTTTCCAGTCTGTTCCATGTGAACAGAGCCCTTTCCTCTCTGCCTTGTGCACCGCACCTGCGGTATCGCTCCGCTATGTCTTGCCCACCGCTCCGGCGGTTTCTCTCTGCTGTGACTTGGCCACCGCTCTGGCGGCTTCCCTCTGCTCTGCCTTACCCACCGCTCCGGCGGCTTCTCTCTGCTCTGACTTGCCCACCGCTCCGGCAGCTTCTCTCTGCTCTGCCTTGCTCACCGCACCAGCGGTTTCTCTCTGCTCTGACTTGCCCACAGCTCCGACGGCTTCTCTCTGCTCTGCCTTGCCCACCGCTTCGGCGGTTTCTCTCTGCTCTGTCTTGCCCAACGCTCCGGCGGTTTCGCTCTGCACTGCCTTGTCCACCGCTCCGGCGGTTCCGCTCTGCTCTGCCTTGCCCACTGCATCTGCGGTTTCCGCTCTGCTTGCTCACCGCACCAGCAGTTCCTCTCTGCTCTGCCTTGTCCTCCGCTCCGGCGGTTTTGCTTTACTCTGCTTGTCTATCGCATCTGCGGCTCTGTACCTGTCTCCCAGTCTGTACTGGACCCTATCCAGCCTGCGCTTCAACCTGCTAGTACCTCCTTGTCTGCACTCCAGCCGTGCTTGCCAGTGCCCACTTGTCTGCATACCAGCCGTGCTTGCCAGTGCCCATCTGTCTGCATACCAGCCGTACTTGCCAGTACCCACCTGTCTGAATACCAGCCGTACTTGCCAATACCCACCTGCCTGTTTGCCAGTCTAACCTGCCTGTTCCTGCATTCTCCAGCGTGTGGGTCAACAACTGTGACCTGGAGTCGCACATGGTCCCTCTGCTCGGTTCCTCCTTTGTCCACGGAGTCGAGTAAGCCGCCGTGCGACATTGGTTGGATCCGGTTGATATTTAGTTACGCCCATCCAGGCACTCCTCGGTTCATGGTACAGTGGGATCACTAATCACGCTCACGCCAGTCAGTCCGGGCGCGAGCGTAACACCCTACCTCTGCTGGATTGGAGTTGCGTCTCTCTCGCCTGTACGCCTTGGTTGGTCAACCAACTGTGACCTCTGCTGCTAGCGTGTTTAGATGGGAATTTTTTTAACAGTTCTGCAGCAAGGGCCTTCTGGTACCGCCCCATTTTTGTAGACCTCTCCACCTCAGGAATAAGAGAGTGAAAGTTCTCCTTGTAGCGGGGGTCTAAAAGTGTCACCAACCAGTAATGACTGTCACCCAACATTTTGACAACGCTTGGGTCACGGTTAAGGCAGCGTAACATAAAGTCAACCATGCGTGCCAGACTTCCGTGTCCTCACCAAGATGACGACTGACCATGCTCTCCTCCTCCTCCTTCTCCTCCCCCCTGTCCTCAGGCCTCCCACACTGAACCGGCGGTATGACAGTTGTACAGGTAGTACCATCTACAGCGCATGATACCAGCTCCTGTTCTTCCTCCTCCTCCTCCTCTCCCTCATTGTCCCCCAATGCAAGTTGGGATGAGATGAGACAGGGCTGTGTGTAATCGCCCACTACAGCTTCTTGATACATCTCATCATACTCTGGCTGCAATGCCTCCTCTTTAATTCTCTGCAGAGAGCGTTGCAAAAGACAGACAAGTGGGATGCTGACGCTAATGACGGCATCATCGCCACTTACCATCTTGGTGGACTCCTCAAAGTTTGTCAGGATGGTACATATGTCAGACATCCAGGTCCACTCCTGAGGTCTTATGTGTGGAGTCTGACCTGAATATCGACGGCCTTGTTGCAGCTGGTACTTCACAACTGCTCTCTTCTGCTCACAAATCCTTTGCAACATGTGGAGGGTAGAGTTCCAACGTATGGGGACATCACACACCAGTCGGTGTGCCGGAAGCTGCAAACGCTGCTGCAACACAGCAAGGGCGGCGGAAGCTGTAGCCGACTTCCGAAAATGAGCTGACAGGCGGCGTACTTTGACAAGCAGATCTGGCAACTCGGGGTACGTTTTAAGAAACTGCTGAACCACGAGGTTAAGCACATGAGCCAGGCATGGTACGTGTGTGATCTCGCCTTGCCTCAGAGCCGCCACCAGGTTACGGCCTTTGTCACACACGACCATGCCTGGATGTAGGTTCAGCGGTCTCAGCCACAGATCTGCCTGCTCTTTTACAACTGTCCACAACTCACAAGCAGTGTGAGGTTTATCACCTAAGCTTATGAGTTTCAGCACAGCCTGTTGCCGCTTCGCTGAGGCAGTACTGCAGTGTTTCCAGCTTGTAACTGATGTGGTGATATCTGAGATGGAAGCTGAACATGAGGAGGAGGAGGAGGAGGAGGATGATGCTCAGGAGCTGTACACTGTGGGGGCAACTCTGACTGACATAGGGCCCGCAATCCTCGGTGTGGGGAGGATGTGTTCCGTCCCAAGGTCCGACTGGGTACTGGCTTCCACTATGTTTACCCAGTGTGCCGTCAGGGAGATGTACCATCCCTGGCCACAAGCACTTGTCCACGTGTCTGTTGTCAGGTGGACTCTCCCAGTAACTGCGTTGTTGAGGACAAGGCAGATGTTTTGGGATACGTGATTGTGTAGTGTGGGGATGGCACAATAGTGTCGGCTGGGAACCGAGTACCGAGGGACGGCCACCGCCATAAGGTTGCGGAAGGATTCCGTCTCCACCAGCATAAAAGGCAGCATTTCCAACGCAAGCAGTCGTGAAATGTGCGAATTTAGGACTGTGGCCTGTGGGGTGTTGGCTGCGAATTTGTGCTTTCGTTCAAAGGTCTGGGATATGAACGCTGCGGTGGGACGTGGACGTTGATGCTGTGTCTTGAGAAACTGCCATAACAAGTGAAGACTGAGAGGAGGGGGCATCTTTGCATGCAGTATGGACAGGGGATTGCCTTGCACGCACAACAGGGGGTTCTCTTACACACACAACAGCGGAAGAAGCAGTGGTGACACCCGCTGACACTGGTCGTGGACCCTGGGGTTCGCCCCACAAAGTCGGGTGCTTTGCTGACATGTGCCTGATCATGCTGGTGGTGGTCAGGCTGGTAGTTTTGTCACCCCTGCTGATGCTGGCCTGGCAGGTGGTACAAAAGGCCTTTTTGGGGTTATCAGCAGAGTCTTTAAAAAAATTCCAGACTCTGGAAGACCTACCGCTTGTACTGGCAACGTCCCTCGTGTTGGTGTTACAGTGAATGGTTGCCTGCCTTCTATCTGCGGCCACCACACTGCTTCTTCCTACCTGTTGGGGTACTCTGCCTCCCTCCCCCTGTGTGCTGCTGGCCTTGCTCTGTGTGTCCTCCTGCCACGTTGGGTCAGTTACTAGATCATCCACCACCTCCTCCTCTTCCACTTCCGCACTACGGTCCTCCTCCTTACTTCGTGGCAATTGTGTCACGTTATCGTCCACCTCTTGTGACAAATTGCCAGCGTCGCCTTCCTGTGGCCGTGGCTGTTCAAATATTTGGCCATCGCTATATGGGATCTCCTCTTCCACCACTTCCAGCGGAGCAGGCGAGGGGCCCAAATATGGAAATGGACCAGTGAACAGGACTTCAGAGTGTCCAACTGTGGGATCAGTTGCTGTCTGATGACACTCGGCATGGTGGGAGGAAGGAGCATCAGGGTGAAGAGGAGTATGCGGTCGAGACTCACGGCTACTAACACTTGACCGTGTGGAATACAGACCGGAGGTGGTGGTGCCCAGGTGACTGGAAGTATTATCTGCTATCCAATTAATAACCTGTTCACACTGATCAGTTTGCAATAGTGGTCTTGTTGTTGTGTGCTTCCCTAGTAATTCGGTCAAGAACTGGGAGCGAGAAGATGTGGCTGTTGGTTGTGGCACATTTTCGCCATGGCCACTGCCCCGTCCTCTGCACGCACCATCACCAGAACGTCCAGTTCCACGTGCCTTGCCACACACCTTGCCCATTGTAAACGAAGTAAAATAGCTTACACTCGCACTATCAATGGCAAAAGGGTAATAAAAAGGAGATTAGAACCATTTTATGCAAAAAGGTGGATTACACCCAGATTTGAACCGTGGAAGAGGAAAACCACAGTTCTATTTCTCTAGCCTACACCAGACACTTTTAAACAGATATATTGGTGTCTGAACAGTCAGCGAGACACTGAAAGTGTTTTTTTTTTATGGAAAAAAGACAAAAAAGTGGATAATACAGAGATTTGAACCGTAGAGCTGCAAAACCACAGTTATAATTTCCTGGTGTATACCAGACTTGTTAAAATAGATATATTTGTGTCTGAACAGTCAGCGACACACTCAAACTGTTTTTTTTTTTATGGAAAAAAGGCAAGCAGGTTGATAACACCCAGATTTGAACCGTGGAAAAGGAAAAACACAGTTCTAGTTCTCTGGCCTACACCAGACTCTTTTAAACATATATATTTGTGTCTGAACACTCACAGACACACTCAATTTTTTTTTTGGGGGGGGGGGGGATACCAAAAGGTTAATAAGACGGTACAGTCTGACTGAGGAAAAACAAAACAAAAACAGGATTTAGATGAAAAAAAAAGGATTTTTCCTGGCCCCTGAGACCTGGGGATAAGTCTAGCAATTTGACCAGCAGGAGCACACAGGACTGTAATGCAGTGTTTGCTGGTATAACCACTGCATCTCCTATACAGCCTGCCTGCCTGCCTGATATCTGGGATGGATATTAGTCCTGAGAAAGACTGTTTGTTTGATTTGGCAGCCTTTAGAGACCCTACACTAACTATTTCGCAGTATAAATCTCTCCCTAGCTCTGCAGCACTGACCCTACACTCTCTGATCCGGAGCGATTGTGTCCAAGATGGCGGCGCCCGGTTTTAAATACTCAAGGTGATGCTGTACAGACAGCCAATCACTGTAATACCCACTAACAACATGGCTGCGGCATTACAGTGACTGGCTGGCAATCCCTGCAAGTTCATTGGCTCTGTAAAGAGCGCCAAACATGCAAGGCGGAGACCCGAGCTCCCGCCCGAGTAACCCGGAAATGCTCGATGCTCGCTGAACATCCCGAGTAGTGAGATGCTCGGGCGAGTACCGAACAGTGTCGAGCATGCTCGCTCAACACTAGTCACCATTAGTGATGAGTATGTTCTTCGGCGAGTATGCTCGGGCCGAGCACCGAGTAGTTACAGCTGCTTGGTGTTATATTTGAATCACTCCCATGTGCATGATTTGCGACTGTTTGACTACTTTAGTACATGTGAGTAATGTGTAAGAAATAGACATTCCTTACATGTACGAAAGCTGTCAAACAGTCGCAAATCATGCACACGGGAGTGATTCAAACATAACACCGATCAGCTGTAACTACTCGGTGCTCGGCCCGAGCATACTCGCCGAAAGGGTTAACAGAACATACTCGCTCATCACTAGTCACCACACATACAGGAGACCCTAACTTATGAAAGAGCCCTTACAGTGTAAGTATATGGAGCATCAGAATGTTGCCATTTAGCAATTTGCTGTATATAGCTCAAGTGATCAGACAATTGCAGCTTCATATCCCCTAAGGGGACTAATAAATACAGTGACACATTAAAAATTTTTTTAGAAAATGCAAAAGTTCAAATCATCCACCTTTTCCCCCATTAAAAACTAAGAAATTAAAAAAATAAATACACAAATTTGGCATGACTGTGTTCGTAAAAGATTCCGATCTATCAAAATATAAAATAAATTAATCCAATTGGTAAATAGAGTAACGAGATGAAAAATCAAAAATTCAGAATTGCCGTTTTTTGGACGCTGCAACAACACAAAAAAGTAATAACAGACTATCTACCCCATAGTATTACCAATAAAAACATGTATTCGTGGTGCAAAAACAAATCCCTCAAACAGCTCCATACCTTGAAAATTTAAACCTTTGTGTATCTTGTAAAATGGCGACACAAGCGAAATTTTGTTTTACTAATTTCTGAATTTTTCCCCTCACTTAAAGAGAATAAAAACTATACATGCTTGGTAGCTGTGTAATCGTACTTACCTGGAGAATCATATGGCCAGATAATTTTTACTGTAATATGAATGCTGTAAATAAAAAAACCCTAACAACTATTGTTGAATTGCACTTTTTTTTTTTACTATGCCTTCACACTTGGAATTTTTCTCCTGCTTTCCAGTACATCACACTATGAAATCGATGGTATGATTCAAAAGTATAACTTGTCTCGCATGGTTATGTCTGCAGAAAAATAAAAAGTTATGGTTTTTGGAATAAGGGGGGAAAATTGCCTGGTTGGTAAGGGGCTAAAATCTAAAGAGAGAAATATCTGATTTATATAATTATTACACCACTGTTTATAGCAGGGGACCCCATTCAACAGATAAATAACCACCCCAGAGATGAATTTATTGGATTTGTACAAAAAACATAAAACAAGGCCAGCACACTTACTGTATAGTATTAAATTAATATGCAGGTGCACATACACTGTGACCAATATACACAATATACAAACATATGCACTATATGTCAGCAGACTGTGATTAATGAATACAGGGACTCCATTACTGCTATATAGGTAAAAAATGAAAGGTACTTACAAAAGTTAAAATTTTTAATCAAAAAGTGTATAAGCCATCCACCTGCAGCAAGCTGATCTGAATGGATGGGCCTACATGTTTTTATATATCTCTATATGTGCCAACCTGGCCTCAAATAACCTAGGAAAGTGATTTAAAAATGTGAATTAGGTACCATATACTTTATACATCTATAGCGATTGTAACATAGTAACATAGTCTTCCTTCAACCTTAAAAACTAAGTCCATCTAGTTCAACCCATAGCCTAACATGTTGATCCAGAGGAAGGCAAAAAAAAAACATGTGGCAAACACCAAGCTCCACATTGGGGAAAAAAATTCCTTCCTGACTCCATACAGCAATCAGACTAGTTCCCTGGATCAACGCCCTATCAAGGAATCTAGTATATATGACCTGTAATATTATACTTTTCAAGAAAGGCATCCATGCCCTTCTTAAATTTTAGTAGTGAATCACTCATTACAACATCATGCGACAGAGAGTTCCATAGTCTCACTGTTCTTACAGTAAAGAATCCACGTCTGTGATTATGATTAAATCTTCTTTCCTCCAGACGTAGAAGATGCCCCCTTGTCCCCGTCTCAGGCCTCAGAGTAAAAAGATCAGTCTTTGTACTGTCCCCTTATATACTTGTACATAGTAATAAGATCACCCCTAAGCCTTCGTTTTTTCCAAACTAAATAACCCCAAGTGTAATAACCTGTCTTGGTATTGCAGACCCCCAGTCCTCTAATAACCTTGGTCGCTCTTCTCTGCATCCGCTCTAGTTCAGCTATGTCTTTCTTATACACCGGAGACCAGAACAGTATTCTAAGTGTGGTCGCACTAGTGACTTGTATAGAGGTAAAATTATGTTCTCCTCATGAGCATCTATGCCTCTTTTAATGCATCCCATTATTTTATTTGCCTTTGCAGCAGCTGCCTGACACTGGCCACCAAACGTGAGCTTGTCGTCCACCACTACACCCAGGTCTTTTTCAGTTACAGTTTTGCTTAGTGTTTTACAATTAAGCATATAATTATGCATTTTATTTCCTCTGCCCAGGTGCATTACCTTACATTTATCCCCATTAAAGCTCATTTGCCATTTATCAACCCAAGCTTCTAGTTTACATAGATCCTCCTGTAATATAAAATTGTACTCCTCTGTATTGATTACCCTGCAGAGTTTAGTGTCATCTGCAAATATTGAAATATTACTCTGTACCTACAAGGTCATTAATAAATATGTTAAAAAGAAGCGGGCCCAATACTGACCCCTGTGGTACCCCACTGTTAACTGAGACCCAGTCTGAGTGTGTTCCATTAATAACCACCCTTTGTTTCCTATCACTGAGCCAGTCCTTAACCCACTTACATATATTTTCCCCTATCCCCATTGTTCTCATTTCATGTATCAACCTTTTTTTGTGGAACCGTATCAAAAGCTTTTGAAAAGTCCATATACACAACATCCACTGCATTTCCTTGGTCCAGTCCGGAACTTGCCTCCTCATAAAAGCTAATCAGAATAGTTTGACAGGAACGGTCCCTCGTAAACCTATGTTGATATTGGGTCATGAGGTTATTCTTCCTCAGATACTTTAGTATAGCATCTCTTAGAAAACCCTCCAGGATTTTACCCACAGTAGAGGTTAAGCTTAATGGCCTATAATTTCCAAGTTCGGTTTTTGTCCCCTTTTTGAATATTGGCACCACATTTGCTATACGCCAGTCCTGTGGTACAGACCCTGTTATTATGGAATCTTTAAAGATTAAAAATAATGGTCTATCTATGATGTTACTTAATTCCTGCAGTACTCGAGGGTGTATCCCATCCGGGGATTTGTCAACTTTAGTGATTTTTAGACACCGCCATACTTCCTGCTGGGAATCTGTCATGCGATTTTCCTGTATAAATACTGTTGAAAAAAAAATCATTTAGCATATTGGCTTTTTCCTCATCCTCATCCACCATTTCACCCAGACTATTTTTAAGGGGGCCAACACTATCAATTTTTAGTCTTTTACTATTTATGTAGTTAAAGAATATTTTGGGATTATTTTTACTTTCTTTGGCAATGAGTCTCTATGTCTCAATCTTTGCTGCCTTTATTTGGTTTTTACAGAATTTATTTAATTTTCTGTATTTATTTAATGCCTCAATACTACCTACTTGCTTTAGTTCTCTAAATGCTTTCTTTTTGTCACTTATTGCGCCCTTTACAGCTCTATTTAGCCATAGTGGTTTCCTCCTATTTCTAAAATATTTATTCCCATAGGGTATATATTGTGCACAGGTCATATTCAGGATGCTAATAAATGTCTCCCATTTGCTTTGTGTCATTTTATATCTCAGGATATCGTCCCAGTTTATTGCACTAAGATCATCTCTCAACCGTTGGAAATTTGCCTTCCTGAAGTTTAGTGTCCTTGTAACCCCTCTACTACACATCTTATTAAAGGATACATGAAAACTTATTATTTTGTGATCACTATTACCCAAGTTACCCCCAACTCGTTTATTTGATATGCGGTCTGGCCTGTTGGTTAATATTAGGTCTAGCAGTGCCCCCCTTCTTGTTGGGTCCTGAACCAGTTGTGAAAGGTAATTGTCTTTCATAGTTGTGAAAAACCTATTACCTTTGCTTGAACAACAGGTTTCTGTTCCCCAATGTATTTCAGGGTAGTTAAAGTCCCCCATAATAATGACTTCTCCTTGAGTCGCTGCTTCATCTATTTGCTTTATGAGGATATTCTCCCGCTGCTTCCATTATTTTCGGAGACTTATAACAAACCCCTATCAGTAATTTATTATTTTTTCCCCCTCCCCTTATCTTCACCCACAGGGACTCCACATTTTCATTAGATTCACATATATTCTCACACAAGATGGGTTTTAAGGATGATTTTACATATAAACACACCCCCTCGCTTGTTTGTAGAATTCATGTATTCATTAATTGCAGTGTGATGACACACAGTGTATGTACATACCTCCCAACTTTTTAAGAACAGAAAGAGGGACAAATTATGTGCAGTAGCAAATTTTGGCCACTTCCTTGGCCACATCCCAGTCCACACCTATTTACCATTTTTTTCTACCCTGGCAGGAGGAGATATCAGAGGGTCGATGGCAGTGAAGGACATTCAGCAGACGCCTGAGACTGCAGGGTGTAGACCCAAATCCAGTACTGTCCTCTGTATTCGGAATAGTTGGGACTAGAGATGAGTGGATGAATTCACAGGTCTCTGGTCCAGCGTCCAGACCAATGGTAGCAGGCAGATGGGCTGGAGGCCACGAATTTCTTACCAAAAAGGCGTCCCCGACGCAGCTTTTAATTAGCTATGGTTGGCACAACGTTATCTGTGTGTCATTCTCATCTCTAGTTAGGACCTGTGGATTTATTTTTTGTTCATTCATTCACAGTTGTAGCTGCCAGAACTTTCTCATCTTTATGTACAGTATCTTCACTATACGACATCAGGCTTTTTGGTGTTTGTAAAGCCGTATTCAGACGTTGAAGAAATACTGTGTTTTTTGTTTTCTGCTGGTGTCCGCACCAAGCTATGCAATAACAATCTTCACTGGTTATTGTCTCCGTGTACCTGCGCACCTTCCAGACCGCAGCATGTCAATTTCTCCGGCAGGTCCGCATGCGGGCTTTCCCCATAGACCTAACCTCTATTAGGAAAGTCTGCAGGTGAAAAAAAAATTGGCGCCGCTCATTTACATAAAATGAGCGGAAGCTGCCGACGGCTATTCTACTGTGTCAGGGCTGCAGGCGGCTCCAAACAGTGTACACATACCCTTATTTGATGTATTGTTTTGGGCAGATGTGAAGCCGCCTTTTAATGTATTTTTTTTATAGTACAGAAAAGTTTTGATTTTGCACTTAAAAAAGTATCTGCAATTTTTTACATGTGTTTTTTTTTTTTTTAGGCTCCACATGCAAGCCTCCAGAGAAAAAAATCCGCCAAAACCGCACAGTTCAGCTCATGTTTAGACGATCAGGGGGCGCAGTTCTCATGAAATCACATTCACTTTGCTTGGACAATTAAATACAGCAGAATTTCTGTGCAAAAAAAGCAGCAGAAAATATGCAGCATTTATGCTGCATATGAACATAGTCTAAGTGTAGGGCTATGGAGTCGGAGTCGGAGCCCATTTTGGTGGAGTCGGAGTCAGTATAAAATGGACCAACTCCGACTCCTAAAATATATAATAAATTGGGTACAGTAGTTCAACGCAGTTTGTGGGGAATATTTATTTCATAAGAATTTAGGAAAGTTATGAAATGTCCTATAAGTGTCTGTCCTATTCCTGATCTAAGGGTCTAGACTTTTAGTTGAGATGAATCTGTGCTACAGTAAATTTATCACTTAAACATGAGCCATGTATGAGGGAGTCGGAGTTGTGGTGTCGGAGGTGGAGTCGGAGTCATGGAAACTGAGGAGTCAGAGGTTTGGATTACCGACTCCACAGCCCTGTCTAAATGTTCCAGCAAAGTGGATGTAATGTCATGAAATGTTCTGTCCTCGGTGCATCTAAAGAAGCTGCTGAACTGTGCGACTTTTTTTTCCTGTATAGGCTTCTATGTGGAGCGCATGTAAAAAAAAACAAACTTTGTTACATTTTTAAACATAGAATCAAAGCTTTTCTGTAGTATTAAAAAACATTTAAAATGCGGATTCACATCTGTACCAAAAATGCATCAAATATGGGGGAACACGCATAAAAGTAACCAAAGAAGCACTCAATAATCAGCGAAGATTGTTATTCTGTCACGTCGTGCAGACACCTTCAGAAAGCGTGCAGAAAAAAATGCAGTTAAAAAAAAATTAGCATTTATTTAGCTATGTGTGAACACTGCCTCAGCCTTACATTTTTCTTATTTTTTTATGGGTTTAATAGAGAAAAAATATCAATCACACCATTTTTGATGCCATTTCTTGATCCCCGTAAATCATCTAATCGCTGTGTTATGTGGTTCTGTATGATTACATGGACACCAAATATGTCCATATTATTTGCTTATTTATGATGTTTATTACTTTTTTAAAAATAACATTGTTGTAATTGTTTTTCATAATTTTTTAGTAGTTTTATAGTAAAAAAAAATACACTGTTATATACAATGTATCTCTATGTCTCAGTATAATCTTCCTGTATGGTTAGTGGCTGCAATACAGATCAAGTATACAAAATTCTCTTAGTGCTGTCACCAGAGCCTGTGGATCAATTGCTTTATCTCCTGCCTGCAATTATAGAGGTTGTCGGTTCGAATTCCAGAGAGATTCACAAAAAAGAGAAAATGACTTTTTTTGTAATTGATTTTCATTATTTTTAGTACTATTATAGGAGCAAAAATATCTGACTTAAAAATACATAGAAATAAATACATAGAAATAAAAATCTGTATAAAATGTATCTCTATGTATAATAGTGTAATCTGCTTTTGGGTTCACTGCTTGCAGTGCAGCTCAAGATTACCAAATTCTCCTATATACATCATTGTGGCCAGGTGCTCATCACTAGAGCTGCTAACTGTGAACATGAGATCGTCTGTTCAAGTCACAGGGTGAGCAGATCACGAGACAAGAAGTGAATAGTTTAATTTAAAGAGGTTATCCACTACTTTTACATTGATGGCCTATTGATCTGAATAGGAGGCGTTTGTGCAGTACCAATTCTTAGCTACTACAAGTAGATGGAGCAGCTCGACAAGTGAGTACTTCTGGCTGGTGGCCGCCAACACCTATGACCGCTGATCGTTGGGGCTACCGGGTGTCGGACTCCGGCCAATCAGACATTGATGGCCTATCCTAAGGATAGGCCATCAATATACAAGTAGTGAACTACTTCCTTAGTTTATTAATTTAGCAGCGATATGCCCTTCTCTACCCCTGAGGATGAGCTATGGAGCAATGAAGGCGTCGCAGAGAGGTGAGTATTTGAAGCCCGGGAAAAAGCCCTGACGTGGCGGGACTAAGCCATCAAATCAGGACAGTCCAGCTGAATCCAGGATGGTTGGGAGTTATGCATGTATATTGGACACAGAGGTATAATATTTTGGCTAATCTCAGCCATCAGTACAATATGTGACCAAATAAACCACATCATCAATCAACAATGGTAATACTTTCTTTCTGTACTGATATGTATGGAGGAATGGGTTTTTCTGGCACACATCTAGTAAAATAAATTGGAATGGTTCCATTTCATTAAAGGGAACCTGTCATGACAGCTACCGATATCAATCTGCAGATATAATGTTTATCTTCAGGTTAAGAGAAGGTGGACACGACCGATTTTCTTGTACGAGACCTATCCGTAGTTTTCACAGATAGCACTTATATTCTATGGGGCTGTGCACATGTCTGATTTTTTTTCCTCAGACCAAGTGGTTCACTGAAAAAATTGGAGACACGTCCAATTTTGATCTAAGTGATCAAAATTGGCAATGCAAGTCTATGATGAAATAAATCGGGCCGCTCTAGGGTTACATGATTTTCACGGACCTTTTTATTTTTCTCTTCATGTTGAAGAAAAATTTATGTCACTGATGAAAGTCTGATCAAAATAATTGGACCGTTTTTCTCGAATGTGCAGAAAACAGTTTTGTGACCCTACTCTATGACCCTACTCAATGCTGAATGGCTACGGGGAGAAAATTAACTTTATTGCTCCCCAGAGCTACCAGCTTTCAGTCATACAGGCTTGTTGGTGCGGCTACAGTCACCACTCACAACAATTGGAGCTGCATTTGTTAGCACGCCATAGCACTTTTACTGACTGTTGGCTGTGCACAAATGCCTGCAGAGCCAGCTGTCAATCAGAGAGTTGGGGCATACTTACAGCCTCTGCTCTCAGTTCTGTGAGTAATGTCTATAGCTGCACTAGCATGCCTGAATGACTGAAAACCGCCAGTTAATTTTCTCTCTTGTGCCGCACTTTCAGTACTGTGGCTGAGCACCTTAGCAATGCTATTAACCTTTAGATTAACCTTATATCTGCAGTTTAATAGCATTATCTGACGTGACAGGTTCCCTTCAACTGTAGATTCAAAGGAGTTTGGTTCTTAAATAGACTGTGGTCCTGTGTATACTTTTGATCATCTCTAACCTTGGTGAAATCTTCGGCAAGCATTGTTGGGATTCGACACTGCCGGTTCCAGCAATCATTACATGACCAAATGTTATCCACGTCTATGAACACTGTGAGACATAGCTGAGACTCTAGTTGCCACATAACAGAAAGTATGCAAAGCACATACTTGTGCTCATGTGATGACTGCCGGAGCTGGCAGAGCCGAATCCTAATGGCGTGTGCATTACACACCGTTAGGATTCAACAGACTACAGTGCTTGCCGAATATTTCATCAGTATCCTGTAAAAGAGGTAAGACGCACCGGACCATAAGATGTACCCCAAATTTTGGGGTGGAAAATAGGAAAAAAAATAATTTTCATAAGATGGGGGTCCATCTTAGTCTGAATTTAAGGTATTTTATCTGGGGGCAGCAGCGGTGGAGCAGGGTTGCAGTGTAGGAAGCTGGCGGTGGCAGAAGTAGGACAATGCTGCGAGCCCTGGGTAGGAGGAGGGGGTATCCCAGCGGTGCGAGGCTGCGAGCCCGATGTTAGCGGTGAGGCAGAGCAGAGTGCGTTGTGTGGAGCAGGGTCCCTTCCTCAGGATGCCGCCGGCGTCGGCAGAAGTTTGGCAATGCATGTCCGGTGTCGGAGGTGAGCAGAGCGGAGTGCATCATTGCTTTCCCGGTGGCCATTTTCCTAAAGCCAAGGGCCGCGCGTGCGCAGATTGGGTTCTCGCCCTCTTCTCTGACCTGACGCACCTGAGGTTCCCATAATAAGAAGGGGACAGTGGAGGAAGCAGGCGACTCATTGTAATTGATACTTTGCATCCTCCACTATTGTCCCTTGCGTACTGGGTGGCCGAACCTGCTAACTTTACTGACGAACACTCACTGGGGCATGTCTTGCAGGAGGACAGAGACAGCAGCCAGTGAGCGCTCTCATCAGTCTGATAGGGAAGCTTTCATTGGCCAGAATGCTTCTTTTCCTGTATGACACGCCTCTTTTTCAATGTTCGCACCCGGCGCAGCGCCAGTAACGCACAGCAAATTCAATGCAGTTTACAATATTGTGCTAGTTTATTGAGGAAAAAAACCTCGTAGAAAAAGATAAAGCCTTAGCAACACATTACCCATGCACTAGCAAGATGCAGCAGGTTTCCATGATAAAGGCAGGGGCAGCAAATATGCAAAATACTGATGCGACAGCCACTCACTAACCTACCAATTCATGGAGGGAGTGGCTGTGTAGTATTATACATGCACATGGATTGAACTTGCATAGGGCGCAGCACATGTGCTGCCCCCGCCTTTTTTATGGAGACCTGCTGCATCCTGCTAGTGCATTGGTAATCTGACCTGGTGTTGGTAAGGCTTTATCTTTTTCTGTGATGTTTTTTGAAATTTTGTCCCATATTCTAGTTTATTAAGGAAAATTTTGCCCCCTCTTAGGTGTCTCCCTGGGCAGTTACCTTCCCTGCCTACCTCATACTGACTACATACTGACTACTGACTACTTGACTACATAATACGTCTGAAGAAGCCTAACCTGTCATGATGACACATTCAGTGTCTGATAAGCCTGAAGTACAATGTATTTGTTTACATTCTTCCATTGTGACTATATACTGTACTTGTGGGGCAGTGGCAATTGAGGATATATTCTGCATTTCTACTGTAATGTGCATCATTGACATGACAATGACATGTTGCCTTTAAGTGGACTTTTAATAGCCTGTTTACCCAGGGCAAACCAAAGATTATTTCACTTGACAAAAGAGTATTTCGACAGCCTATTTAGACTTCATGATTATCGTGAAGGAGAACTCTTGCAGGATGTGCCAATGATGAGAAGAAATTGCAATCTGCTAGCCAGGTGAAATCAAGCAGAAGCAAGTTGTGCTACAAAAGTTGAAGGGGGAGCAAATTCAGATGCCGGACCTGATCAGATGACCTCCAGGAAATATTTTCTGGATATAAAAGTTCAGTACACCAAGCCACAAGTGGATTTGGCGCCAGGCTGCAGAGTGGAGCCGACGTGCTCCAGAGGTACCGCAGAGCCCAGCGCGACAGGTCTCAGCCGGAGGCCTGCATCGCACAAGAGCCAGACACCGCCTGATAAGCTCAGAACCCCTCTCAGATGTGCCTTGAGTTCTGCACATGTTGATGAGTTAGGACCTGCGTTCTGCGCTGGGTAAGTTCCTGGAACTCGACGTCGCCTGTCAGTAGCTGAGGTCTGGATCCTCTTACCCCAAATGTGAGAGACTGCCGTCAACGGTCAAGCTGAGAAGAGCTGAGAGAAGACTGTGACAGGAGTGACACGCCAGCAATAGTGGAGGAACCGCGCAAGTGAACAGGGCCATCATTTCCAACTTTCTGGGGACAGTTGAGATTAGGACTTCAAGTTGGTGCATGGGCCGGTTGGTGCATGGGAAGATAAATGGGATCTGATAGACTTTATCCGGAAGAGACTTGCGGCCTAGCGGGAAGAACCGGTGACCTGCGCTAGGGCCATATAAAGAAACTCATGTGGTGGCGCCCACGACTAAGTGCATCACATTTTTTGCAAAGAACTTTACTGTTATTCATTTAAAATACTTCCTATTGTTATTTCAAGTTACTGTTTATTACCCTTGTTTCTAACCCCCTTTCTGAATAATTGTTAGGCTATGTGCCCACGATGCAGAAATGCTCAGGATTTTTTCCTGAGCGTTTCTGCATCTCCCTGGCAGAAAAAAAGCATGCGGATTGTACATGCGTTTTCCTGCCAGGGACATGCGGAAAATGGAGCGTTATTCACTGACATTTCCGCATGCGGATTGACAAGCGCTTTCCAAGCGATTAGCATCACTTGGAAAGTGCTTGTGACAACTAGGTCACACTATATAAATCCATGCAAACTGCATGGATTTATATAGTGTGACCCGAGAGAGTGGTTAAAAATAAAAAAATAAATGTATACTTACCCTCCGATGGCCCGTGCTTTCTTGTTTCGCTCGGTCCCGGCTGCCGGCAGCAGTGGATTGAAAGACCTGCCGACGTCAGCGTCGCGTGACCCGTCACATGACTCTGACGTCAGCGCAGGTCCTTCAATCCACTGCAAAGTGCCGGGAAGCAAGGAGGAGCGGGCCGCCGGAAGGTAAATATACATTTATTTTTTATTTTATTCTTTTTTTTTACAAATTTTTTAATGGTACCTGGGTGTGTATGAGACTCTCCTCTCCTCTACACCCAGGTACCATCCGCACATTAGAACGCACCAATTACGCAAGTACAGATGCAGTCTTGCGGAATTGGCGCGTTCTAATGCAAGTCAATGGCGACGAAAACGCAGCACTTCTGCAAAATAATTGGTAGTGCTGCGTTTTTTTCCGCAATGATAATCCGCAGCGGAAATTTCCGCAGCATGTGCACAGCACATGCAGATTATCATTGGGGAACATTGCTGCCCTTCTACCATGCATTTTTAATGCGTTTCCGCAGCTGCAAAAACGCTGCAGAAACGCATTAAAAACGCATCGTGGGCACACAGCCTTATACATATAAAGTGGTTATATCAACCCCTGACTGTTCCCGCCTTGTGTCTCTGTGCGTTGCATTCCAGCACCTGTGTTACATAGACATGAGGAAAAACTGCGCGGTGACCACGGTGAGTAGGGCGGCTCTGAGGAGGCATGTGAGTTACTGCTGTGGCAATTAGTATAGAAGTGACACCAGGACAGTGGCAACCTTGGATTATATCACATGGTCTACTCTATGGTTTGTCAGGGTAAGGAAAACATTTTGAAAGGGGGAGAGGTCCTCATATTGATAGTGACAGTGGGCTGGCTCTCTGTTGCTCCATTAGGTTTGGCATAAGGAGCTTCCAGCATAATTAGTGCCAGGAGTCAGGCAGCTAGCAGCAGCTTCCTTTTTTAGAGAAAAATATACCTGGCTGCAATCTTGCAGCCTGGCTTTGGTTCATGCTGTGCACGGTTTGGGCAGCATGGATCAGGTAACAGGTTCCCTTAAATGGGGAGGGGGAGGGCATATGTGGACTTTGTGCCTAGTTTAGCAACAGTTACAAATATGGACATGAACGCAAGTTCCCCTAGCGTAATAGTCCAGGAGTTCCCATTTTGTAAAAGTGCACTAGATTAAAGAAAAATCTGCAATAAATTAGAAATGTTCTCCACCCTCTGTGTCCAAATATTACAGTTCCTTACTCAGACCACAACTTACTTAATTTTTCCTTGAAATAAAGTGAGCTAAAAGGAAGGATGTGGTTACAGTTAAGACAAGCTGTCAGACTCAGAATACATGTTTTAAACAAGTTATTAGTAAAAATGACTGCTGTAAGAAAAGTTATAGCTACTCTACTACTTTACTTATTGACGTCTCAAGAAAAGGGTAAGTTCCATGGAAAAACAGCTTTATCAGGAATGTGGTCTTATATTAAGGCTTTAGTTCATCCTCTGTGTTCTGACCTACAAGCTCCAGCTGGTGCTGTATCTATGAGGATATTCTCCCCTAGAAACATTGCATTGTAATACCTCTCCACATACACTATGTAATTGAACATGCTATCATTTTTTTCTTTTGTATTTGCCTTCATTCTGTATAAAATTCCGGGCATTTGTAAGTACAGAAAAGGGCTTATGCACCTCTCCTGTCGTCTGTAGCTTTCACTTAAACTAAAAAAAAACCTCTACATTTTTGCTATCTGTGCAATCATACTGACCTGGAGAATCATATTGCCAGGTCTGTTTTACCACATAGTGAACAATTTCAATGCACTTGGAATTTTTTTCCCCACTTTCCAGTGCATCACATGATAAAATGAATGGTGTCATTCAAAAGTACAACTTGTCCCGCAGAAAAAGTAAGCTCTTATACGGTTATGTGCATGGAAAAATAAAAACATAATGGCCTTGGAAGAAAGATAGGAAAATACAAAAACGGAAAATAGCCTGGTCATGATGGAGTTAAGGTGCACGGTCTTCGGGTGCATAGTTTTGGCTACCCTTTAACAAGATCACTGGGTGCTGAATGTTTTCCATGGCAGCCAGGGGCCTGATGAAGGCCCCAATGACTGCCATGTTTGTTCTTCTATGAAGGCAAGCGATAAAGGCACAAAGCAAGCAAAGAAAAAAATCTCAATTCCAGAAATGCTGATTTTCCATCAGTGCAGGAGAGGAAGAAATAGATTTTAGCTTTAATTCCCATTAATGTTTATGTGTTGTTGGTTATGGGTGAATTCATGTGATCTTGCTGTAGAAACAATTGTTCTTTAGTCTTTATTTCCTCTTTGTGTGCTGAAATGTCAACCCCTTCCTGATGTGTAGTAAAAATAACCTGGTAACGTGATTTTTCAGATAAGTATTACTATGGCGATTCCAAACTTGTATAATTTTTTTATTTTAGTGGCTAAAGAAAACTCAACTTTGAAAAATGTTTGTTTTATGTCACCATTTTCTGAGACCTGTAATTTTCTTAGTTTTCATTTGATGGAGCTGTATTAGGATTTGTTTTTTGTGTCCTGAGCCGACCGTTTTATTGATACTTTTTAACAGTACATACAAGATTTTGATTGCTTTCTTCTGCATTTTTTGGAGGAGGCGCAGTGTCCAAAAAACAGCAATTCTGGTGTTTATTTTACTACTTTTTAGGGCATTTCTGTATGTTACAGTTAATTTGTTTTATATTTTCATACATCAGACTTTTACAGTCATGTCAATGCAAGATATGTTATTTTAATATTTTTATTTTTCAACTGGGAAAAAGACGTTTACATTTTTTAAATATTTGTTAAAACAGTTTTTTCTTCATTTCGATTTAGTTTTTGTCTCCATAGGGTTTCTATGTATTTCAATCCAACATGGGAGCACTAAGATGGCAGTGATGGGGGCCTTTACCCAATCTGCACCCCATGATCATGTAAAAGGGTTGGAGGGAGCAATTGTTGCTGTAATGGTCACCTAAATACTGCTGTCAGATATTACCGCTGTCAGATACCTCTGTTAACATATTGTTTTTGTGTTTGTTTGTTGTGGAATTCCTGTTTTTTCCTTATATTTTCAACTATCTATATGTGTTGATAAAAAAATAATGATTATATATCTAGGATAAAAAATGAAAAATGATATGTTGTAATAAATAAAGAATAATCATATACTGAAGATTGTTCTTCACATTCATCTTTTTATGTACAATCATGTCTGTGTCCTGATAGTCTGGGACTGCACTTCATGGCATTGAGGGACCCTGGAGGAGGTAACACCCTATCTCTATAGCAGATGTTTATCCCAGGGCCAGGCTGGCCATTAAGCAATTCTAGTAAATGCTAGATGAGCTGGCATACTCGTACTGTGTTGGGGACACTGTTTTGTCATCATACTGTGTGAAGGTATATTTTTGAGGGCATCATCCTTTATAAGTGACATGGAAAAGATTTTATAGTGGGTTATAAATCTACAGAGCATCAAAAAAGGCAAAATAATTGTGCAAGTGCCGCAATACACGTTCCTCTTTGTGTCTTTAAAATTTGGGAGGTATGTCCTTCTGTGACTATGGCTATGTGCTATTATAAGAATCCTGCTATGGGGCCCTATGATTTTTATGTATGCATTTGCTCAGGGGCATTATTACAGTAAAGAGGCACTGGGGTTCATTATTATAAGGACACACAATATAGCCCACCTTCTTTTTAATAACAGTCATAAGCCTTCCATTCATGGGGTCTGTCAGTTTCTTAATTGCAGACGATCAACTTTTTGGCCAGCACCAACCACAGCATCTTGGACACCGTTTAGAGATCTGTTTTCCTTCATTGTAAATCTCCCATTTAATAAGGGTCCAAAAGTACGCTGTAGGGTTTCGGTCAGGTGAGGAAGGGAGCCATGTCACCATTCTTTCATCTTTAAGACCTGTACTGGCTAGCCAAGCAGTGGAGTATTTCAATGCATGCGATGGAACGTTGTCTTGCTTAAAAGTGAGTTTTTTTTTTTGAAAGATACAAACTTTTTGTTGTACCACTTCTTGAATAAAGTTTCTTCTAAAAACTGGCAGTAGGTTTGTGAATTGATTTCAAGTCCATCTTCAACCCGAAAAAGATCCATTTAGCTCATTTTTCATTATACCATCCTATAGCAATAACCTACCTCCACCTTGAACTCGAAGTGGACGTCTGTGCACATTACTGACTGAGCCATGGGTCCATCCATCAGATCCGTCAAGAATCACTCTCATCTTACGAGTCTATAAAACCTTTGAAAAATCTGTCTTCAGATATTTCTGGGCCCTGTTTTGCCAGTTCAACTTCTGTGTCTTGTTCAGTGGTGGTCAGGTTTCAGCCTCCCTTATGTTGGCAGTGTCTTTGAGAACTGAGCACCTTGTACTTTTGGGCCCTCCTGGTCACTTCATGTCTGATTCTTCTCAAATCTTTGGCAGTTAATGTGGGTATTTTATTTCTCAACCCACTTTTTTGCAAGATTGTTTACTATTTGCCTCAAAACTTTTTATGGTTCTGTGATCATGCCAGGGCCGGCATCAGCACCTGGCACACCCAGGCAATTGCCGGGGCCCTGGACAATCAGGGGGGCCCACTTGCCATCAGGGCTCGGGCCGCTGCCCCTGCATCTGTGCAGGACCTCTGGCGCTTTTTGATTTCCGGCACTTTACCAGACCTGGTGACAGTGCACTATGCGGCTGTGTCTGGTAGTAATGACACGGCAGGGGCGACACTGCACCTTTAATTGTGCTTCTGTCGCCCCTCCCGCGTCATTACTAGCACACACAGCCGCAGAGGGTACGGCCATGTCTAGTAAAGTGCCGGCAATCAAACAGCGCCAGAGGTCCTGCACAGATGCTGGGGGAGCGGCTTGGGCCCCGACTGCAAGTGGGCCCCCCTGATGGTCCAGGGCCATCAAACACACGCCGGCGGTCCTGTACAGCCACATGACTGAGGAGCTGGAAGGGACACAGGCCGGGGGCAGGTGAGCAAGGCTTTTTGCTGGCTTCCCCATTGCCCATATTAAAAATATTTTGTGTGTGTGTGTACATTTATGGCTGTTTTATATGTGTTTAAGAAATTGTGTTCAAATATGTATGCATGCCTGCGTACAGTGTATGTGCGCGCGTGTGCCTGCGTATAGTGCGTGTCCGCATTTCTGCATATATGAAGGATGAGGGGACAACCTGGACCCTGTGTTGTATACCTATATTTCTCCGCCGTATATGTGCATCATGAATCATGGTATGTGTTAAAGGGGCCCACGAAAACCTGGAGCTGGCCCTGGATTATGCCCTAATATCTTTTTTCAAAACTTTTTACAATTTTGAATTTTCAGAGTCAGTTAAATCTTTTATTTGAACCCATTATTCCTGAGGATAACAACCTGCCTACTAATTCTGCACAACTTGATAAAGGGTGTTGTATCCTTTGGCCTCACCCTCCTCATTTATCAAAGACACATCACCTGATCTGCTTCATCCAATAAGCATTCAAGTTTACAGCTTGGCTTGGAGTTGGAAAATCTGCATAAAAATTGATATGGTCAAAATAGTCACTTGTCTTATAATTGTGCACACAGGGTAGAACTAACAGACTGCTTTGTATATTTTGCAGTATATTCAGATGTTCTACAGGGAAACATTGATAACTTTACCTGCAAGGTGCCAGGAGAAGAGAAATATATAGCGTTCAAATATGATGATGGATTCTTTAAACTTACTGACAAAGTGTATGAGAATCCATCTGATGGTGGAATATTTACTTGTAATGAAAATCCTACAGTGCCAGGAGATGTGAGCTGTAAATCCCACAATATATCAATTTTCCTGCCAGTTTTAAGTAAGTAACATTCTTTATATAAACATAGAATATGATAAACATAAAAGGTATTCTTTGGTTATTAAGATATTGTGATAAAAGGCTAAATTTCAATTATTTTTTGTTCTTGCAGAAAATGTAACTCCGACAGTCATTAAAGAAAAGGTTGGGAAAAGTGTCAGCTTCCCAAGTCAGTTTAACGATTCTGGATCATTCACTTTGCTGTGGATATTTAAGCAGGAAAATTTCTTGAACTGTATATTTTCAGCTGCGGTAATTAAAACATTACCATACGTTGGCTCCGCAGTGAATAAACTGTGCTGTTCAACTGATGACAAAAAAGATAACGAAAAAGTTTTGTTTCGAAATGAAACACCTTTGAGTGACTCCTATCAAAATTTTCATTTAGACCTTGTTAATCTTACATCCTCGGACAGTGGAGAATATACATGCATCAAGTATGATGATGATGATAATGGTAAACGGAAATGGGAAACCTTAAATAAATATTCACTTGAAGTGACTGGAGATGAAGATCCAATAATTACATCAGGTATGTTCAGCTCAGCAGTGCTACTAGCCATACTTTATCCATTGGTTTATTATAGCTTCGTGCAGTACTGTCTGTCACCATGCTGTGATAATGATCTAACATAAATAACTTCTTCCTTGTGAGCATGAGCTTGACATTTTAGATGCTATTTTCAATTTCCTGTCTTTTGGAGCTTTGCATATTTGCATTTTTTTTAGGGGCATATTGGAAAAAATGCAATTATACATACACATTCACCTATGACTAGGCATACACAGTCATTTCCCCCCCTAAACATGCAGCATACAATGAATTAAAAGATTATTCAGAAAAGCAAATATGGAAAATACATTCCTCCTACTGTACTGCACTACAGGTCACTGCATTAGTGCTTAACAATGCTTTAGTTTTAGTACTTTAGTATATTTCTTTACAAAGAAGTTCAGTAATGATTGTAGATTTAATGCCTTTCCATCTTCTGACTTAGTTGTAGGACCCACCCATAGTTTCACCTATAGTTTCTGACTTACTGCACGTCCATGCACATTATCAATGCCTGAAGGATAATTACACCTTTTTTTTCCTGCGTTTTTTTAATATTCAGTAGGTACATTAATTGCCAGCAGATCGGTGGTTGTCCAGATCCTGAGACCTCCACCGATCGCTCAATAGACCCCCGAACAGTGCGCAGCTAAGCAGACGAGCACACAGCTCCTCTCTGCTCATACAGAGCTACAAAGCCTATACTTTCTATTGAATCTGTACTCCACTTTGTGTGATCTCAGACAGGAGCAGTGCCAATAGATCTTAAAAGCCATTTACATATTAAGAAAAATGTGGATTTCTCTGGAATAACACATTGGATCACAGATATTAAAGTTTTTTTTACCACTTTTGTGGCCATTTTTTTTCTTACTTACATGCATGTAATTATGGCTAATAATCATTTTTGCACAGTTTGCCTGTAACAGATGCTTTCTTACACTCTCTATTGCTGGCTGCAAATTGAATTACCAGTTATTTTCTCAGATGTGTTGAGGACAGGATTTGTGGTGCTTACTATAATATAGGTATGACCGGTTCTCCTCCTGCTCTTGTTAGTGCAGCTTTCCTCACACACTGCACAGCTCTCCTCTCCATACAATGGCAGCAGGTGGAAGAGCATGGGACCAGACCTGTCTATCAGCCTTGTCCAAATGAAAACCTCACAGGAGAAAGCTGCTTTGGAGGAGCTGATGGACAGGTCTGGTCACATGTTCCTCCTCCAGCCGCCATGGTATGGACAGGAGAGCTGTGCAGTCTATGAGGAGAACCTGTCATATCTATATAACAGTAACTTAGTAAGTGCCACAAAGTCTAGTCCCCAACACATATAGTAAAATAATGTGACCGGTCCCGTTACTTCATTCTCCCGTCAGAAATTTACACTGTAATAGAGAGGCTATAGAAGATAAATGGTACAAATTTTTTTTATTAAAACCCAATTGCAAAAATTATTTTTAGTGGCAATTGCATGCATAAGAAAAAAAAAATTGTCCCCAAAGGTGGACAACCCTTTGAAGGTATTAGTTTATTCAGCTTCCTATGCCCTGCATGCCTATATACTGTAGCTTAGAAGGGTTTACCCTACTGACAGATTCCCTTTATAGTGACTGCTGAATATGAAAATAAAAACAAGTGCAAAATTTAGTTTGTGTAAAAGGAATCCATGCTATGTTTGAGAAATTGAGAACTTTTACGATTTGCAACTGTTTTAAATGGCAAACTTTCAAAATAAATGAAACAATTTGTCTAATATTATGATAATGGTCTAAATATTATAATTTATACATAGAAGCATTTAATCCCAATGAAACAACCGTTAACACTTCCTGTGGTGTTCCAGCAGAAAGAAATGACCAAGAAAAAAGGCAGAAAGGTAACAGAGTGTGAATATCTATGACTTGTTAACAGTTTTCTGGAAGAATGGTGAGGTTCTCTGATCCGCTCTGTTGCGTATGTGAGATGATGCAGTTTACAGTTGTTGTTTGTGAAAACTAGAAGACGTGTGTTATGGACCCTGTCCAGGGATAGGTAAAGACAGGCACGGTAAAGTAGGGACAATATAAACAATTTTCTTTTGATACCAGAGATCATTTTAGCAGTAAGGACCTCAGAAATTTAGTAGTTTTTGCAACGCTGCATTTAAAGAGCCATACATTTTGAAGTTATAAATTTCAGGTACAGATTCTGAGATAGATGTAACTTATTGATTAGCTTTTATTTATTTATTTATGTATTTATTTATTTTGATTTAGGGAAGGGAGAACTAGAAATCCTCCCCCCAGCAAATTCAATATTTTTTTTTCTTCCGTTGTCAGTTTACGCCTTTCACGGTGACAAAATTAGCATGTTACCTTAGTTCTTTGTGTCATTATGAATATGGAGATGTAGTTTTTTATGTATTACTACTTTTTCACATTAACGGTAACCTGTCATATATATGTGCTTTCTTGCTAATTAAATCTCTACCTTGTGTGACAAAGTCACAAGAAAAGTACTAGAGGGGAGATATGTAGCACTGAGATTGTTAGCTCCAGTAATATCAACAGAGAAAATGTTTCAGCACACAAAGTGATCAAGGGTTAATCAGCCATGTTTAGTGCTAAGGTAATTATTCACCTGTAGAGAGGATCAGAGGATAAATTCCCAGCCTTTAGAACATTTGGTGTGAGTTGGATCCTGGAGGTGAAGGCTCTGGAGCTGTTTTTGTCATGTGAAGGAAAGATAAATATTGGGTTGTTTGTTCCTGAAGTTGGCGGTTACCCGTAGCAACAAGGACTGTGCCATATGTTATGTTTTGTTTTTCCTGTTAGGTCGGGGAAGGCCATGTTTGTTTTGCAGCATTGCTGTGGTTTATGCTTTACTCTTAATAAACCACGACGGAAGATTTAAAGATACAGTGTTCCCGTGTCTACCTCACTGTCCATCAGAGTGAGCCGATCTACCACAGTTGGTGCTAGAAGTGCGGCAAAGTGGGGTGTGCAATATTATTCGGCCCCTTTACTTTCTGTGCAGCAAACTCACTCCAGAAGTTCAGTGAGGATCTCTGAATGATCCAATGTTGTCCTAAATGACTGGTAATTATAAATAGAATCCACCTGTGTGTAATCAAGTCTCCGTATAAATGCACCTGCTCTGTGATCGTCTCAGGGTTCTGTTTCAAGGAACACACCAGGCAGGTCCGAGATACTGTTGTGGCGAAGTTTAAAGCCGGATTTGGATACAAAAAGATTTCCCAAGTTTTAAACATCTCAAGGAGCACTGTGCAAGCGATCATATTGAAATGGAAGGAGTATCAGACCACTGCAAATCTACCAAGACCCGGCCGTCCCTCTAAACTTTCATCTCGAACAAGGAGAAGACTGAACAGAGATGCAGCCAAAAGGCCCATGATCACTCTGGATGAACTGCAGAGATCTACAGCTGAGGTGGGAGAGTCTGTCCATAGGACAACAATCAGTCGTACACTGCACAAATCTGGCCTTTATGGAAGTGGCAAGAAGAAAGCCATTTCTTAAAGATATCTATAAAAAGTCTCGTTTGAAGTTTGCCACAAGCCACCTGGGAGACACACCAAACATGTGGAATAAGGTGCTCTGGTCAGATGAAACCAAAATCGAACTTTTTGGCCACAATGCAAAATTATATGTTTGGCGTAAAAGCAACACAGCTCATCACCCTCAAAACACCATCCCCACTGTCAAACATGGTGGTGGCAGCATCATGGTTTGGGCCTTATTTTCTTCAGCAGGGACAGGGAAAATGGTTAAAATTGATGGGAAGATGGACAGAGCCAAATACAGGACCATTCTGGAAGAAAACCTGTTGGAGTCTGCAAAAGACCTGAGACTGGGACGGAGATTTATCTTCCAACAAGACAATGATCCCAAACATAAAGCAAAATCTACAATAGAATGGTTCAAAAATAAACGTATCCAGATGTTAGAATGGCCAAGTCAAAATCCAGACCTGAATCCAGTCGAGTATCTGTGGAAAGAGCTGAAAACTGCTGTTCACAAACGCCCTCCATCCAACCTCAATGAGCTCGAGCTGTTTTCCAAGGAAGAATGGGCAAGAATTTCAGCCTCTCGGTGTGAAAAACTGATAGAGACATACCCCAAGTGACTTGCAGCTGTAATCGCAGCAAAAGGTGGCGCTACAAAGTGTAACATACCTGGTGGCGGGCTTGCATAGTGCACCATCTCTCACTATGCAAGATCGCAAACTTGATCATCAGTCCAGTCTGCTAGCCTGCGAAAAGAAAAGAAAGGGCGCATGTGTAGACTCACAGGGCTATTTATATAATTTAAAAAGTGCCAGTACACTCACCTGTGATGGTTGTGTACGTCTACACAACCAAGATTAAGCGTGTGATTAATGAGGCTCCGGGTCACCTCTATTTGTAGTACCGTCCTGTCGGTGTTTGCCTCGCAACTCCGTGCTCCTCAAGTGGTCACACGATCCTGCTGGACCAGATGCCACGTCACCGCAGGTCCTCAGTAGTTTAACCCGGTGGCTGGATAACTGCAGGTCCTCACACATCCAAATATGCCCGGCTGCTCCTGCCGCTTTGGCTCCGTATGGAGATATTTCACAAGTAAACAATGGTGCAGCGGTCTCAATGTGGCAGTGGTATTGGAGGAAGAATAAAAGTCGATTGCCATCTATTAAATTGTCCAGTATTCCTTTGGCGCTCCCTGAGACCGCTGCACCATTGTTTACCAGTCTCCTAGCCTGGCTTCTTTCCATGCTGTCTGTTTGTCTCTGTTCTGACTGCTTAGGGCGGCGGCCTGGTTACTTCCTAATTCTTGTAGCTGCTGTGGGCACACCCCTAATGCGTCCTCAGCCTATTGCTGTCTGTCACTGGATATTTAAACCAGCTTCACTTGGAAGCTGATGCCTGAGCAACTTTAACATTCAGTGTGCTTTTAGACTCTGAATGTGCCAGGTCCTGTTCTGTTTTTCCCAGCTTGTCTGCCTTCCTGGAGGCTGTATTTCCAGGCCTGTCTGAACACGCTCCTAGCCTGTTCGTTTCTGCCTCTGGGGGCCGTATACCCAGGCTCGTTCCTGTATTTCGCTGCAGTAACAGTTCCTGTCTGAACTGTCTCCTAACCTGTTACTTGTTTTGTCTTTATGTCCGTTTCCTCCCTCCCTTTTTCTGCAGTGTCTGAACCAGCGCTTGGCTATACCTAGGCTCGTTCCTGTATACTGTTGCAGTAACAGTTCCTGTCTGAACTGTCTTCTAACCTGTTACTTGTTTTGTCTCTATGTCCGTTCCTTCCCTTTTGCTGCAGTGTCTGAACCAGCATTTAGCTTTACCTAGGCTCGTTCCTGTATTTCGTTGCAGTAACAGTTCCTGTCTGAACTGTCTCCTAACCTGTTACTTGTTTTGTCTCTATGTCCGTTTCCTCCCTTTTTCTGCAGTGTCTGAACCAGCGCTTAGCTATACCTAGGCTCGTTCCTGTATTCTGTTGCAGTAACAGTTCCTGTCTGAACTGTCTTCTAACCTGTTACTTGTTTTGTCTCTATGTCCGTTCCTTCCCTTTTGCTGCAGTGTCTGAACCAGCATTTGGCTTTACCTAGGCTCGTTCCTGTATTTCGTTGCAGTAACAGTTCCTGTCTGAACTGTCTCCTAACCTGTTACTTGTTTTGTCTCTATGTCCGTTTCCTTCCTTTTGCTGCAGTGTCTGAACCAGCGCTTGGCTTTACCTTGGCTCGTTTCTGTATTTCGTTGCAGTACATTTCTTGTCTGAACTGTCTCCTGGCCTCTTACTTGTTTTGTCTCTGTGTCCATTTCCTCTCTTTTTCTGCAGAGTCTGAACCTGCACCTAACTCCTACTCGTTGTCGCTGTACTTCTGTTTGTGAGTTTGGAGCCCACTCGCTACTTCTTTGCAAGTACCTTGTGTGTATCTGGTTCTGCCTTTCCCTTCCAGTCTGTTTCGTGAGAACAGAGCCCTGTCCCCTCTGCTCTGTCTTTGCTCACCGCTTTGGCAGTTTATCTCTGCTCTGCCTTACTTACCGCTCTGGTGGTTACTGCCCGCTCTGCTCGGCCCTGTCCACCGCACTTGCGGTTTCGCTCTGCTCAGCCCTGTCCACCGCACTTGCGGTTTCGCTCTGCTCTGCCTTGTCCACCGCACTTGCGGTTTCGCTCTGCTCTGCCTTGTCCACCGCACTTGCGGTTTCGCTCTGCTCTGCCTTGTCCACCGCACTTGCAGTTTCGCTCTGCTCTGCCTTGTCCACCGCACTTGTGGTTTCGCTCTGCTCTGCCTTGTCCACCGCACTTGCGGTTTCGCTCTGCTCTGCCTTGTCCACCGCATCTGCGGTTTTGCTCTGCTCTGCCTTGTCCACCGCATCTGCGGTTTCGCTCTGCTCAGCCCTGTCCACCGCACTTGCGGTTTCGCTCTGCTCAGCCTTGTCCACCGCATCTGCGGTTTCGCTCTGCTCAGCCTTGATTACCGCATCTGTGGCTCTGAACCCGTCTCCTAGTCTGTACTGGACCCTACCCAGCCTGTGCTCTAACCTGCCTGTTCCTGTATTCCCCGGTGTGGGTCAACAGCCGTGTCCGGGGTCTGACCTGGAGTCGCACCTGGTCCCTCTGCTCTGTTCCTCCCTGGTGCACAGACGTCGTATGCTGTCGTGCGACCTTGGTCGGATCGGGTAGATACTTAGTTACGCCCCTCCAAGCACTCTCCTGTTCATGTTCCAGTGGGATCACTAAACACGCACACGCCAGTCAGTCCGGGCGTGTGCATAACACAAAGAATCAACTCAAGGGGGCCGAATAATATTGCACGCCTCACTTTTCAGTTTCTAATTTGTTAAAAAAGTTTAAAATATCCAATAAATTTCGTTCCACTTCACAATTGTGTCCCACTTGTTGTTGATTCTTCCCCCAAAAATTAGAATTTTATATCTTTATGTTTGAAGCCAGAAATGTGACAAAAGGTAGAAAAGTTCAAGGGGGCAAAATACTTTCACAATGCACTGTATATATACTAGCTATTGAACCCGTTCTACGCCCGAGTGGCGAACATTTTTATTGGTATATGGTCTCCCATGCTGTTATGTGCTGCCCCCATCCTGGTATTTGTGCTGCCCCCATCCTGTCCCCACCATCCTATCCTGGTATGCATGGCACCCCTCACCCCCAATCCTGGCATGCATGGCACCCCTCACCCCCAATCCTAGTATGCATGGCACCCCTCACCCCCAATCCTGGTATGCATGGCTCCTCTCACCCCTAATCCTGGTATGCATGGCTCCTCTCACCCCTAATCCTGGTATGCATGGCACCCCTCATCCCCAATCCTGGTATGCATGGCAACCCTCATCCCCAATCCCGGTATGCATGGCATCCCTCATCCCCAATCCTGGTATGCATGGCTCCCCTCATCCCCAATCCTCGTATGCATGGCTCCCCCATCCCCAATCCTGGAAGGCAAGGCACCCCTCATCCCCAATCCTGGTATGCGTGGCACCCCTCATCCCCAGTCCTGGTATGCATCGCACCCCTCATCCCCAATCCTGGTATGCATGGTACCCCTCACCCCCAATCCCGGTATGCATGGCACCCCTCATCCCCAATCCCGGTATGCATGGCTCCCCTCATCCCCAATCCCGGTATGCATGGCACCCCTCATCCCCAATCCTGGTATGCATGGTATCCCTCATCCAGGTATGCATGGGCCCCTCACCCACATCCTGGTATGCATGGTACCCCTCACCCCCAATCCTGGTATGCATGGCACCCCTCATCCCCAATCCCGGTATGCATGGCACCCATCATCCCCAATCCCGGTATGCATGGCACCCCTCATCCCCAATCCCGGTATGCATGGCACCCCTCAGCCCCAATCCCGGTATGCATGGCACCCCTCAGCCCCAATCCTGGTATGCATGGCTCCCCTCATCCCCAATCCAGATAAGCATGGCGCCCCTCATCCCCAATCTTGGTATGCGTGGCACCCCTCATCCCCAATTGTGGTATGCGTGGTACCCCTCATCCCCAATCCTGATATGCATGGCAACCCTCATCCCCTATCCCGGTATGCATGGCATCCCTCATCCCCAATCCTGGCATGCATGGCTCCCCTCATCCCCAATCCTCATATGCATGGCTCCCTCATCCCCAATCCTGGAAGGCGTGGCACCCCTCATCCCCAATCCTGGTATGCGTGGCACCCCTCATCCCCAATCCTGGTATGCGTGACACCCCTCATCCCCAATCCTGGTATGCATGGTATCACTCATCCAGGTATGCATGGGCCCCTCACCCGCATCCTGGTATGCATGGCACCCCTCACCCCCAATCCCGGTATGCATGGCACCCCTCATCCCCAATACCGGTATGCATGGCACCCCTCAGCCCCAATCCCGGTATGCATGGCTACTCTCATCCCCAATCCCGGTATGCGTTCCCCTCTCCCCACAATCTTGGTATGTGTTGCCCCCTCATCCCTTTCACGCTGTACACACATACAGTACAGACCAAAAGTTTGGACACACCTTCACATTTAAAGATTTTTCTGTATTTTCATGACTATGAAAATTGTACATTCACACTGAAGGCATCAAAATTATGAATTAACACATGTGGAATTATATACTTAACAAAAAAGTGTGAAACAACTGAAAATATGTCTTATATTCTAGGTTCTTCAAAGTAGCCACCTTTTGCTTTGATGACTGCTTTGCACACTCTTGGCATTCTCTTGATGAGCTTCAAGAGGTAGTCACCGGAAATGGTCTTCCAACAATCTTGAAGGAGTTCCCAGAGATGCTTAGCACTTTTTTGGCCCTTTTGCCTTCACTCTGCGGTCCAGCTCACCCCAAACCATCTCGATTGGGTTCAGGTCTGGTGACTATTTTTTGCTGAAGACACACTGCAAATCTTGGCCATATGGAGTGCTGCTGCATTCTTTTGATATAATTTATAGTTACAGCAGCTGGCACCAGTTCACATTAGGGGGTGCTGGTCAGCTTTCTCTGTGTTGTATAACTATAAGGGGGTGTAACTGCCTCTTGCCTGATTCTGCACTCCTCCCATTAACCAGCAGGTGTTTTATAAACAGCTCTGCTTGCCCTTTAAATGTAGGTGTTTTTAGCCCAGTAGAAGACATGTTTGTCCGTTTAGTTGTAGGCTTGTAACCCAAAAGTGGCATGTAAGGCAGAGTAGTTACCCATCAGGGGGAGGTTATCATGCCGTGGTTGATGGGCAGAAGAACGCTTGGAACTGTTACAGGTAAGAGGAGTGTATGGCGGCGGAGATTGTGGTATGCATAGACACTGAATGCATACCGCAATCTCTGGCGCCATACTTACATACTTACCTGACCGGGAGGAGCGTTGCCGCGGCGCCTCTCTCTTCGCCGGAGACCGGGGCAGGAGTGAGGTGTCGGATCGGTGCGGGATTGGCGCATGCTGATAGCACTATCCGGCGCCATTTTACTGAAGACGCATTTGCATTGTGTCTTCAGCAAAATGGCGCCGGACAGCGCGGTGCTCCAGCGCCGCACTCCTCCCCACGCCTCCGGCAGAACAGGACACAGCAGCGCTGGAGCACAGAGAAGAAAGGTGAGTATTTTTTGTATGTATGTGTGTACAGCGTGAAAGGGATGAGGGGACCACACATACCAGGATTGTGGGGTGAGGGGACCATGCATATCGGGATTGGCGGGTGAGGGGGCCACACATATCAGGATTGTGGGGTGAGGGGACCATGCATACCAGGATTGTGGTGTGAGGGGACCATGCATACCAGGATTGGGGGATGAGGGGTACCACGCATACCAGGATTGGGGGATGAGGGGTACCACACATACCATTATTGGGGGATGAGAGGACCATGCATACCAGGATTGGGGGGTGAGGGGTGCCATGCATACCAGAATAGGGATGAGGGGTACCATACATACCAGGATGAGGGATGGGGTGCCATGCACACCAGGATGAGGGGTACCATACATACTAGAATAGGAATGAGGAGTATCATACATACCAGGATAGGGATGAGGGGTACCATGTATACCAGGAATGGGGATGAGGGACCCATGCATACCAGGATAGGGATGAGGAGTGCCATGCATACCAGGATTGGGTATGAGGGGTGCCATGCATACCAGGATTGGGGATGAGGGGTTCCATGCATACCAGGATTGGGGATGAGGGGTACCATGCATACCAGGATTGGGGATGAGGGGTGCCTTGCCTTCCAGGATTGGGGATGGGGGAGCCATGCATACGAGGATTGGGGATGAGGGGTTCCATGCATACCAGGATTGGGGATGAGGGGTACCATGCATACCAGGATTGGGGATGAGGGGTCCATGCATACCAGTATAGGGCTGAGGGGTGCCATGCATATCAGGATTGGGGATGAGGGATGCCATGCATATCAGGATTGGGGGATGAGGGGTGCCATGCATGCCAGGATTGGGGATCAGGGAGCCATGCATACGAGGATTGGGGATGAGGGAGCCATGCATGCCAGGATTGGGGATGAGGGAGCCATACATACCAGGATCGGGGATAAGGGGTACCATGCATACCAAGATTGGGGGATGAGGGAGCCATGCATACCAGGATTGGGGGATGAGGGAGCCATGCATACCAGGATTGAGGATGAGGGGTGCCATGCATATCAGGATTGGGGATGAGGGAGCCATGCATACCAGGATTGTGGATGAGGGAGCCATGCTTACCAGGATTGGGGATGAGGGAGCCATGCATACTAGGATTGGGGATGAGGGGTCCATGCATACCAGTATAGGGATGAAGAGTGCCATGCATACCAGGATGGGGTTGAGGGGTGCCATGCATATCAGGATTGGGGATGAGGGAGCCATGCATACCAGGATTGGGGATGAGGGGTATCATGCATTTTTCATTAGTTCATTAACATATACAGGTCTTTTTCACAATAAATTAGTGCATAATATATTCTCATTACTTTCCACTTTGTTTTACATCATTTGTGTCAAATTTAATATAATTAATTTTTTATACTTCAACAATTCATTCTTCATATAAAGTGCCAAGTGACTAAGTTGATAATAAATAGTGTCAGGTGCATCTCCTAAAATGGGAGTACGACTCACCCTTCATCAATCTCACATATTACATGTTTTCTGTTTGTCACGCTGTTCTCTGTGTCCTCTATTCCACACTGCGCATTTCTGCCATGATCCATCTTGAATTCCGTCATGTGACCGGAGCATTAGTGATCCGCCCACATGATGATGTCACTGGGCATGCACATTGCATTTGCGACCCTGCGGTCGTCATCTTTGGTCTACTGCCATATATAGAATTCTCATTCAATCCTGCCATTTGTTAGGTACATATATTAAAAACCATGACCAAACACTCGTTTTTTCTTTGCATACTAGTCTTATTATTATATTATATTCCATTCCTATAGTGGCAACAATAATATCCTCCTTCAGGAAATAATCATTATTAGTTACAATATGTTAGACTAGTGTGCATAATGATGTCCCATTAATAGATATTTTGAGAGATATTTTATATATTTCTTGAGCCCAATCACCCATCCATGGATTTTCCCATCTGTGAGTCTGTCCATGGAGGAAGATTAAGGATCAGAGGCGGAACCTTTTGGATCCCAACCTCTTTCCCAATCTTAAGGTGATATATTGGGTCTATTTACTTTTTTTAAAAAAAAAGCATCTCTCTCCACCTATGGGAACATTTTTTAATCCAATTGAATGTTTTTTCATTATTTTCAAATAATAGGCAGTTTAGTCACTCTAAATGAATAGAATTCAATTAATTATTAGAGGAGTCATTTTCAATATGTCGATCGTTGCAGGGTGAGTTGTCTCTACATCATAATGTTATAAAAATCTCCAAATAACCAAAAATTAAAATTACAATCATATAAATTAAAATACATATATTTTTACTACATTATTTAAAAATACTCCATATTTCATACACTGCTAATTTGTCAGAACGTGATTCTCAAGTTATTCCGGCTATATTGAATTCAACATTTAACCCATTGGGCCTTAGTGTTTCTTATTTATGTATCCACTCAAGTTCTCTTTTCCTCAATAATTTTATTCTATCACCTCCTCATCTTTGTATAGGTACAGTATCTATAATTCTGGCTCTTAATTGATATACCGCATGGCCTGCTTCCACAAAATGTTTCGATACGGGTAAATCCATCCTCCTTTTCCTAATTGAGTGTCTCTGATTATTTATGCGGGTTTTAAATTCACATATACAGTACAGACCAAAAGTTTGGACACACCTTCTCATTTAAAGATTTTTCTGTATTTTCATGACTATGAAAATTGTACATTCACACTGAAGGCATCAAAACTATGAATTAACACATGTAGAACTATATACTTAACAAAAAAGTGTGAAACAAATGAAAATATGTCTTATATTCTAGGTTCTTCAAAGTAGCCACCTTTTGCTTTGATGACTGCTTTGCACACTCTTGGCATTCTCTTGATGAGCTTCAAGAGGTAGTCACCGGAAATGGTCTTCCAACAATCTTGAAGGAGTTCCCAGAGATGCTTAGCACTTGTCGGCCCTTTTGCCTTCACTCTGCGGTCCAGCTCACCCCAAACCATCTAGATTGGGTTCAGGTCTGGTGACTGTGGAGGTCAGGTCATCTGGCGTAGCACCCCATCACTCTCCTTCTTGGTCAAATAGCCCTTACACAGCTTGGAGGTGTGTTTGGGGTCATTGTCCTGTTGAAAAATAAATTATGGTCCAACTAAACGCAAACCAGATGGAATAGCATGCTGCTGCAAGATGCTGTGGTAGCCATGCTGGTTCAGTATGCCTTCAATTTTGAATAAATTCCCAACAGTGTCACCAGCAAAGCACCCCCACACCATCACACCTCCTCCTCCATGCTTCACGGTGGGAACCAGGCATGTAGAGTGCATCCATTCACCTTTTCTGCGTCGCACAAAGACACGGTGGTTGGAACCAAAGATCTCAAATTTGGACTCATCAGACCAAAGCACAGATTTCCACTGGTCTAATGTACATTCCTTGTGTTCTTTAGCCCAAACAAGTCTCTTCTGCTTGTGGCCAGTCCTTAGCAGTGGTTTCCTAGCAGCTATTTTACCATGAATTCCTGCTGCACAAAGTCTCCTCTTAACAGTTGTTGTAGAGATGTGTCTGCTGCTAGAACTCTGTGTGGCATTGACCTGGTCTCTAATCTGAGCTGCTGTTAACCTGCGATTTCTGAGGCTGGTGACTCGGATAAACTTATCCTCAGAAGCAAAGGTGACTCTTGGTCTTCCTTTTCTGGGGCGGTCCTCATGTGAGCCAGTTTCTTTGTAGCGCTTGATGGTTTTTGCAACTGCACTTGGGGACACTTTCAAAGTTTGCCCAATTTTTCGGACTGACTGACCTTCATTTCTTAAAGTAATGATGGCCACTCGTTTTTCTTTACTTAGCTGCTTTTTTCTTGCCATAATACAAATTCTATCAGCTGTATATCCACCTGACTTCTGCGCAACACAACTGATGGTCCCAACCCAATTTATAAGGCAAGAAATCCCACTTATTAAACCTGACAGGGCACACCTGTGAAGTGAAAACCATTTCCGGTGACTACCTCTTGAAGCTCATCAAGAGAATGCCAAGAGTGTGCAAAGCAGTCATCAAAGGAAAAGGTGGCTACTTTGAAGAACCTAGAATATAAGACATATTTTCAGTTGTTTCACACTTTTTTGTTAAGTATATAAATCCACATGTGTTAATTCATAGTTTTGATGCCTTCAGTGTGAATGTACAATTTTCAAAGGCATGAAAATACAGAAAAATCTTTAAATGAGAAGATGTGTCCAAACTTTTGGTCTGTACTGTAGTTTCTCCAATATACCAAAGTCGACATGGACATTCTAATAAATATATAACATGATCAGAATCACATGTTAAATTGTGTTTGATATAATATTTCTTCTGAGTTTTTGGATGGACAAATTGATCTCCTTTTAACATAGGAAGTGAGCAGTTAACACATAAGAGACATGGATAACATCCCTTCCTTTCTTTCCCCGTTATATATGTTTGGGTCTTAGTTCTAAACGGACGAATGTCCGAATGTACTAGTACATCCCTGATGTTTTTATTTCTTTTATATGAGAATAACGGAGGATTTTTAAATTCCGGTACGTTTGGTAGACATTTTCCTAACATTTTCCAATGATTTCTAATTATATCAGCCACTTGTTCACTTTCTTCCCCAAATGTTGAAACCATGGGTATTCTCCCTTCATTCTTTTTCTTATTAGTTGTTTTTAATAGGGTATCTCTGTTTACTCTATTCACTTTTTCTCTTTGTTCAGCCAGAAGGTTATTGAGGTAACCTCTTGTTTTAAATGTTTTTGTCAATTCCTTCAAACTATTATAAACCATCCTCATTACTTTCTATTCTCTTAACCTTTAGGTATTGGCTGTATGCAATGGCAATGATTTTACTGTTCGTTTGGGATGATGACTGTTGAATCTTAAAATGTAATTTTTATCTGTCGGTTTTGTGAACAGAGAGGTCATCAGTTTCCTATTTTTTTGAGTGACAAGAACATCCAAAAACTGAATTACTTCATTAGAACAAACTAGTGTAAATTTAATCGTCCTATCCACTTGGTTTAAATATATATGAAATTCCTCCAATTCTTTCTGTGTGCCCGTCCAAAGTAGGAAGACGTCGTCTGTGTACCGCCACCACGCCATAACATGTCTGAAGTGGTGGGATACATAGAAGAGGTCCTCCTCCAATGCGGCCATGACAAGATTTGCATAAGCGGGGGCCATACTGGCCCTCATTGCAGTTCCTCTCTTCTGGAGAAAAAATTCATCCCCAAATAAAAAATAGTTATGATGTCATACAAAATTTAATAATTCAATTAGGAATTCTTGGCTATTACTTGTAAGATAAGTAAGTAACAACCTCCGTTTAATCACATCCATTCCTCTAATGTTGTCAATTGAGGTATAAAGAGAGACCACGTCGAATGAGGCCAAAATAACTTCATCCTCCAATTTTATCTCCTGTAATTTCAATAAAAAATCAGTAGTGTCACGTACAAATGATTTTGTATTTTTAGCCAAGGGTTCAATATTTTATCTAGATAAGTTCCAATTTTATTAGTCAGTGAGCCTATTGTATAGACAAAAGCATTTAGACCACTGGTCTGATATGAGCCATTCATTCAGTCCAGTTTCCTAAGCTCTACTGAAAGTAAGATGTTGCTGCATGTGTGGAGAGATTGCATTTGTGGGGTTTGAGGAGGTAGAGTAGTAGAAAAGTTGAAGGCACGTCTATTCACATGTGGAGAATATATGTAAAGCCCCCCCATACACATTAGATGGCTGTCAGCCAAACAATGGTTCTGTAGCGGTGTCCAAAGAACACTTCAAGGCTGGATTCAAGTATGGCACAGCGGAAACAAAACTCCGATTTTATTATGTATAAAGGAACTGTATGCCGGGCAATGAGAATAACAGTATTTTCAATGACAGTATCAATAACATGAACACAGGAAGAAATAGCTGGAGAGAGTTACAGAGCTATGCTCCAGCTATGGCAATGAAAGCTCAATACAACAATACACATCAAGTTTCACATGTTACTCTAGACTAGTCCCCTATCTGGCTTTCCGCTAATCGGGCCACACTGCTACAGTGTCCTATCTAAAGAAAACTACACTAAACCCTAGCACAGTTCACCACCGGTAAGTCACTCACTGTAGCGCAGATCAGACGCAGATGGAGGCCGCCTTGTTCGTGGTGTAACTGAGCAGTATCACGTCACTCAAGACCTTTCCTTTGTATATTGGATCTCTTCTTTCTGCAAGCAGGCAAACCTTGCTTCACTTTCACTGAGGTAAACTGGCTGGTACTCTGTGTTGTGTGTTACCTCAGGTCAGCAGCCTTCAGGGAAAATGTTCTTAAAAAGGGATGGATTTCTCTACTCTTGACACAGTCCTGACAACAAATCTTGATAAAGTCTACGCTCTTATCTTTCCAGAGACTTATAGTTTCTTTTTATAGCCTCTGTTTATCAGAAACAGGCAGAAGCCTGTCTCCTCCCTCAGACACACACACACACACACACACACACACACACACACACGACGTCTCTGTGCGTTCTGGTTCATTTCCCTCTCCCAGCACAGACCAAGAAGCAGGGGTGGGGGGTGACTAGTCCACAAGCAGAAAACCCAGAGGGGAGCATAGTTTCTTAAAGCCACAGGGTATTCAATGTCCGGTAAGGGCTGATCCCCTACAGTTCGGCCAATTGTTCGGCAGGCAGCCATCTCAGCCGTCTCTCCCATTCAAGGAGCACTCCTGTGCTCTCTATCAGCGAGCTGCTGCCAGAAATGTTTGGCAGCAGCTTATCTCTGGGAGATCAAAAGGATTGAAAGCCTGAAATTGTACATGCTCAATCATTGACTCTCCGAACAATGAATTATCCAGGGCCCCCAGTTGCATTAGACTGTCAGCCAAACCCATCATTATAAGCAAGTTTGGCAAAGATTAAGTAAATGCGTATGGGGAACTTAGGTCTTTGTTATACAAGGATATTTGGAAAACTATTGAGTATGCAAAACAAAATGGCAGCTTGAGTGAAATACTTGTAAAGTTATAGATGTCCCATTTCAGGTTCTAAATCAGGAGTTATTTGTCAGTGGTTTTCAAAATTGTTATGTGTAAGGCTATGTGCCCACGATGCAGAAATGCTCAGGATTTTTTCCTGAGCGTTTCTGCATCTCCCTGGCAGAAAAAAACGCATGCGGATTGGTCATGCGTTTTCCTGCCAGGGACATGCGGAAGTGAAGCGTTCTTCACTTGCATTTCCGCATGCGGGTTGACAAGCGCTTTCCAAGCGATTTTAGCATCACTTGGAAAGTGCTTGTCAACTTGGTCACACTATATAAATCCATGCAAACAGCATGGATTTATATAGTGTGACCCGAGAGAATGTTAAAAAATAAAAAAGTAAATATATACTTACCCTCTGATGGCCCGCGCTGTCCTGCTTCACCGTCCCGGCTGCCGGCAGCGGTACACTGAAGGACCTGCCGACGTCAGCGTCGCGTGACCCGTCACATGACTATGACGTCAGCGCAGGTCCTTCAGCACATCGCGAACTGTCGGCATGCGAGGAGGAGCGCACCGCGGGCCGCCAGAAGGTAAGTATATATTTATTTTTTATTTTATTCTTTTTTTTTTACAGTTTTCTATGGTACCCAGGTCCGGAGGAGAGTCTCCTCTCCTCTAGACCTGGGTACCATCAGCACATTAGAACGCATGGAATGCGCATCTACATATACAGTGATGCGTAATCCATGCTATCTACTGCAAGTCAATGGCGGCGAAAACGCAGCACTTCCGCAAAATAATTGGTAGTGCTGCGTTTTTTTCCGCAATGATAATCCGCAGCGGAAATTTCCACAGCATGTGCACAGCACATGCGGATTATCATTGGGGAGCATGGCAGGCCTTCTACCATGCGTTTTTTAAGCGTTTCTGCAGTGTTTTTGCCGCTACGGAAACGCTTAAAAAACGTATCATGGGCACACAGCCTAAATGTTGCTTGAAGTCTCAAGCACACGGCTGTAATAGGGTTCCCAATCATATGTGGTCTATGCATCTGGCATTGCGATTTGTATACAGCCTCACAAACTTTGTTTCTATGATAAAGCTAGTTTACTGGTTTCCTACATCATTTGTGAAAAATATTATTTTACTTATGTAATTTAATTGATAAATGTGTAGTTCATATAAAGAATTGAATTCTTTAATTTGAAATCATAACCAAATGTTAATCATGTTTTGCAGACACTTCTTATATTATTGCTGGATCTGTGGGAGGCTTTTTTGCAGTTCTTGCCATTTTATTACTTGCTATTTTTTGCATCAAAAATAAAGGTAAGATTATAAATTTATATGGGTCATTCACTCTAAGAAGCAAAGTTTACAGTCACTCTGTGTGACTGCAGTCTGCTGAATCGTGATAGGGTGCGATACACACAGTTATGATTTCCATGTATTCGTTGTGTGGGTAGGTAGTAAGATTACCCTATGTGTGCACTTTACGTACTTGCTGTCATGTGCCTACTAGACTTTCGTGCTTCTCTCAATTATCTTCTATTGAGAGAAGTCAGCAAGTGACCTCATGTAAGCAAATGACATACGTTAGTCAAGTGATTGCCCACCTACATGGGTGAATAAAGGGGAATCATGACTTGGCAGTCACAAAGTGACTGCAGACTTTGCTTTTACGGCCAGAAAACCACTTTAAGATGTTTGCTGGATGTATAGGTATGTAGGCTGGATGATAGACAGGAAGGTAGGTGGATGATTAATGAATTGATAGATAGTATGCTTTAGAGACAACACAAATATACAAAATCTCAAAATTCAAGTACAAATGTGTAGCCATACATTTTCATGAATTTTAATAAAGACAATCAGTCGGTAGAAAATGACTGTTCAAACTAAGTATAGCACATTGTAAGGAACATAAACTTCATAAATATCATACCTTTTAGTATCCAAATTTGTTCATGCATTTGTCAGAAATTGTCATTAATCAGATGTGCTACTGAGATGCTTGGTGCACCCTGGACATGGCCAAGAGGTTCAATGCACTGTCCCATCCACTTGTTTTCCAGCATCAACACAAGTACAATTTTTGTTAGGAATATGTTCATTACAAAGTGCTGTGCTTAGTTTGTACAGTCATTTTGTGCTGCCAGTATATCATTAAGGACCCCATTTCCTCAGTCATAAACTGCGCTGTTAGTTACCTCTTTCCTGGTGACCTGTTGTCAGGATTTCTTTTGATCCTGTTGACCTGTACAAATCTGCTACTAAACTGTACTGCCCTGTGTAAATGGCTCTATTGCTCTAAATGCAATTTAGAATCACCTCCTTCCGGAACAGCCTAAGGGCCTTAAGTGGCTGATGGCCACACTTTTCCCATGTCTGTGATAGACCATCACAATATCATATTTTTTAGTTTTAAAAAAATTGGTCATATGACATCACTCATCATGGGCTATGTAGAGTTAAGAGTAAAGGTACGAAAAGATACCTCTCTAGTAATGTACAGAAAATATCAGTGAACACCATTGTTTTTTCGTCTGAAGCTAATTACATTGCAGATTTCCTCTTCTATACTATTCACTGACAATGATCACAATGATCACATCAAATGCTTAAAGAGGTTGTCCACTACTATTAACAATGCCCCCATCAATTTAAACAGTGGAAAGCAGTGTTTTTCTAATTACCTTCCATTGTCATTGTTGTCTGTGAGAGGCGCTATTGCTGGCCGCTCACAGTCATCACTTAACCCCCGGCTGCAAGCGGCTCAGACATCCGCTGAGGTCACGTCAAGTTCTGGCTGCAGCCGGGCGTGACCCAGTGACGCGCTCCCCCCAGATTTATGGGTTTTGGGCGGGTTTTACAGCAAGTCACAGCCCAGCATCCACCGCACGCTTTCCCAATGAATACAGAGGAGAGGTAAAGCGCACGGTGGATGCTGGGCTGTGATGTCAGAGCACACATTGACCCTGTTCGCATCATTATAGTCTATGGCCCCATCAGCATATACGCCCGAATGCAGTTTTGCAGGGGGCTCGGACACAAGCTCCGATTGGACCACCAAATGTGGGCAAGAATGCAGTGTGAAAGGTAAAGCATATGATTCATTCTCAGGTCTTCCCTAAAACGCATATTGACCTTTATTCTTTTATCTTAAAATACTTAAAATCCAGGTGACATATAAGTTACTTATACTGTAGATAAATTGAAGAACTTGGGATGCTAATAACTTCTACTTTTTCTCGGTAGGCAGACGGACAAATATGAACAGAAGGTGATGTATTATATAACATCTAAACAAACAATAAAGATTAAGGCGCTAAATGTCTTTTAGGCCTCATTCATATGTCTGTGTTTTAACACATACGTGAAAATATGATTCCACTCTCATTAGTGTTTTGGATCTGTGTGTCATCGGTATATGGTCCGTATCCGTTTTTGCCATCAGTGTGTCATTAGTGTTTTTCATTAATGGATAAAGAAATAAATAACAAACCTTCTCATATCCTTTGCAGTGTTAAATATGGACAGCACATGGATTGCACACGGATGCCATCTGTATGCTGTATGTGTTTTTCATAGACCCATAGACTTTTATTGGCCTTTTCATCTGTGATACTGGAAAAAACGGACGTCTCCATGTGTTTTGCCAGGACACACGGTCCATGAAAACACATTGATATGTGAATAACACCAGAGATTACAATGAGTATATGTTGTACCCGTGAAAAAAATAACTAAAACATGTACAGTATATATACAGTATATATAATTTTTGGTCACAGAGAGCATTCAGAGACATGGTAGGAATAGGAACCAAGTAGCAACTCAACAATATGGTACCTTGGTAAACGTGTGTCCCAGAGACCCAAGAGTTTTTGGCACCTGGGACACATGCTTGGAGGGTAGCATATTGTGTGAGTTGTTACTTGATTATTTGTATCTTTTCTGTGAATGCCCACTGTGATCACATAGCACGACATGATATTTAAAGTCACATATAAGCAGATATTATCACTTGCACATGGAGATGATCTATATTTATATTTTTTTTAATTTATACTATATATTGGGTTGTCCCTTTAGCTGTTATTTTAATCCCTTTACACTGTGTTCCAAATTATTATGCAAATAATATTTTCTCAGATTTTCCCAAATTACCTATATGAATTGCAGTTATTGTAATTTTCCAGTCAAATAACTATTAGAGTACAATTGAAAGTTTTTTGTACAAACTGCCTATGATAACAGTATATTTTTTAAAAAATAAAAAACTCAAACTGCACTCAAAATGCATGTTCCAAATTATTATGCACAGCAGAGTTTTCAACCTTTTCATTTTAATAAAGAACAAAAAAATGGTCATTTTTGAAATTATAAGCATTAGCAGGTTATTACAAACTGAAATCAAACAGTTTTCAACTGAAAACTTTATTCTAGGTGATGTTACATTTGCACATAGGACCCCTTGTTCGAAAGGAGCTTCTGGACTCTCCCGTCCATTGAATTTGTCAGGTTTTGGATGGTTTCTGCTTTAACTGTTTTGCATGAGGACAGAATACCCTCCCAGAGCTGTTGCTTAGATGTGAACTGCCTCCCGCCATCATAGACACTCCTTTTGATGATGCTCCAGAGGCTCTCAATGGGGTTGAGGTCAGGGGAGCATGGGTGCCACACCATAAGTTTGTCCCCTTTTATGCCCATAGCAGCCAGAGATGCAGATGTGTTATGTGCAGCATGAGACGGGGCATTATCATGCATGAAATGACCTCGATGGTCCAGATGGATGGAGTGGAGGATGGCTGATTGATGGACACCTCATGCAAACACGGCTACGGCGCTAACAAGGAGGAGGTGGAGTAATGTTTTGGGCTGGAATAATGGGGAGAGAGATTGTCGGCCCTTTTAGGATCCCTGAAGGGGTAAAGATGAACTCCATAATGAATGTTGAGTTTCTCAAACAGCACTTCCTTCCATGGTTCAAGAAGAAGAACCGTGCATTCCGCAGCACGATCATTTTCATGCATGATAATGCCCCGTCTCATGCTGCACATAACACATCTGCATCTCTGGCTGCTATGGGCATAAAAGGGTACAAACTTATGGGGTAGCACCCATGCTCCCCTGACCTCAACCCCATTGAGAACCTCTGGAGCATCATCAAAAGGAGTGTCTATGATGGCGGGAGGCAGTTCACATCTAAGCAACAGCTCTGGGAGGGTATTCTGTCCTCATGCAAAACAATTAAAGCAGAAACCATCCAAAACCTGACAAATTCAATGGACGAAAGAGTTCAGAAGCTCCTTTCGAACAAGGGATCCTATGTGAAAATGTAACATCACCTAGAATAAAGTTTTCAGTTGAAAACTGTTTGATTTCAGTTTGTAATAACCTGCTAATGCTTATAATTTCAAAAATTACCATTTTTTTGTTCTTTATTAAAATGAAAAGGTTGAAAACTCTGCTGTGCATAATAATTTGGAACATGCATTTTGAGTGCAGTCTGAGTGTTTTATTTTTTTTAAAAATATACTGTTATCATAGGCAGTTTATACAAAAACCTTTCAATTGTACTCTAATAGCTATTTGACTGGAAAATTACAATGACTGCAATTCATATAGGTAATTTGGGAAAATCTGAGAAAATATTATTTGCATAATAATTTGTAACACAGTGTATATAGTGGTTGCATTTACTCAAATGTGAGGAGTGAGGGAGAGGTTGAGTGACATATTTTTATGAATACATACAGTAGGACTCATTACCATGTGCCCAGTGAATGCTGCTCAGGGTTATCAGGCAAATTATACATTTTCGGATGTTTTGTCATAATAATTCTTTGCGTCGCTATATTAGAAGTTGATCATCTGGGAGACCATCAGATTTCTCTTTTGAAATACCTCTGCACTTTGTTCCTGGTTACAAAAAAATGAAGAACATTTCTTGCTTCATTAAAAATGAGGAAGTGAGTCATGTAGTCATGCATGAAATCATATAGAGGAAAGTGCGCACACAGAACTAAATAAAAATATATTTTTATTACTACAAATGACAATAATAACAATAGTAACAGTTAAAATGATGGGCGGGTAAATTGTGGCAATAGGCCAAAAGGTGGCACCAAAGTGCAGCCAGGTCTACCTAAAAACTATATAGCATGCAAGTCATTTGTATAGAGACTAGAATATTGCAGAGATCACAGTCAAATAATTACTATGTTGATATAGAAAACATCCATATATAGGGTATCATAGAATGATACAATGCAATGCAAAAGCTCATAACAATGTTATAACAAGAAACCCAGGATCAAGCTGAAACACACAGTGTTACCAGGTCACTGCAATTATGGTGATAGATTTTTTTCTATTTAAGTTATGAAATTTTTCTTTAGAATTTTGTAAAAGAGTTTGTGTTTTTTGCTTTGTTTCATCATTTTTTGAGACCCGTAACATTTTTTTATTTATTTCGATGGGTCTGAATTATGACTTGTTTTTTGTGCGGCAACGTTTTTATTGATACATATGTGGGGTGCATGCAACCTTTTGGTTACTTTTTATTTCATTTTTTAGGGAAGTGAGGTGAAAAACATCTGCAGTTCTGATGTTTTGATTTTTTTTCTTTTTACAGTGTTTACCATATATATTTCTTAATTTTATATTTTGATAGGTCAGACATCAGCCAGGAGCGGCAATATAAACAATTTTTTTCCTTTTATTGCTAATGGGATAAAGGGGAGTTCATTTTTATATTTTTACATTTTTTATGTTTTTTAAAACTTTTTTTTACATAATTTTGAACCTGTGGTCATTTAATCGCTTGTACTAAATATTGCAGTAACAAAGTAATACAGTATGGCTTAATGGTAACCCATCATTATCTGGCAATCGAACTGTGGGGGGTACAGATGGGAGCGGGTGCACGTATGCACCAACAATTTAGACACAGATGCATATCTACCACTTCTCAACTCCGTCCACATTTACTGACCACTGCCCAGGACATTTATTCATGTCATAATGCAGGAAGAAGTTAAAATAGGTCATCAATATCAAGTTAGTGGGCGTCTGACACAGGGCACCCTCACCGATCAGGTGGCAGCCAGATGTTAACACATTGGACAGAGCCACGATCCACAGCTTCATTCATCATGTAGCTGTTCTGCAGTATCCGCCAACGGCCACTACACATTGAATGGGGAGCGCAGAGCACTACACAAATCTAAAATGTTTATTTCTGTAATTTCAGGCACTGGTGAGGGTGTGAATGTTCATAACTTACCTGGTATCTTAAAGTTAAATATGTATTTTTCTTTTTTTTGCCAGTTCTCCTGTTGGCCTTTCAGATGAATATGAATGTAAGTAATTTCATTTTAGAATTGATAAATATAAAAAATAAATGTGATCAACACAGTAAACAATTTTAAAAAAATGTAATAAAGCAATAATGAAGTCTATTGTTATGCCTAAAGGGGGTTGTCCGATATAGAAAAAAAATAATTTTAAGTCATGAAGTCTCTTAAAATAAAAAACAGTGGCATACTCACCTTCCAGCACCTCCACTGAGGTGGTACAGGCTGATGACATGCTCCTCTAGTCACTTGCCCACTGCAGCCAATAACCGAATGCAGTGGTCCTCTGATTTCTGATTGGAACAGGCATTACTGCTGGAGCTGGCGTAACCTCCAGAGTGGCCTATGTTGGATTTATTGGGCGTGTATCCACGCCCTATTTTTTTTTCAACCTTGGAAAACCCCTTACTTACCGGGGACGTATTAGTACGCATATTTGCGTACTGCCCGTTCAGTGAGGGCTGCTGCGCTGAGCCCTCACTGAACGGAGCACATGTCAGCTGATTCTTACAGCTGACATGTGCCCGCAACAGCCGCGGGTGGAATCGCGATCCACCCGCGGCTGTTAACATGTTAAATGCCGCTGTCAATCTCCGACAGCAGCATTTAACGCACGCTTCCGGGTAGCGCGTCATAAGCCCCGCCCACCGGCGACCCCGTCACGTGATCGCGGGTCGCCGATGGGTGGGCATGACAACCCAGGGTCTGCAGCAGACGCCTGTGGTTGTCATGATCTTGTCGCTATGAGCGTCACCTAGTGGTCGGCGCTCATAGCACAGGACCATTTCTGCTGCATGCAGGGGACCTGCTCGTCCCCTGTATGTAGCAGAGGCGATCGGATAGTTGCTGCTTCTAGTCTCCTATGGAGACTATAGAAGCATGCAAAAAGTAAAAAAAAAAAGTTTTTAAAAATATAAAAAAAAATAAAAAAATATAAAAGTTTAAATCACCTCCCTTTCGCCCCATTCAAAATAAAATATAAAAAAAACCCTCCACATACACATATTTGGTATCGCCGCGTTCAGAATCGCCCGATCTATCAATATAAAAAAAGAATTAATCCGATCGGTAAACGGCGTAACGAGAAAAAAATTCTAAACGCCAGAATTACGTTTTTTGGTCGCCGCAAAATTGCAATAAAATGCAATAACGGGCGATCAAAACATCGGATCTACCCCAAATGTTATCAATAAAAATGTTTGCCCGGTGCGCAAAAAATAAGCCATCAACCAGCCCCAGATCACGAAAAATGGAGACGCTACGGGTCTTAGAAAATGGCGCTATTTTTTTATTTTTTTTTTTTTCCAAATTTTGGAATTTTTTTTCACCACTTAAATATAAAAGAACCTATACATGTTTGATGTCTATGAACTCGTAATGAGAAGGGCAGGTCAGTTTTAGCATTCAGTGAACGTGGTAAAAAAAATAAATAAAAAACAACTGTGGTATTGCACTTTTTTTTGCAATTTTACCGCACTTGGAATTTTTTTCCCGTTTTCCCGTACAGGATATGGTAAAACTAGTAATGGCGTTGAAAAGTACAACTCGTCCCGCAAAAAATAAGCCCTCACATGGCCATATTTACCAAAAAATTCAAACGCTATGGCTCTGGGAACAAGGGGAGCAAAAACGAAAATGCAAAAACGAAAAATGCTCCGGGGCTTAAGGGGTTAAAAGTGTTATTTTATGCAAATTTTCAGCTGCGTTTTACAGTACCAGCAAAGTCTGAGATTTCAGAAATCTCATGCACACACATTGTTTTTTGTATCATTAGTATTTTGTTCTTTGCATGTTTTTTTGCATAATAGAGCATGTCACTTCTTTCAGCGTTTTCTCAGCGTTTTTCACCAATTGATAGTAATAGGTGGTGAAAAATCGCTGAAAAAACACCTAGTGTGAACATAGCTATCAGGTTTTGCTGCGTTTTTAGCGAAAAAAGTAAGCAGTATGTGAAACTCATTTATTTTTGCAATTTTACCATCTTGTCTTTGTCACCTAAGATGGCAGTTTGGATTAGGACAGTTTAATTTAAATTAGTAATGTATATCATATAAAGAATGACTGACCTAGGTGTGAGATTGAACAATATATGTAGCCTATGGAGGTGTGAAATTGAACAATCTCTGAGCAACTCGATGGCAGACCATAGTGTGAAAATAAATAGTGTCCTACAAACTCAATGCACTGCCAGAACAATTCACCCCCCCCACTGTTACATTTGTAATTCTGGATAATATGATTTCACATATGTCTTGCATTGGTGGCCTGAGTTCATGCTTCTGTGGTGGAAGCAAAGCTGAACTTTGGGATCCTGAAAAAGACAGCAAAAACACACCAAAAAACACAGCAAACCTGCGTTTTTTTTTCCTTTTTTTTCCCTGCCAATAGATCAGGTTTTGCTGCAGAAAAAAAAAATGCTGAGAAAATGCCTAGTGTGAGTATAGCCTTAAAAAGCAATGGGCGGTGCCAAAACGCAGCAAAAATGCAAGTATCAGGTTTTGCTGAGGAAGTTGAATCATGTTTTTTTTTATGCACTAAACTTTATCAGCAGGCACAAGAGACAAATTTATCTGCTAAAAACGCAGCAAATATGCTTCAAAAAATGCAGCAAATATTCAGCAAAACCTGCTTTTTGTAAGCAGCTTCTTTACTGCCAAAAAAGCAGGTTTTGCCTGCAGAAGAAAATGCTGCAAAACACAGCATGTGAACATACCTTTAGGCTATGTTATCGTCCAGCGTTTTTGCAAAGTTTTTTCGCAGCTTTTTTATGCAAATAAGAGGCTGCATTTTACAGTACCAGCAAAAGCTATGAGAATTCAGAAATCTCATGAGCATGCTTGTTTGTTTTGTTTTTTTTCCTTACTGAACTTGAAAACCGCAGCATTTTTTAAATCTGCAGAATTCTTTTAGTGTTTTTGCAGCGTTTTGGCAATGTTTTTTCACCCTTAGAAAGCAATGAGAAAGTCTAAAAAAACTCAGCAAACAGGTAACTTTATTAAACATGTACTGTAGACAAATCACACATATCCTCACAAAAAAATCCCACTGAAAAAATACTGTAAATATGCAGCAAAAGCGCAGCAATGCCTGCATTTAGAGCCCAAGTTTTTACTGGTAAGAGAGGAGGTTTTGGCTGCAGAAAAAACACTGCAAAAAACCTGTGTAAGAACATAACCTTATACATCAGTATTTTTAATCAATATTTCATTATTTGTAAGCTGAAACTAGGAGTGGCTCCATAACACAGAAGTGGGGAGAATCTTTGAATTAATGTTTTTCTCTCTATTTGGGTTCTACCCCAGATTTATATGCAATTATGGACCAAATACTGAAAAGTGAATAAGGCCCTAGTGTGCAGTTGACATATAAATGCTCTGCAACCGAAAGCATTCCAGATTCTTTTGACAAGTGCTAACAAGCACAAGAGTGACAGCTTATCTTGTATTGTATAATCTGATTAATTTTCTGTCTATTCATGTTAGGCCTCATTCACATGTCTGTGTTTAAACATGTACATTAAAAAATGATACCAGTGTCATCAGGGTTTTGGATCAGTATGTCACCAGTGTGTGGTCCATGCGTCTGTTTTCATGGATGGATAAATACATTATAAAGCTTCTCCTATCGTTTGCAATGATCAATACGGACAGCACATGGAGTGTGCACTGATGCCATCTGTGTGCTGTACATCTTTTTCATGGACTCATACACTTGTATTGACGCTTTTCATTCGTGATACTGGAAAAAAATGGACTCCGTGAGTTTTGCACGGAGAAACAGTCTGGCAAAAAACAAGTATATGTGAATAACACCATAGATTATAATGAGAATGTGCTGTATCCATGAAGAAACTAATAGAACACATATGTGAATGAAACCTTAAAGTTATTAGTGTTGATCGAGCACTAAAATGCTCGGGTGCTCGAAGCTCGGGCCGAGCTCATCGTAATACTTGGGTGCGCGACCCAAGCAACGAGCCCAATGTTAGTCTATGGGAGACCCGAGCATTTTTGCGGCGGCAGCCCCGGCAGTCTGTAGAAAGCCTAAAAAGTGCCCAAAACGATAGTGACAGTGCTCAAATGACATGGGGACAGCATGGGGATCGCCCCAGGAAGCATTTCTGACCCCCAGGTCACTGCTGTCAACAACGTGGTCAGAGGTATTAAACCACTTTTACAGGCTCACAATAAAACGTTCAAAAACGAAACTGAAACTGTTTTCCTGTGAAATATGTTAAGGAACTTCCTTTCCAGGGTAAAGACTTGTGTATAAGGTAAAATAAATAACCAAAAACAAAAATACTCCTCCACACCTTGGGCTATGTTCACAAGTAGCATTTTTTTATGCGTTTTTGCACTTTTGTACTGCTTTCAACCGTGACAAATGCATTCACCGGGAAATGTCATTTTAACATTTTGCAACCTTATCTGGCCATGTGCTGTGTGACACATGCATACAGTGCTGAAAAGACATGGGAACAGCATGGGGAAGACCCCTGGAAGCATCTCTGACACCCAGGTCACTGCCTAAAAGTGTGCCCATCAGAAGTGATCCTTGCCGCATCAGAAGATGCAGACTTGCAACTATCCCCGTGCAAGTCCTTGTCCTAGGGCAGTGTTCAATTGTACCTCCCCCATTCCTTGCAATGCAAGCGCAAGTATGCAGCCTGCCACCCACCCACCCCAAGGCTGCAATACCATACTGCTTGCTTGCACTTGAAATTGGGCCTTTGAGGCATGTGGAGGCGGAATCTGGCCACCACGACATGGCTGCGTCGGCGGCCTGGAATCCATACCCAGTCCCCAGCCGCCCAGCGGCCGGGTGTCCACGCTTGGTCCCCAGCCCCCAGGGGGCGGCCGAGTGTCCATAAACGGTCCCCAGCCACCCCTATTTGCCCCGGTGCGCCTTATACACAAGCATGCATACCAAAACATTACCTGTGCCCTCCCCAGTGCATTTAGTGGGATGGACAGCCTAACCACAAACACGTGGACAAGTGATTGTGGCCAGGGATGGTCCATCTCACTGACGCCTTCACACTGGGTTAATATTGTGGAAGCCAGGGCACAGTTGGACACTGGGGTGCAACATGTCCTCCAGACATAGAGGATTGCGGGTCCTGGGTCAATCAGGCTTCAACACAAAGTTCAGAAGGTAGACAACAGCAGTGTTCGGCCTCCTACACAACAAGTAAATTATTCATGATCATGAGGCCATCCATCTACTTGCATGTATGTAGTAGCGGCTAGGCCTGAGGTGGTCAGCGTTTTGGTGCATATCCTACCTCCTCCGAGGATTTCTGGATGTTTTCCTGCTACTATCCCAGTTCTATAACTCCCGTTAAAACAAAGCTTCAGGTGATGAATGATGGATGAGGTGGTGGCAAAGGAGAAAGAGCAGGAGGAACAGGGACCATTCACATCAATATCAGGCCAGTCAACCACACATGTCTTGTAGGATATGTTTATGTACCAAAAGGAGCGGTTCGGCTACACACAGTTATAGGGCATACAGTGAGTGCAATGCCTACCAAAAATTTCGAGGCACATCAATGCCCCTTGGAAGTGACATGGAAGTCAGAGGGCCTTAACTAAACCGTTTTTTCCATTTATAGCAACTGGGTCTCCTGTACACTGTAGGCCTAAGCAGTGAATGGAAGGCTTTCCAAAAATTATGAGGAACTGCAATGCCCCTTGAAACAGACGTGGATTACAGCGTACTAAAAACCTTCTACCCATTATTGGGGAGTGGGTCTCCCTTAGTGTTCGCCTATGCATTGAAAAGCAAAAACAAACTAAAATTAGGAGGAAATGCAATGCCCGTTGGAAGAGTCGTGGAGATTAGAGGTAATTAAAAACAACATTTCAATGCCCCTTGGAAGAGCTGTTGAGTTCAGAGTGGTTTAACAAGACTGTTTTAATGCCCCTTGGAAGAGACGTGGAGGTCACAGTAGCTTAACAAGACAGTTGTAATGCCCCTTGGAAGAGACGTGGAGTTCAGAGTGGTTTAACAAGATGGTTTTAATGCCCCTTGGAAGAGACGTGGAGGTCACAGTAGCTTAACAAGATGGTTTTAATGCCCCTTGGAAGAGACGGGGAGTTCAGAGTGGTTTAACAAGACAGTTTTAATGCCCCTTGGAAGAGACGTGGAGATCACAGTAGCTTAACAAGACGGTTTTAATGCCCCTTGGAAGAGACGTGGAGTTCAGAGTGGTTTAACAAGACGGTTTTAATGCCCCTTGGAAGAGATGTGAAGGGCACAGTAGCTTAACAATATGGTTTTAATGCCCCTTGGAAGAGACGTGGAGTTCAGAGTGGTTTAACAAGACGGTTTTAATGCCGCTTGGAAGAGACGTGGAGGTCACAGTAGCTTAACAAGATGGTTTTAATGCCCCTTGGAAGAGACGGGGAGTTCAGAGTGGTTTAACAAGACAGTTTTAATGCCCCTTGGAAGAGACGTGGAGGTCACAGTAGCTTAACAAGACGGTTTTAATGCCCCTTGGAAGAGACGTGGAGGTCACAGTAGCTTAACAAGATGGTTTTAATGTCCCTTGGAAGAAACGTGGAGTTCAGAGTGGTTTAACAAGATGGTTTTAATGCCCCTTACAAGAGCCATGCAGTACAGCATATTAAAAACATTATTCCCATTATTGGGGAGTGGGTCTCTCATAGTCTTTGCCTATGCCTTCCAAGCAAAAGCTGCGAAAAATTAGGGCTGAGGTACTTGCAATGCCCCTTACAAGAGCCATGCAGTACAGCATATTAAAAACATTATTCCCATTATTGGGGAGTGGGTCTCCAGTAGACTTTGCCTATGCTTTCCAAGCAAAAGCTGCCAAAAATTAGGACGGAGGAACTTGAAATGCCCCTTTCAAGATCCATGCAGTACAGCATATTAAAAACATTATTCCGATTATTGGGGAGTGGGTCTCCCATAGTCTTTGCCTATGCCTTCCAAGCAAAAGCTGCCAACAATTAGGATGGAGGAACTTGCAATGCCCCTTACAAGAGCCATGCAGTACAGCATATTAAAAACATTATTCCCATTATTGGGGAGTGGGTCTCCCATAGTCTTTGCCTATGCCTTCCAAGCAAAAGCTGCCAAAAATTAGGACGGAGGAACTTGCAATGCTGGCAACATGGACCACGGTCACCCTGGTGGTATAGTGGTGGTGGAGGCTGAGGATAAGGAGAAGAGAGAAAAACAGCCAAAATGAGGAAGCGTATACCAATGTGTGGGTGTGAAGCGGTGCATGGGAATACACCTCCCGAAATAACACAGTGGATTTGACTTTATGTTACTCTGCTGTCATTTGGTGGTGATGAGAAGTCTGGCCCAATCCAACCCTTGTTCATTTTGATAAGGGTCAGCTTGTCAGCATTGTCAGTTGACAGGCGAGTGCGCTTATCAGTTATAATTCCCCCAGCGGCACTAAAAACACGCTTCGATAACACGCTAGCGGCAGGGCAGGCCAGGACCTCCAAGGCATACAGAGCGAGTTCATTCCAAATGTCCAGCTTGGATACCCAATAATTAAAAGGCACAGAGGAATCACAGAGGACGCTGGTACGGTCGGCAAGGTACTCCCTCACCATCTTTTGAAACTTTCCACTCCTTGTGAGAGTACCCTGCGCCTCAGGGCCTGTAAGCTGGGCGGGTCTCAGAAAACTGTCCAAGAACGTTGACAGTGTTCCCCTGCCTCTGCTGGATTGGAGTTGCGTTTCTCTCGCCTGTACGCCTTGGTTGGGCAACGAACTGTGACCTTTGCCGCTAGCGTGTTCAGATGGGAATTTTTTTTAACAGTTCTGCAGCAAGGGCCTTCTGGTACTGCCCCATTTTTGTAGACCTCTGCACCTCAGGAATAAGAGAGTGAAAGTTCTCCTTGTAGCGGGGGTCTAAAAGTGTCACCAACCAGTAATGACTGTCACCCAACATTTTGACAATGTGAGGGTCACAGTTAAGGCAGCGTTACATAAAGTCAGCCATGCGTGCCAGACTGGTAACGGGCAAGACTTCCGTGTCATCACCAAGATGACGACTGACCATGCTCTCCTCCTCCTCCTTATCCTCCCCCCTGTCCTCAGGCCACCCACGCTGAATCGACGGTAGGACAGTTGTACAGGTACTACCGTCTGTAGTGCATGATACCAGCTCCTGTTCTTCCTCCTCCTCCTCTCCCTCATTGTCCCCCAATGCATGTTGGGATGAGATGAGGCTGGGCTGTGTGTAATCGCCCGCTATGGCTTCTTGATCCATCTCATCATACTCTGGCTGCAATGCCTCCTCTTTAATTCTCTGCAGAGAGTGTTGCAAAAGACAGACAAGTGGGATGCTGACGCTAATGATGGCGTCATCGCCACTCACCATCTTAGTGGACTCCTCAAAGTTTGTCAGGATGGTAAATATGTCAGACATCTAGGTCCACTCCTGAGGTCTTATTTGTGTAGTCTGACCTGAATATCGATGGCCTTGTTGCAGCTGGTACTTCACAACTGCTCTCTTCTGCTCCCAAATCCATTGCAACATGTGGAGGGTAGTGTTCCAACATGTGGGGATATCACACACCAGTCGGTGTGCCGGAAGCTGCAAACGCTGCTGCAACACAGCAAAGGCAGCGGAAGCTGTAGCCGACTTCTGAAAATGAGCTGACAGGCTGCTTACTTTGACGAGCAGATCTGGCAACTCGGGGTACGATTTAAGAAACCGCTGAACTACGAGGTTAAGCACATGAGCCAGGCATGGTACGTGTGTGATCTCGCTTCGCCTCAGAGCCGCCACGAGGTTACGGCCATTGTCACACATGACCATGCCTGGATGTAGGTTCAGCATTCTCAGCCACAGATCTGCCTGCTCTTTCACAGCAGTCCACAACTCACAAGCCGTGTGAGGTTTATCACCTAAGCTTATGAGTTTCAGCACAGCCTGTTGCCGCTTGGCTGAGGCAGTACTGCAGTGCTTCCAGCTTGTAACTGATGTGGTGATATCTGAAATGGAGGCTGAACATGAGGAGGAGGAGGAGGATGATGCGCAGGAGCTGTACACTGTGCGGGCAACTCTGACTGACATAGGGCCCGCAATCCTCGGTGTGGGGAGGATGTGTTCCGTCCCAAGGTCCGACTGGGTCCCGGCTTCCACTATATTTACCCAGTGTGCCATCAGGGAGATGTACCATCCCTGGAGTCAAGCACTTGTCCACGTGTCCGTTGTCTGGTGGACTCTCCCAGTAACTGCGTTGTTGAGGGCACGGCAGATGTTTTGGGACAGGTGCTTGTGTAGTGCGGGGATGGCACACCGGGCAAAATAGTGTCGGCTGGGGACCGAGTACCGAGGGACGGCCACCGCCATAAGGTTGCGGAAGGATTCCGTCTCCACCAGCCTAAAAGGCAGCATTTCCAACGCAAGCAGTCGTGAAATGTGCGAATTTAGGACTGTGGCCTGTGGGGCGTTGGCTGCGAATTTCCGCTTTCGTTCAAAGGTCTGGGATATGGACAATTGAACGCTGTGATTGGACGTGGACATTGATGCTGTTTCTTGAGAAACTGCCGTAACAAGTGAAGACTGAGAGGAGGGGGCATCTTTGCATGCAGTATGGACAGGGGATTGCCTTGCACGTACAACAGGGGGTTCTCTTACATGCACAACAGCGGAAGAAGCAGTGGTGACACCAGCTGACACTGGTGCTTTGCTGACATATGCCTGATCATGCTGGTGGTGGTCAGGCTGGTAGTTTTGTCACCCCTGTTGATGCTGGCCTGGCAGGTGGTACAAATGTCCTTTTTGGGGTTATCAGCAGAGTCTTTAAAAAAATTCCAGACCCTGGAAGACCTACCGGTTATACTGGCAACGTCCCTCGTGTTGGTGTTACGGGGAACGGTTGCCCGACTTCTGTCTGCGGCCACCACACTGCTTCCTGCCTGTTGGGGTACTCTGCCTCCCTCCTACTGTGTGCTGCTGGTCTCGCTCTGCATGTCCTCCTGCCACGTTGGGTCAGTTACTAGATCATCCACCACCTCCTCCTCTTCCACTTCTGCACCACGGTCCTCTTCCTCACTTCGTGGCAATTGTGTCTCGTCATCGTCCACCTCTTGTGACAAATTGCCAGCGTCGCCTTCCTGTGGCCGTGGCTGTTCAAATATTTGGCCATCGCTACATGGGATCTCCTCTTCCACCACTTCAAGCGGAGCAGGCGAGAAGCCCAAATATGGAAATGGACCAGTGAACAGCTCTTCAGAGTGTCCAACTGTGGGATCAGTTGCTGTCTGACGACACTCGGCATGGTGGGAGGGAGGAGCATCAGGGTGAGGAGGAGTATGCAGTCGAGACTCACGGCTACTAACACTTGACCGTGTGGAAGACAGACCGGAGGTGGTGGTGCCCAGGTGACTGGAAGTATTATCTGCTATCCAATTAATAACCTGTTCAAACTGATCAGTTCGCAATAGTGGTGTTGTTGTGTGCTTCCCTAGTAATTCAGTCAAGAACTGGGAGCGAGAAGGTGTGGCTGTTGGTTGTGGCACATTTTCACCTGGGCCACGGCCCCGTCCTCTGCACGCACCATCACCAGAACATCCAGTTCCACGTCCCTTGCCACGCGCCTTGCCCATTGTAAATGAAGTAAAATAGCTTACACTCACACTATCAATGGCAAAAGGGTAATAAAAAGGAGATTTGAACCGTGGAAGAGGAAAACCACAGTTCTATTTGTCTGGCCTACACCAGAATCTTTTAAACAGATATATTTGTGTCTGAACAGTCAGCGAGACACTGAAACTGTTTTTTTTTATGCAAAAAGGTGGATTACACCCAGATTTGAACCGTGGGAGAGAAAAACCACAGTTCTTGTTCTCTGGCCTACACCAGAATCTTTTAAATAGACATATTTGTGTCTGAACAGTCAGCGAGACACTCAAACTGTTTTTTTTTATGCAAAAAGGTGGATTACACCCAGATTTGAACTGTGGAAGAGGAAAGCCACAGTTCTATTTCTCTGGCCTATACCAGAATCTTTAAACAGATATATTTGTGTCTGAACAGTCAGCGAGACACTGAAACTGTTTTTTTTAATGGAAAAAAGGCAAAAAAGTGGATAATACAGAGATTTGAACCGTGGAACTGCAAAACCACAGTTCTAGTTATCTGGCCTACACCAGACTCTTTTAAAGAGATATATTTGTGTCTGAACACTCACAGACACACTCAATTTTTTTTTTGGAGGGGAAGAAATACCAAAAGGTTAATAAGACGGGTATTTGTACAGTCTGACTGAGAAAAAAAAAAAGAGGATTTAGATGAAAAAAAAAAGGATTTTTCCTGGCTCCTGAGACCTGGGGCTATGTCTAGCAATTTGACAAGCATCACACAGGACTGTAATGTAGTGTTTGTTGATATAACCACTGCGTCTCCTATACAGCCTGCCTGCCTGATATCTGGGATGGATATTAGTCCTGAGAAGGACTGTTTGTTTGATTTTGCAGGCTTTCGAGACCCTACACTACCTATTTCGCAGAGAAAAACCAAAGACAAGCAAAATACCCAAATACAGTTAGGTCCATACTATATATATTTGGACAGAGACAACATTTTTCTAATTTTGGTTCTAGACATTACCACAATGAATTTTAAACAAAACAATTCAGATGCAGTTGAAGTTCAGACTTTCAGCTGTCATTTGAGGGTATCCACATTAAAATTGGATGAAAGGTTTAGGAGTTTCAGCTCCTTGATACCTCGCAGCATTCCGGTGGCAAGAGGAGGTAAGTGCGATACTTACCTTCTCTGCCGGCGTCCTGCGGCGTCTGAGTCCAGTCCCGGATGTTGTCATGGTGACCCGATGTCATCATGACAACATCCGGGTCACTAGGATGCAGGAAGTTGCTTTGGTCGTGCGCAGTGCGCGACCAAATTAACTTCTCTCTGACAGGCTGCATAGCACAGGGATGGTGCTGCATTCCAGTGCTATACAGCTGAGCAGGCTGCAAAAAGTGAAAGTCCCATAGTGGGACAAAGTGTAAAAGTAATAAAAATATCAGAAAGTGAAAAAAAAAACTTGTAAAAATATTTAAAAAAATGAAAATAGTAATAATAAAATATATATATTGAACACATAAATAAATAATCTTATGAAAAAAAAAACAAAAACAATAAAAGTACACATATTTGGTATCACTGCGTCCGGAACGACCTGACCTATAAAACTGTTCCACTAGTTAACCCCTTTAGTGAACACGGTAAAAAAAAATAAATAAAAAACTAAGCATAAAACGATGCTTTATCATTATACCACCAAACAAAAAATGGAATAAAACGCGATCAAAAAGACAAATGTAAATAAAAATGGTACCGCTGAAAACGTCATCTTGTCCCGCAAAAAGAAGACGCCATACAGCTCCAACGGCCAAAAAATAACAAAAGTTATAACTCTCAGAATAAAGCGATACAAAAACAATTCTTTTTTCTATAAAATAGTTTTTATTGTGTAAAAGCGCCAAAACATAAAAAAATATATAAATGGGGTATCTCTGTAAACGTACTGACCCGAAGAATAAAGCTGCCTTATCAATTTTACCACACGCAGAATGGCATAAAAAACAAAAACAAAAAACAATTCCTGAATTGTTGTTTTTTGTTTATTCTGCCTCCCAAAAATCGGAATAGAAAGCAATAAAAAATGTCACATGCCCAATAAAACCGTCAACTTGTCCCACAAAAAATAAGCCATCACATGACTCTGTCGGCCGAAATATGGAAAAATTATAGCTCTCAAAATATGGCGACGCAAAAACTAATCTTTGCAAAAAAAAGTTTTTTTTAGTGTGAGACAGCTGTCAATCATAAAAACCCGATATGAATCTAGTATCGCTGTAATTGCACTGACCCGAAGAATAAAGTAGTCTAATCACTTATAGCGCACGAGGAACAGCGTAAAAAATAAACTTTAGGGTTAGGGTTGTGCTAGGGTTAGGGGTAGGGTTGTGCTAGGGTTAGGGTTGGGCTAGGGTTGGGCTAGGGTTAGAGATGGGCTAGGGTTGGGCTCGGGTTAGGGTTGGGGTTGGGATTTTTTCAGAACTAAAAAAAAATCAAAACGATATGGCGACTAATGTTGAGCACTTGGGGGGTGGGGTTTCCATTATTTAGGCACATAAGGGACTCCCCAAATGCAACATGGCGTCCACTAATTATTCAAGCAAATTTTACATTCAAAAAGTCAAATGGCGCTCCTTCCCTTCTGAACCCTGCCGTGCGCCCAAACAGTGGTTTTCCCCCACATATGGGGTATAGGCTTACTCAGGAGAAATTGCACAACAAATTACATGGTGCAATTTCTCCTGTTACCCTTATGAAAATGCGAAATTGGGGGCTGAAAAACATTTTTGTAGGAAAAATGTGAAAATTTTACTTTTACGACTCAATGTTATAAACTTCTCTGAATCACCTGGGGGTTCAGGGTGCTCAGCACACATCTAGATAAGTTCCCTGGGGGGTCTAGTTTCCAAAATGGTGTCACTTGTGGGGGGTTTCCACTGTTTAGGCACATCAGGGGCTCCCCAAACGCAACATGGCGTCCACTAATTATTCAAGCAAATTTTACATTCAAAAAGTCAAATGGCGCTCCTTCCCTTGCGAACCCTGCCGTGCGCCCAAACAGTGTTTTTTCCTCACATATGAGGTATCTGTGTGCTCAGGGGAAATTTCACAATAAATTTTGGGGTCCACTTTTTCCTGTTACCCCTGCGAAAATAAAAAAATTTGGGTCTAAAGTAACATTTTTGTGAAAAAAGTTAAATTTTCATTTTTTTCTTCCCCATTCCAAAAATTCCTGTGAAGCACCTGAAGGGTTAATAAACTTCTTGAATGTGGTTTTGAGCACCTTGAGGGGTTCAGTTTTTAGAATGGTGTCACTTTTGGATATTTTATGTCATAAAGGCCCCTCAAAGTCACGTCAAATGTGATGTGGTCCCTAAAAAAATGGTTTTGTAAATTTTGTTGTAAAATAAGAAATCGCTGGTCAACTTCTAACCCTTATAGGTCCCTAATAAAAAAAAAATTGGTTCCAAAATTGTGCTGATGTAAAGTAGACATGTGGGAAATGTTACTTATTAACTATTTTGTGTGACATATCTCTCTGATTTAAGGGCATAAAAATTCAAATTTTGAAAATTGCCAAATTTGAAAAATTTTCGCCAAATTTCCATTTTTTTCACAAATAAACGCAAATGATATCGAATAAATTTTACCACTATCATGAAGTACAATATGTCACGAAAAAACAGTATCAGAATCAGTGGGATCCGTTGAAGTGTTCCAGAGTAATTACCTCATAAAGTGACAGTGGTCAGAATTGTAAAAATTGGCCCGGCCATTAACGTGCAAACCACCCTCGGAGGTAAAGGGGTTAAATATTCATCTGTGTCTTCGTCATTTATTCAAGGCTCTTCTAGGATCACACAGTCCCATAATATACATGGGATGTATGAGCAGCAAATTATTTTTGTGAAAACAAATCATGTTTATTTCTTTTTAGAAATGATCTGTTTGTGATTTCTTATCCGATCAAGATCAGTAGTGCTGTGCAATCTTGTTAAATTAAAAATCAGTTAACATCAATAGGAAGGGGAAATAAAGAAAAAAAAAAGAAAATCAGAAACATACCCACAGATATCAATATGCTTGGAGATAACCAAAAAGGGCTTCATGTTACAAGCACTGATTAATACACATACAGAAAGGAATGACTATTAGTGATGAGCGAGCACTAAAATGCTCGGGTGCTCGTTGTTTGGGTCGAGCAAATTGGAATACTCGGGTGCTCGACCTGAGCAATGAGCCCAATGTTAGTCTATGGGAAACTCGAGTATTTTTCAGGCAGCTTCCCCCGGCGGTCTGCAGAGGGCCTAAAAATTGCCCAATCGATGGGAACAGTGCTCAAATGACATGGGAACAGCGTGGGGAAGACCCCTGGAAGTATTTCTGACTCCCAGGTCTCTGGTGTCAACAACGTTGTCAGAGTATTACGCCACTTTTATGGACTCACAATAAAACATACAAAAGCTAAACCAAAATGGATTTTCCTGGGAAATATGTTAGGGACATCTTTTCCAGAGTAATGACTGTATATAAGGCAAAATAAATAACCAAAACCAAAAATACTGCTCCACACCTTGGACTATGTTCAAACGTAGCGTTTTTGATGCGTTTTTGCACTTTTGCATTGCTTTCAAGCAAGACAAATGCATTCACTGGGAAATGTCATTTTAACATTTTACAACCTTATCTGGCCATGTGGTGTGTGACACATCATCAGACACATGCATACAGTGCTGAAAAGACATGGGAACAGCATGGGGAAGACCTCTGGAAGCATTTCTGACTCCCAGGTCACTGCCTAAAAGTGTGCCCATCATAAGTGATCCTTGGCGCATGTGAAGATGCCTCCCGCCATGCACCTGTCATTGCAGAGTTGCAACAATCACCGTCCACGTTCTTGTCCCAGTGCAGCGTTCAGTTGTTCCTACCCCATTCCTTGGAATGCAAGCGCAAGTATGCAGCCAGCCACCCACCCACCCACATGCTGCAATTCTATACTGCCAAATTTTTGACAGCTGCTTGCACTTGAAATGTGGCCTTTTAGGCTCGTGGAGGCGGAAGCTTTTCATAACGTCATGCCGGCGGCGGCCAAGTGTCCATACTCGGTCCCCAGCCGCCACTATTTCTCCTGGTATCGTCTCTGCCTTCGACAAGCACGGGTCCCACAACATTACCCGTGCCCTCCCCAGTGCACTTACTGGGAAGGACCACCTAACCACAAACACGTGGACATGTGAATGTGGCCAGGGACGGTACAGTGCCAGTTCACAGTTTTTTTTTGCTGAGACTTGTATTTAGCTCCGTTAAAGGACTGGCATAGAGGGAAACTGTATCTACTCTGGGTGTCATTTCTCCCAGGAAGTCCTCTAATGCAGCTTGCAGCAGAAGCAATGGCAGCCAGTCCAACATCAACTCACACTTGTTGGTGGTGCTTTGACACACAAACATCTTTCTTTGTGCATTTAATTTCATGACTACAGAGGGCAATGGCCTGATCTGCAATGCGGTTTGAGAAATAACATGCATAAGCACGTCCAATCCACATTTAAAAAGCAGCCATAGAGTGCCCGGGAACCTTCCCTCTTACTTTTGTTAGCCAGGGCTGCTTCTCGGCAGGGTTGGACGGGCCCACCAGAAAACCGGAGACTCCTCCGGTGGGCCTTGGCTTCTCCTTCAGGAGAGTTCATAGTGCCGAGGTGAGGCCATGATGATGATAGAGGCCACCATCTGCTTAGTTTTCTGTTACTTGGAATGCAAGCGCAAGTATGCAGCCAGCCACCCACCCACCCACAGGCCGCAATACTAAACTGCCAGATTTCTGGACTGCTGCTTGCAATTGAAATGTGGCCTTTTAGGCTCGTGGAGGCGGAAGCTTTTCACAACCTCATGCCTTGTGTCCATGTTCGGTCCCCATTCGTCACTATTTCTCCCGGTATGGTCTCTGCCTTCTACAAGCGCGGGTCCCTGAACATTACTGCTGGTACTTTTCTGTAGAAATTTGCTTGCCTCCTACCAGCCTGGAATATTTCCAGTAAACTATGGTACAACGCCATGGTATTAGCACTGCCCCCAGTACCAGTAGCGAAGCCATCCCCAATTTCCTTCTCAGGAATTTTATTTGGTAGACTGAGTGGCTGCCCAAATACATTAGTTTCTCACGAAGGAGCTGAAGATAGAGTGGCAGTAGGTGCAAGTTTCTCCAGCCTGTTAAATATTAGAGGGTGAATGGCAGCACATTGGATCAGTGGTTATCACAGAAGCCTTGCCGCGCTGGGATCCTGGGTTCAAATCCCAGCAAGGACAACATCTGCAAGGATTTTGTATGTTCTCCCTGTGTTTGCGTGTGTTTCCTTCTCAGTAAAAAAGCAGCCATAGAGTGTCCAGGAACCTTCCACACACACTTTTCTTAGCCAGGACTCTCGGCAGGGTTGGACAGTACCACCAGAAAATCCTCTGGTGTGCCCTGGCTTCTACCTCAGGAGAGTTCATGATAGCGCTAACTTTGCAGCTGCTATGGGGCTCTTGAGCGGGGGAGAAAGGTGAGCCCTCAAAATCAAATCCTCTGGTTGGCACAATGTTTTTCAATCTGAAACAGCTTCTTAGTGGGAGTTGTATTTCACCACAGCCATATTCTGAAAGGACTGGCAAAGAGGGAAACCGTATCTACTCCTGCTGTCATTTCTCCGTTACCAGGTTCCGCCCATTGTCACACACGACCATGCCTGGCTGTATGTTCAGCTGTGAGAGCCACAGATCAAGCTGCTGTGTTACAGCTTTCAACAACTCTGCAGCACTGGGCGGTTTGTCACCTAAGCATTAAGCATGTTATCTTCAGCACAGCCTGTTGCCGCTTGGCCAAGGCAGTGCTGCAGTGCTGGCAGCTTGTGACTGATGAGGTCATTTCGGAGATTGAGGAGGAGGTACAGGAGCTCAACAATGTGATTACATTGAGATTAAATTGGCGACACTGTTTTTTATACTAAAGAAAGATCCTAATGTTCTTTTTTTTTACGTTATTTTTTAAGCCAAATGCATTCACCGGGAAATGTCATTTTAACATTTTACAACCTTAACTGGCAATGTGGTGTGTGACACATCATCAGACACATCCTGTTTCATTTATGATGGAGGGACTCTGAAAGTCATAAAGCCTATTTTTATAGGGCCATCATACGGCCAAAAATTGGACGCAACCCAATACCCCTTTGAAGAGACATAGAGGAGGGTCTCAGTAAAAAAAATGTTCCCATTATAAAGGAGCGGGTTTCCTATAGTGCTAATGCCCATGCTGTGACTGCAAAGGCTGCCAAAATTTGGGAAAAAACACCACTAAGAATTTAAAGACACAGAGCATGGCCACAGTAACGATTTTTTTGTCACCTTGCATTGGAATATCAGGTATAATAATATAGCATCTGAACAAATTGTACTAAAAAGCAAGGTGCTAAATGCAAAATATAACCATGCATATGTATTTTTACTTGATTTGGAACTATAATTAGTGTTGAATTTTTATAAGATCGCCTTTATTATTGGGTATTACAGCTCCTATACCTTTTTTCCTGCACTTTGTCTGTTTTTTAATAATTTTGAGATATCTAATATAATAATATTTTATTTGAACTAACATATCACTTCTAGTTATCGCCAGGGATAAATAGAACACCTAGTGAGGTCTGTGGTTAAGTTATAGGGTATGCAGTGAGTCCAACGGCTGACCAATTTTAGGAAAAACCCCACTAAGAATTTAAAGACACATAGAGCAGGGCCACAGTAACAAGTACGACATGTTCCCATTAAAAAGGAGAGGGTCTGCTATACAGTTATAGGGTATGTAGTGAGTCCAACAGCTGACCAATTTTAGGAAAAACCCACTAAGAATTTAAAGACACATAGAGCAGGGCCACAGTAACGACAAATTCCCATTAGAAAGCTGAGGGTCTCCCATAGTGTTGGCCTATGCAGTGAATGCAAGGGCTGCCAAAAATTGGAAGGCACTCCAATGCTCCTTGGAAGAGACTTAGAGGGCCTCATTAAAAATGTTCCCATTAGAAAGGAGCGGGTCTCCCATACTTGTAATGCACATGCACTAAGGGTATGGGCTGACAAATATTTACCCCTGGGGGGTATACATGAACATACTGTATAAAAACATTTTTTTACGGGCATCATAAACACCCTTTAAAAAAATTATGTGGGTGTTGCATCACGGACCACGGTCACCCTGGTGATATGGTGGTGGAGGATGAGGAGAAGGAGGAGGACAAGAGCTAAGAGCCAAAATCAGGAAACGTATACCCATGTGTGGGTGTGAAGAGGTGCATTGGAATACACCTCCCAAAAAAAGACACTGGATTTGAGTTTATGTTATGCTGCTATCATTCGGTGGTGTTGAGAAGTCTGGCCCAAGTTCATTTTTATAAGAGTCAGCCTGTCAACATTTTCAGATGACAGGCGGATGCGCTTATCAAGTTATAATTCCACCAGCGGCAATAAAAACCCACTCTGATAAAACGCTGGCGGCAGGGCAGCCCAGGACCTCCAAGGCGTAGAGAGCCAGTTCATTACACATATCCAGCTTGGATACCCAATAATTAAAAGGCACATTGGAATCACGGAGGACGTTGGTACGGTCGGCAAGGTACTCTCTCAGCATCTTCCAAAACTTTGCACTTCTTGTGAGAGTACCCCGCACTTCAGGGACTGTGCGATGGGAGGGTCTGAGAAAACTGTCCCAGAACTTTGACGGTGTTCCCCTGCCTCTGCTGTATTGCATTTGTGTCTCTCTCGCCTGTACTCCTTGGTTGTCCAACGAACTGTGACCTCTGCCTCCAGCCTTTTCAGATGGGAATTTTTTTAATAGTACCGCAACAAGGGCCTTCTGGTACTGCCCCATTTTTGTAGACCTGTCCGCCTCAGGAATAAGAGATATAAAGTTCTCCTTGTAGCGTGGGTCTAGAAGTGTCACTAACCAGTAATGAATGTCACCCAAAATTTTGAGAACGTGAGGGTCATGGGAAAGGCAGCGTAACATAAACTCAGCCATGCGTGGCAGACTGCTAACAGACAAGACTTCCGTGTCCTCACCAAGAGGATGACTGACCATGCTCTCCTCCTGCTCTCTGTCCCCTGGCCATCCACTCTGAACAGACGGTATGACAGTTGTGCAGGTAGTACCATGTATAGTGCATGAAACTAGCTCCTGTTCTTCCTCCTCCTTCTCCTCTTCCTCATTGTCATCCAATCCACGTTGGGATGAAATGAGGCTGGGCTGTGTGTAATCACCCTGTATAGATCCTTGCTCCATCTCATCGTGCTCTGCCTGCAATGCATCCTCTTTGATTGTGAGAAGAGAGCGTTTCAGAAGACAGAGAAGCGGGATGGTGACGCTAATTATGGCATCATCGCCACTCACCATCTTGGTGGAATGCTCAAAGTTTTGGAGGATTCTACATATGACTCGCCCCCTGGGCCGTGGGGCACTCGGAACCGAACTTCAGGGCAATGCTGGGAGTAGTAGTGGCGACCCGGTTCCGTGGCTCAGGGTGGTCAGGCCAGTGGTAGTCTGCTATGTGCTGTAGGTAATGTCCGACTACGCCACCCGTGGATTGCGGTCAGGGCTAACCGCCGCTGCAGTGCAGACCGCTGGGGCTGATATAAATGTGCAGCACTGAATAGTTAAACTCCCCACGGGAGGAGTATGGCCCCAGGGCAGAATATATAATGGATGATGGAGGGGATGATTCCGACCGCGATAGCCAGGAAACGGAGGCCTCTTAAACAGTTCAGGGTCTTTATTAGAACAGGTAATATGACCCAGAAACAGGCCCGGCTAGGAGGGGGCCTGGATGTCTGAGAGCAAGTGGGAGGCTGGCCCTGGTCAGGGTGAGGGTGTAGGCCTACCGTGCTCTCTGTGCTCCTTCTGGCTATTTCCCTCCTTGTAGTGTAACAGCCCACGTTCCCGAGCTCACCGTGTCCTCTCGCCCATATGGCTTGGGTCCCTTTCTACTCCCGGCCTGGTACGGCTTTGCTGGTCCCTTCTGCTGTGGCGGAGCCTCCGGGCTTCTTAGGCCAAGGAACATACAGTCCCCTGCGGACTGGTTATCTGCTGTAGGACATGGAATCCTCACAGACTCAGACACCAAAGTCTGGTAGATTAGTCTCTTCGTCTGCCAGGACAGGCGCACTTCGCCTCTTGTCCCTGGCTCGTGGCTCTCCTACTGCCACACGTCCTCTTAGGCTGCAACACAACTGTCTGTCCCTGCTCTGGGACACTTCTCTATCCAGAGAAAGGTTGTCCAGTTCTCCCTAACCCTGCCCCCAGCTCCAGCTTTTATAGGGGCAGCCTGCTCCCCCTACTGGTCTGGGACAGGAGGTGCTGAATGCTAATGATCCTTGACTAGAGGACCTTCCCCTTGCTCTCAGACACAGCTTTATTATATTTGTGGCATCCAGGCCAGGGTGACACACATATGTCTGACATCCATGTCCACTCCTGTGGTCTTATGTGTGGAGTCTGAACTGAATACCGACGGCCTTGTTGATGCTGGTACTCAACAACTGCCCTCTTCTGCTCACAAATCCTTCCCAACATCTGCAGTGTAGTGTTCCAATGCGTGGGGATATTACATACCAGTCTGTGAGCCGGAAGCTGCAACCGCTGCTGAAAAACGGCAAGGGAGGCGGAAGCTGTAGGTGACTTTCTAAAATGGGCAGACAAGCGGCGTACTTTAACAAGCAGATCTGGCAGCTCCGGGTAGGATCTGATAAACCGCTGAACCACGAGGTTAAGCACATGGGCCAGGCATGGTACGCGTGTGAGCTCGTCTCAAATCAGAGTCGCCATGAGGTTCCGGCCATTGTCACACACAACCATGCCTGGCTGTAGGTTCAGCAGTGTGAGCCACAGATCTGCCTGCTCTTTCAGAGCTGTCCACAACTCTTCAGCATTGTGCAGTTTGTCACCTTAGCATATTAGCTTCAACACAGCCTGTTGCCGCTTGGCCGAGGCAGTGCTGAAGTGCTTCCAGCTTGTGACTGATGTGGTCATTTCGGAGATGGAGGCTGAAGAGGTGGAGGAGGCTGAGGAGGATAAGGTGCAGGAGCTGTAGACTGTGGGGGCAACCCTGATTGACCTAGGGCCCGCAATCCTTGGCGTCGGGAGGACGTGTTCCTTCCCAAGGTCCGACTGGGTCCCGGCTTCCACTATGTTAACCCAGTGTTCCATCAGTGAAATGTACCGTCCCTGCCCACAAGCACTTTTCCACGTGTCCATGGTTAGGTAGACTTTCCCGGTAACTGCGTTGTTGAGGGCATGGCTAATGTTTTGGGACACGTGCTTGTGTAATGCGGGGATGGCACACCGGGAGAAATAGTGGCGGCTGTGGACCGAGTACCAAGGGCGGCCGCCACCATCAGGTTGCGGAATGCTTCCGTCTCCACGAGCCTAAAAGGCAACATTTCGAGCGCAAGTAGTCAAGAAATGTGGGAATTTAGTACTGTGGCCTGTGGGGCATTGGCTGCGTATTTGCGCTTGCGTTCCAAGGACTGGGGTATGGACAACTGTACGCTGCACTGGGACAAGGACGAGGACGTGCTTCCTCATGATGCTACTTGTGCAATGACAGGTGCAGGGCAGGAGGCATCTTCGCATGCACCATGAACAGGGGATTGGCTTGCATGCACAACAGCGGAAGAAACAATGGTGCCACCCACAGACACTGTTCCTGGACCCTGGGGTTCGGCCCACAAAGTCGGGTGCTTTGCTGCCATGTGCCTGATCATGCTGGTGGTGGTCAGGCTGGTCGTTTTGCCATCCCTGCTGAGGCTGGCCTGGCAGGTGGTGTAAATGGCCTTTTTGGGGTTATCGGCAGAGTCTTTAAAAAACAACCAGACTCGGGAAGACCTAACAGTTGTGCTGGCAACTTCCTTCGTGTTGGTGTTACGGGGAATGGTTGCCTGCCTTCTTTCTGCGGCTACCACACTGCTTCTTCCTGCCTGTTAGGGTGCTCTGCCTCTCTCCCCCTGTGTGCTGCTCTCCTCGCTCTGCATGTCCTCCTACCAGGTTTGGTCAGTTACTATATCATCCACCACCTCGTCTTCCACTTCCGCACTCTGGTCCTCCTCCTGAGTTTCTGGCAATTGTGTCTCATCATCGTCCACCTCTTGTGACACTTTCCCACCGTCGCCTTCGTGTGACCGTGGCTGCTCAAATATTTGGCCATTGCTACATGTGATCTCTTCTTGCCCCGCTTCAAGTGGACCGGGCGAGAGGCCAGAATCTATAAATGGGAAAGTGAACAGCATTCCGGAGTGTCCAAGTGTGGGATCAGTTGTCTCTGGGCACTCGGCATGGTGGGAGGAAGGAGGTTCAGGGTGAGGAATATGCGGTGGTGGCTAAGTGGCTGGAAGCATTATCTGCTATCCAACCAATAACCTTTTCACACTGCTCTGTGTTCAATAGTGGTGTTCTGCGGTTAATTGGGACAGGAAGGTCGAGCTAGAAGATGTGGGTATTTGTTGTGGCACAATTTCAGCTTGCCCACTGCCTCGGCTTCTGCATGCACCATCATCACCATCATGTCCAGTTCCCCGTCCCTTGCCACGTGCCTTGCCCATTTTAAATGCAGGACAATATCTTCCATGCTCACAACAAATGATTGAATTTGGAGCGAACTTATATGTGATCCGTGTGACGGACAAACCACAGTTTTAAATACCTGGTCTGTAGATAACTATTTTGAACAGCAATCTGGTGTCAATTGCTTCACTGACACACCGAAACAAATTTTTAATGGAGGCCAGAAATGGCAGTATTTTCTGAAAACATATATGTGATCCGTGTGATGGGGAAAACACAGTTTTATATACCTGGCCTGCAGGTAACAATTTTGAACAGCAATCTGGTGTAAATAGCTTCACTAGCACACTGAAACAAATTTTTAATGGAGGTCAGAAATGGCAGTATTTTCAGTGCAATTATATGTGATCCTTGTGATGGACAAACCACAGTTTTAACTAGCTGGATTTTTAGCGCTGTAATATGGAAAGGACCTGGCTGTATTCTGCAGTGCCAACAAGCAAATGGCGCAGAAAAACTATGTTCTCTGGATTGCTTTTTTAGCAAATAATGGGCCTATTTCTAGAAATATCTAACAGCAGCAGCAGACAAAGCTGGAATGGAGCCTCTCATCCTATGTGTACTGCAGTCTGCTATATACCCTGCCTGCCTATATACACTTCCTGCTATCGCTGCAGATAGATTAGTCCTCAGAAGGACTGTTTGTTGAGATGGATATGTGTCTCTAATATAGTCTGGTATAACTACACTAACTAGAAACAAGGAAATCTCTCCCTAGCTCATCAGCACCTCTCCCTACACTGTCTGATTCCGGAGTGACTGTGACTAGCATGGCGGCGCCAGGTCTGATGATGCTGTGCAGCCAGCCAATCACTGTAATGCCACAACCAACATGGCTACGGCATTACAGTGAGTGGCAGGCAATCCCTGCATGTTCATTGGCTCTCTAAAGAGCGCCAAACATGCAGGGAGGGGACCCGAACTCCCGCCAAGCATGTCGAGCAGTGAGATGCTCGGGCGAGCACCGAGCAGTAGCGAACATGTTGGCTCATCACTAGTGACTATCATTCTGCAGAGCGCATGCAGTTTTTTGCATCCTGACTTTTTGAGCACTTTTTCAGCATCTATAACAATACCAGCTATAGGGTACATATAAAGTGAAATGCACAGCACCTTTTGCAGTATTAGCTATATGCCCCCATGTGCAGTAATTAACAAAGAACTATCAAATACAGTGTCAGCCAATAGACAAAATTCCATTCTCATGCAACACAGCACAGTCACATATCCTGGAAAAGTGGCTGCCACAAATGTCCCTAAGTGTCATATTTCCTTGCATGTAGAGTGCTAACAACATGCCCCTTCATATACAGTGCAAACCAGAGCCTCAGTGAACCCTTTTAGAAAAGCCTCCTCCTGGGTCAAAACTGATTATGCTTTCTCCAAAACAGTGCAGACTTAATAAATGTAATATTCTCACCACTAATGGATCTGAAGCTACCAGCCAAGGACCTTTTGTGTTTTGGCAGAAATTGGACAGGCATGCTATCTGGAACACAGGGATATGCTTTTAGGCACAGATGTCAGCTGCTCCATATGCGCCTCTTTCATTAATATCATCTGACTCCGTACCTGCAGCAAGGAATACAGAGGAATGCACTTTATAAGGCCTCATTCACACGTTCAGTATCTGGTCAGTGTTTTGCATCAGTATTTGTATGCTAAAACCAGAAGTGGAACGTATAGAGAAAAACTATAATTGAAAGATTGATGTTCTGTGTTTTGGAGGCCTTCTTGATTTTGGCATACAAATACTGATTAAAAATACTGATGTGAGGATAAAGCCTTAGGGCTCTTTCACACGTCAGTATCTCCAGTACAAGTGGTGACAGTTTCCACCGGAGACACAGACACACGCAGACCCATTAAAATCAATGGGTCTGTGCACACCTCAGTGTGTTTCCACGGATCGTGTGTCTGTGTGCTCCACACGGAGACAAGTCTGTTTTTTTACAGCTACACGGTCCGCAAAACGTACCACACTGATGACATTGGTGCTGAACGCTGCCCTCAGCTTTTTTCTCTCTAAATCTGTTTATATGTGTATGTAGTGTTGTGTCAGTAATTAAAGGGATCCTGTCATGTAAAATAATGCTATTAACCTGCAGATATGGGGTTAATCTGCAGGTTCAGGGTCGGACTGGGGTGCCTAGGGCCCACCAGGGGAACTGACTCTAGGGGCCCACACTACAGCCCACCATAAACGGTTTTATTGCTTGTTATGCTTTTCTATAATGTACTATAATTACATGATTGGCCGCGCTGTGGAGCACTGAGCGGCAGGACTTTGTTCGAACAGTCATTCCGTACTGCCAGAGTCCCTTTAATGGTAACTTGTCACCTTGAAAAACGCTATTTATCTGCAGATATAGGGGTAATCTGCAGGTAAAAAGGGTTTAAAGCCTGGTTAGATGGCTTAATGGAAAAGCATTGGCTACACGGAGAAAATTACATTTTATTCTCCCTGCCGCCACTCGCTTCCTGTTATTGGGTCGGTGCAAGGAGGGAGACATTACAGTCACTGCGAACTACAATGTGAGGATGCTGCAATAACGTCCGGCACCTTGATTGTTACACTTCCATGGAGCCCAACCCCAGGCTGAGCTTCATTGAATGACTAACATGGCAGGAGCACCTGGCAACTAGCGCTGAGTGAGTGTGGTCGGATAAGGTGTGATCCCAGCATGCTCGGGTGTTATCTGAGTATCTTGTAGTGCTCTGCTAATATGCTCGAGTCCCCGGGGTAGCATGTTTTGCGGCGGTAGACAGAAGCAACACATGCAGGGATTACCTAACAAACAGGCAATTCCTGCATGTGTTGCGTCTGTCTACCGCCGCAAAACATGCTACCCCGGGGACTCGAGCATATTAGTGACTTGCCCCCGGGGCAGTGTGGTACTCAGCTGCCGGGCCTGTGGATACTGGTGAGGGATATCACTGTGGCTGGCCCAGTCCGTGGCCCAGGGCAGTCAACAAAAAGGGGAAATATTATTTGTAGGGGTTTTGGGTTTATATGGGGTTTTGGAATAGTTCGTGACGCCACCTATGGAATGCGGCCAAAGGGAGCTGTCGCTGCGGAGCAGTCCTCTGAAGCTGATGTTACTGCAGCAGTGATGGTGTGGCTCTCCACAGGAAGAGCCAGCTCCAGGGCAGTGTCGATATTGTTGGTTGTGCTGGGCGTTGTAGTGTAGGGGGAAGATGGAGCAGCTGAAATAATGGACGGAGGCAGTGCGGTACAATCATCCGAGTCTTTACTCACAGTTTTTAAGTTCCTCAGGTTGTACTGTCCAGCTTACAGCCTCCCACGTCGCGCTGCATTCACCAGAACGGGGGTTCAACTCTTCCTCAGGTAATTTAGGAGCACCTGACGGAACCCCGCTTTCTTGTGTTCCTCTCTAGACCATCTTCACGCTGGGTCTTCTCCCTCCTGCCCTGTGCTTCCCCACTCTCAGTCCCGCTCGGGTGCTCTGAAGTCCCTTCTGTCTAACTGGAGTTCCCGGACCTGCTTGACCCTCACGGTGGCTAGAATGAGGCTTTGGCAACTGGACTATGAAAGCCAGAAGCCTCCGGTTTTTCCAGCCGAGACCTGCAGTAACACGGCTGGTCCAGGGGCCGGTCCCCTTCTTGCGGCCTACGATCCCTCTGTCTTCTGACAGATTCGGGGCGTACGGGTGTCGTCCTGCAATCGCCGTACCCCCTGGGATCCCTTTAACAGAATGGAGCCTACTCCCCTGCTCCCCTCCTGGGCCTCTAGTATTGGGCCCTACTTGTGGAGCCGAGCTCCTAAGGAGACTCTGCTCCCAGAGTGACTTCTCCCACTGACTAATATCTCCTACTGTCCTGCCACCCTAAGATGGCTTCCCTTTTTATACCTCCTTCCATGGTGCTCCCCTAAACTGTTTCCTCCACCCACACCCACTACTGGTTCCCCCTACCTTTGGGTTCCCCCCACTCCAGCCAGGGACAGGGCTCAGCACTGCGCATGCATCTTGCCCTTCCAGCCGGCCTGGAGCAGTGTAGTGTTGAATGTGAGTGTTGGGGTTCTGGGCAGCGCTCCCTCCTTACCTGAGAGAAGGAGATACCACACCTCTGGGTGAGGTGCAGTACTGTGGCGACTGAACCCTCAGGGGCACCACATTAGCAGAGCACTACAAGATACTCAGATAACATCCGAGCATGCTGAGATCACACCTTATCCAACCACACTCACTCAGCACTAGTTGCCAGGTGCTGCTGCCATGTTAGTCATTCAATGAAGCTCAGCCTGAGGTTGGGCTCCATGGAAGTGTCACAATCAAGGTGCCGGACGTTATTGCAGCACCATCACTTTGTAGTTCGCGGTGACTGTAATGTCTCTTATCCGACCATGCTCACTCAGCATTACTGGCAACCCATCAGCAACCTGCAACTGCGTCACAGGGGGCTGAAGGGAACAGGTGACTGCATGCACCGGCCATCGTGCTATCTAAATGCCGCTGTCAGTGATTGACAAGGGTACTTAAATACTCAAAACAGCAGCAATCAAGGCAAGCTCTGATCACTGCTGTTACAGGCAGACGCCGGCTATGTAACACAGCCGACATCTACCCGGTATGGAGCAGGCTCAGCTCCTGAACCCGCTCCATACAAGCACATCCCAATGGTGACAGTTATGACAAGGTTAGCAAATTTAACTTGTCTGTTCCTAAATGTGGAAAGACAAATGGAATTCCCTAACACATGTGAAAGAGACCTAATAGATTTAGTAAAGGTGCCCCAAGCGTATGAATGTTATTACACACCACAATGCACAGTTACATACACGCATCTTACAAAAATACATATTATTCCAGATACGCAGACGCACGCAAACACACAGACGCGTGCAAACACACAGACGCGCACAAACACACAGACGCGAGCAAACACACAGACGCGCGCAAACACATCAGTACCTGAATACATCATCTGAACCACCATCAATTGTAATGTCAGGTCAGCCCCATATATCTTTGTATCGCATAAACCTACAACTCCCAGTATGTAATTAACAATAGAGATACTGGGAGTTGTTATCAGTCATCATCAGACTGTAGACCATACAGGAACCACAGTACTGATGAGACACAGGCAGTATCACAAATGAACATTTACATCCAGGTATCTTACCTGAGACATCTTCTCTGATTAGAGTCGTTCTCTTTCTTTTCTTCCTCTTGTCCAGACTCCATGATGACTTTTCTCATCCACAGCTCGTCTCTGCAGACTTCCATCTTCTCCGGTCTTCTGCAGCACATCCCCACACGATGCCCTTAAAGATGGCAGAATTATTATAATGCTCCTAAATAAAAATATCTACACTGAGCCCCTGAATACACTGTGTTCCAAATTATTATGCAAAAAGTGTTTAGGAGTGATAAAGTAAGAATTTTTTTGTTTGTCAGTTAAACTCATTGATGATGATGTGTGTCAGGGCTCTTTATATCACTGTAAGCAATTGCAGACACCTGTGCTAATTAGTTTGGCAGGTGTGTCCAATGAAAGGCAAGAGTACTTAAGAAGGCTGCCCCACATTATTAAGCAGCCTACATTTTCTGCCAAAATGGGAAAGAAAAAGGATGTGTCGGCTGCTGAGAAGCAACAAATTGTGGAGTGTTTAGGTCAAGGCATGACTACAATCAACATTGCCAAGACACTTCATCGTGATCATCGCACAATCAAGAAGTATGTAGCTGATTCACAGTACACGCGTGTGCGTGCTGATAAGGGAAAATTGAGGACTCTTTCCTACAGGCAATTACGTCAGGTTAAAAGAGCAGCGGCAAAAAAGCCTTGTCATAGCAGCAGACAAGTTTTTGAAGCTGCTGGTGCCTCCAACGTCCCCCGAACAAGATGCAGGGTCCTTCAGAGGTTTGCAGCTGTGCGTAAGCCATCCTGTCGACCTCCTCTATCCACTGCACACAAGCAGAAACAGCTCCAGTGGGCCAAACAATACATGAAGACTGACTTCAAAACTGTTTTGTTTACCGATGAGTGCCGTGCAACGCTCGATGGTCCAGATGTATGGAGTGGAGGATGGCTGGTTGATGGACACCCCATGCAAACACGGCTACGGCGCCAACAAGGAGGAGGTGGAGTAATGTTTTGGGCTGGAGTCATGGGGAGAGAGATTGTCGGCCCCTTTAGGATCCCTGAAGGGGTAAAGATGAACTCCATAATGTATGTTGAGTTTCTCAAACAGCACTTCCTGCCATGGTTCAAGAAGAAGAACCGTGCATTCCGCAGCAAGATCATTTTCATGCATGATAATGCACCGTCTCATGCTGCACATAACACATCTGCAACTCTGGCTGCTATGGGCATAAAAGGGGACAAACTTATGGTGTGGCCCCCATGCTCCCCTGACCTCAACCCCATTGAGAACCTCTGGAGCATCATCAAAAGGAGTGTCTATGATGGCGGTAGGCAGTTCACATCTAAGCAACAGCTCTGGGAGAGTATTCTGTCCTCATGCAAAACAATTGAAGCAGAAACCATCCAAAACCTGACAAATTCAATGGACGAGAGAGTTCAGAAGCTCCTTTCGAACAAGGGGTCCTATGTGCAAATGTAACATCACCTAGAATAAAGTTTTGAGTTGAAAACTGTTTGATTTCAGTTTGTAATAACCTGCTAATGCTTATAATTTCAAAAATGACCATTTTTTTGTTCTTTATTAAAATGAAAAGGTTGAAAACTCTGCTGTGCATAATAATTTGGAACATGCATTTTGAGTGCAGTTTGTGTGTTTTATTTTTTTTAAAAATATACTGTTATCATAGGCAGTTTGTACAAAAACCTTTCAATTGTACTCTAATAGTTATTTGATTGGAAAATTACAATGACTGCAATTCATATAGGTAATTTGGGAAAATCTGAGAAAATATTATTTGCATAATAATTTGGAACACAGTGTAAACCTAACTCTTGCAATGCTCCCTGCACAAAATATAACATACACTCTACCCCTCTTATGGTACCAGCTCTCCACACTGTCCTCTCCTTACCATACTGGGCCCCCTCTTCACACTGTCCTCTCACACTGTGTTCCCCCTATACTGCCCAGTCTCTATACTGTGCTCCTTCATCACACTCCCCCTCCTCAGCATACTGTTCGCTCCTTTCTGTGCCTTCACACTGTTTCCCCTATACTGCCGCATCTCTATACCTTCCCCCACACTACCTAGTCTCTGTGCTGTGTCACCTCCCACTTTTCTCCCTCCATACCATCTCCTTACACTATTCCCCCACTCTCCATACTGTCTCATACATCCCCCTTCCCCATTCTGTTGCCGCACCCATTCCCACCCCTCCTCTAGTTCACCATACTGTTTCTTCACACATCTCCCCATTCTGTCTCCTAAAATTTCTCTCCCATCTCTCCCCAAATATAATTGTGGCACCCCAGGGGTCTGGTTTTCCACAGTAATGTAATGTTATGTCTGAGAGCAGGTGGGAGGTCCTTTGGTCAGGGATCCTGTGCATGCCACACCTCCTGCCCAGTCTTGGGAGGGGAAGAACTTCCCCTGTATAAACCCTGGGCTGAGGCAGGGTTAGTCAGTCAAGGAGAGTAGAGACAAGAAACAGTCACAGGAAGAAACAGCAGAAGCTCAGTGGGAGCAATACTACTACAAGTCAGGGGCTGGCAGCTGCAGAGCTCGCCCTGACTGAGAAGCTTTCTTACCGGACCCGGCGTCCGAGGCTGTGGGGACTAACTCTTACCCAGCAGCAGAATCCGATCGGCAGGGGATTTCAGGTCCTCAGGCCCAGAAACCCGAAGGCACGGTCACACGCGTGGGACCAGCACCGCCATCGTGGAGCGGAAGCCATTAGAAGGCCCCGAGTCACCGGCCATACGGGTGAGCACCACACGGTACACTCAGGGACGTGGGCTACTTATATCCGCTTCTAGCAAGGTAGCCAGAAGAGTACAGTCAGTTTGGGAGGCCTACAACTCCGCCTGGCCAGGGGAGATCCCATCTGCTCAAGGACTGACCAGGCCCCGTTCACTAGCAAGTACTCCGGGAGGGTCTATCGTTGTTACCAGTAAAGATCCTGAATTACACCGCACCGTCTCTGAGTGGTTCCTGCTACCCCCATCATCCACATCTGCTGCCCTGAGGCCATACCCCTCCCGTTGGGGCTTATACCATCTACGCTGCACCATCCATCCACCGGCCTCAGCGGACTGTCTTGCAGCGGCAGCTCCATAGCTGCATTCAACGGGTGGCGTAGTTGTCCTACATCTACCGCTGTTACATCGCCGCTCAGTTTGACTCCCTGGGCACGGACCGGGTCACCGCCACGAGACTACAACCCTCAAGAGATCCGGCTCCGGGTAAGCTCCCGCGTGCGCAACGCAGCGCGACACAGGCCCAGGGGCGCGTCAACTTTGGCGTAGTCGGCAGGATTTCGTGCCCGCAACCACCGGGTACTGCGTGCCTGAAAAAGAGACTTTTCAAACTTACCTGTGGTGAAGATTCCCGCCATCCGGCGCCATCTTCAGCCTTCTTCCCGCCATCGGTGAAGTTTCCCGCCATCCGGCGCCATCTTCTGCCTTCTTCCCGCCATCCGTGGAGTTTTCCCGCCGTTGGACGCCATCTTCAGCCTTCTTCCCGCCATCCGTGGAGTTTTCCCGCCATTGGACGCCATCTTGAGGACGCCGCGCGGGAAGAAGAGGGGCGTGGACTCCGAAAGCGCGCGAGAGCTGAAGCCCCGCCTCACGTCCGGACGTTGCGTAAGGTCCTGGAAGGAGCCCAGCAGACGCCGACGTCACAGGAGCGCGACGGAAGGTCCTCAACCCTGACGATCCACTGCGGAGCCGTGGCCTACGGAACAGGATCATCGCAAGGTAGGCCACGGTCCACTAGGGGGGAGGAAGATGTCGGATACGGAGGAGAGCTTCACTGCCTCAACCCCCGCCAGCGCTACTGCTGCTGCAGTTATGCCCTTCACCATGCCCTATATCCCGGGAGCAGCTTGGCTACCCCAGTACTCAGGGGAGTCACATACCCTGCATGACTTTAGAGAAAAGCTGGATAGCCTCTTCCAGGTGTACCCCCTCACAGAAGAGCAAAAAGTGAGCATCCTGGTGGCCCAACTAACCGGGGCAGCCAAAAGGGAAGTAAAATCCTGGCCACCTGGGAGGAAGACTGTCGCAGGGATACTAACCCGGCTGAAGGACACCTTTGATACCCGCACCTCAGCCGAGATTAAGCTTAGATTCTACGGGTGCAAGCAGCGAGCGCATGAGAGTATAAGGGACTATGCACTAAACCTACAAGAGGCCCTGAGGGCCATTAAGCAGACCGACCCTGATGGAGTGGGAAACGAGGACAGGCTGTTGACCGAACAGTTTATAGAGGGACTGTATTGTAATACCCACCGAACCCAGTTGCGGGCAATGGCCTTACAGGATCCCCATCTGGGCTTTGCACAGTTCAAGGACAGAGCCATCCGGGTGCTCCGAGAACCGGCACCGGGTGGCGTTGTGACCCACAAGCGCCCTGCTATCACTTACCACCAGGAGGCGGCGCCCTTGTCGGCAGGGCCTGTGGGAGCTGATGCGCAGGCTTTGGACAATGACCCGGCTCCAGACCTACACCATCAGGTCCAAGAGCTAGCTAAGAGCGTTGCTGCGCTAACCCGAACTGTGCAGTCTTTACAGGCTTCCACCCCAGGGAAGATCCAGCTGGCATCCGGACCGGAGGACATCCCATGGCGTCGACCAAGGAGGACCCCACCGGCCAGAGGAAGACCCAGTGACCGATACAGCGAGGACGGACGACCCATCTGCCGCCGCTGCAATCAACCTGGACATATGGCAAGGTACTGTTCTTTAAACGGGCACAACCTGGGGTAGAGGGCCAACCCCCAGGAAAAAGATCACCAGGCCCATCGAACTGGCGCGACAGATATGTGGGAGGACGTCCAGTCTTGCCTGTGGTACTGGATGGCATTCCCATGAGTGCCCTACTGGACACCGGGTCACAGGTCACCACCATCCCGTACGTGCTCTTTAAGCAGTACTGGAATGACTCGGATATTACCCGCTACCCTGACGACGACTTGAGTATCATCGCCAGCAATGGTCAGCCCGTGCCACAGATCGGATTTTAAGAGGTGACCATCAAAATCGGTAGAGTCGAACTGGCAGCACAGGGACTGATCATTGTAGATATTGACAAACATGAGAGTCACCCAAAAATAACTCTAGGAACTAATGTAATTGAAAATTGTCTTGCAGAGGTGATTTTCCTTTTACAGCAGGTTGCCAAGAACGCCAGCTCCGGCGAGCAGCGGGTGCTCAAGAAAGAGATCCGGTCACTGATGCGACGGCAACAGGTGGAACTCTCCGGCGGTGAGATTGGTAGCGTAAGAATGTGTGACCCTTTTCCTATTGCCATGCCCCCAAAAAGTGAAATGATGATTTGGTGCCGGGCAGCTATTGGTCTGAGAGGTAGAGATTACCAGGCAATGGTAGAACCAGTTTACTCAGACAGTAGGCCCACCATTTTGACAGCACGGGGGGTGGTCAATGTACGCCATGGGAGGGTGCCCGTTCGCATAATCAATATCGGGGAGAGGGAAGTGTACCTGCCCCGGTATGCCACGCTAGCCAAATTATATACCATCAACCAAAACTCTATACAGTCTGTGGAACCCTTGCCTCCATCTCACCCGGAGGAAGGTAACGGCTCTAAGAAAGTAATGGAGGATTGGTGTCAGCAACTACACTTGGGAACTGACTCCACTCCCTCCCACCAGAAACAGGGAGTCTACCGGGTGGTTCAAGAGTATGAGAGAGTGTTTAGTAAACACCCGTTAGACTTCGGGCGAGTCAAGGGGGTAGAACACCGCATCCCCACGGGAGATCATCCTCCCATAAAAGAGAGGTATCGGCCCGTGCCCCCTGCACATTACCAACACGCCAAGGGGATGCTTAGAGACATGAAGGAGGCTGGGGTAATCCGGGATAGCTGTAGCCCCTGGGCAGCCCCACTAGTTTTAGTCAAAAAGAAAGACAACACTATGAGGATGTGTGTAGATTACCGGAAAATCAACCGTATCACACACAAGGATGCGTACCCTTTACCAAGGATAGAGGAGTCTTTGGCTGCTTTAAGATCTGCTAACTTCTTCTCCACCTTGGATCTCACTAGCGGGTACTGGCAGGTTCCTGTAGCAGAGGCGGACCGGGAGAAGACCGCATTCACCACCCCGATGGGACTTAGCGAGTTCACCTGCATGCCGTTCGGACTCTGCAACGCTCCGGGAACCTTCCAACGACTAATGGAGTGTTGTCTGGGCCACAGAAACTTCGAGACGGTCCTGTTGTACCTGGACGATGTCATCGTATATTCCAAGACGTATGAGGACCACCTGAAACACCTGGCGGAAGTGTTCGAAGCTCTGGCAAGTTACGGCCTAAAGGTGAAACCCTCCAAGTGTCACCTCCTGAAACCAAAGGTGCAGTACCTGGGACACGTGGTGAGCGCTGACGGAGTGGCTCCCGACCCTGATAAGATCACCGCAATTAAGGAATGGCCAAGCCCCTCCAGCGTAAAAGAAGTGCGGCAGTTCCTCGGGTTGGTAGGCTACTACCGAAGGTTTATTCCCGGTTTCACCAAAAAGGCAGCACCTATGCAGGACCTCCTGATAGGCCAGTCCCGGAAGGCCAAGAACCATAAGGCGCCCTTCAAATGGGAGGAGCTGGAAGAAGAGTCCTTCCGCCAGCTGAAGATGGCCCTCACGGGGGACGAAATCCTGGCGTACCCGGATTATAGCCAGCCCTTTATTCTCTACACCGACGCCAGTAACATCGGGCTAGGAGCCGTACTGTCCCAGATCCAGCAGGGGAAGGAACGAGTAATCGCCTACGCCAGCCGAAAACTGCGACCCACCGAAAGGAACCCCGAGAATTACAGCTCATTTAAGCTAGAGTTCCTGGCCGTAGTATGGGCAGTCACCGAGCGCTTTAAGCATTACCTCGCTTCTTCCCGGTTCACCGTGTACACGGATAACAACCCGTTGACACACCTGGACACGGCAAGACTCGGTGCCCTGGAGCAGAGGTGGATGGCCCGTCTGTCCAACTACGAGTTCACAATCAAATACCGGGCAGGACGCTCCAATACCAACGCGGACGCCCTGTCCAGGATGCCCAACTTGCCGGACGGAGGAGAAGATCCGGAGGGACTGGAAGAAGTTGAACTCCCTGCGTTCCACCGTCATGGGACTATCCAGTATTCCCACCGGGTAAGGAGTAAGCAGGCTGCTACGTTGAACCCCTTACCCCACTACAACTGGGCGGAAACGCAAGACAGCGACCCTGCCGTCCGACTGGTGAAGGAGATGCTGACTCGGCCGGAGGCTCGCCTTGAACCAGACGCTCCGGAGGAAGCCAAACAACTATGGGCAGAGAAGCGTCGACTGTTCCTTTACAAAGGGAAGTTGTGCCGCAGAATGGTTAACTCCCGGACGCATGAATTACTCTGGCAAGTAGTGGTGCCACGAAGAGACGCAGCGATGGTGATGGAGGCATACCACGACGGAGCTGGACACTTCGGGTGGAAGAAGCTGGAGTTCCTGCTGCGCGAGCGGTTCCACTGGGTAGGCATGAGGGGAACCATCGAGAAGTGGTGCAGAGACTGTGGCCCGTGCAACCTGAGAAGGAAGGACCGTGCCAGCCAGAAGACTCCCCTGCAGTCCATCGTCACCCGGCAACCGTTGGAACTGGTAGCCTTGGATCATGTAAAACTGACCCCAAGCAGAAGTGGCTACGTCTACGCGTTAACCATCGTGGATCATTACTCCCGGTTTCTGGTTGTCGTCCCCGTCAAGGACTTAACGGCTCAAACAGCAGCTAGAGCCTTCCAGCAGCACTTTTGCCGTCCACACGGGTACCCGGACCAAGTGCTGACGGACCAGGGACCTGCCTTTGAAGCGGAGGTCTTGCAGGAATTCTGCAATCTGTATGGCTGCCGGAAGATAAGGACGACACCCTACCATCCGCAAACTAATGGACTTTGTGAGAAAATGAACCAGGTGGTAATGGATCTTCTAAAAACGTTGCCCCTGGAAGAACGCAGTCTGTGGCCTGAGAAGTTGCCCGATCTGGTGGACCTATACAACCACATCCCGGTAGGTTCCACCAACTGTACCCCGGCTTACCTAATGAGGGCAAGACCTGGTAAGTTACCTGTTGACCTGGAAATGGGAGTCCTGACACCCGAGGACACTTCACCAGAAACAGACTGGGACACAGAGAGGCAGCAGCAGTACCGGAGAGTACAGGAGAGCGTGGAGCGAAGTCTCTGTCAGGCTAGGGAAAGACAAGAGAAAACTTACAACCAGTATGCTCCCGCTGTTCCCCTGGTACCCGGAGAGCAGGTCTTGAAGAGGAAGAGACGGCTCCACAAGTTGGATGACCAGTGGGAGAAGGACCCGTACACCGTACTGCCCTCAAGCCACGAGAACCCGAAGGTTTGTACCATCAGTAAAGACGGAGGGGAAACCACAGCCATTGTATCCCGGGACCACCTGAAGAAGTGTCCCGAACAACTGAGGAACCCTGAAGAGGAACAAGAAGACCATCGACCCGTAGAGGAAAGGGAAGATATGGTTAGTACTGTGCTCGGGGACTTCCCTCGGTCTTGGACTCAAGTCAATGGTGCAGTTGTGGTACCCGTACTCACCTTCCTCCAACCAGCATCCCAAGCACCTACGGAGCAACAGGTAGAGCTGGAAGAACAGCCGGTCCAGGAGGCAGAAGACTCCACACAAGCAGGACAGGAGGATCAACCCTCTGCTTATAGTGAGCCTGCCGTACCCCTAGTGAGACAAAGAGCCGGTAGACAGCTGCCCAGTTTACCCTTGACAGCTCCTACACCCTGTAGTTCAGGGCCAGACAGTCAGCTCCGTAGGTCCACTAGGGCCACTAGAGGCCAGTTACCCGCACGCTGGAGGATTTGAAGTGTATAAATTGTTTTATTTATGTTTATCTGTGTATTGTTGCTTGTGTATAATTTTGTGTTTCCAGTTATTTTTAGGAATCCTTGGTGGATTTACCGGGAATCCTTGTACATAGTTGGAGCGTAACCCAGGATGGACTAGAGACTGTTAAGGACTCGGGGTAGGACAGACCCCTACCTGGTTACGTCTCCCTGTTTTGGTGAAATGGACACCTTGCTTTCTTCAAAGACTACACCCGGTTACGGACATGCCATGACCACCTTTATGTGTTTCTTCTTATTGTACTATTATTGTTGTTATATCTTGTTATGTTTTTTCTAAAATATGTTTAGTCCCGGAGTACTAAATTTCACTAGGGGGGAATGTGGCACCCCAGGGGTCTGGTTTTCCACAGTAATGTAATGTTATGTCTGAGAGCAGGTGGGAGGTCCTTTGGTCAGGGATCCTGTGCATGCCACACCTCCTGCCCAGTCTTGGGAGGGGAAGAACTTCCCCTGTATAAACCCTGGGCTGAGGCAGGGTTAGTCAGTCAAGGAGAGTAGAGACAAGAAACAGTCACAGGAAGAAACAGCAGAAGCTCAGTGGGAGCAATACTACTACAAGTCAGGGGCTGGCAGCTGCAGAGCTCGCCCTGACTGAGAAGCTTTCTTACCGGACCCGGCGTCCGAGGCTGTGGGGACTAACTCTTACCCAGCAGCAGAAGCCGATCGGCAGGGGATTTCAGGTCCTCAGGCCCAGAAACCCGAAGGCACGGTCACACGCGTGGGACCAGCACCGCCATCGTGGAGCGGAAGCCATTAGAAGGCCCCGAGTCACCGGCCATACGGGTGAGCACCACACGGTACACTCAGGGACGTGGGCTACTTATATCCGCTTCTAGCAAGGTAGCCAGAAGAGTACAGTCAGTTTGGGAGGCCTACAACTCCGCCTGGCCAGGGGAGATCCCATCTGCTCAAGGACTGACCAGGCCCCGTTCACTAGCAAGTACTCCGGGAGGGTCTATCGTTGTTACCAGTAAAGATCCTGAATTACACCGCACCGTCTCTGAGTGGTTCCTGCTACCCCCATCATCCACATCTGCTGCCCTGAGGCCATACCCCTCCCGTTGGGGGTTATACCATCTACGCTGCACCATCCATCCACCGGCCTCAGCGGACTGTCTTGCAGCGGCAGCTCCATAGCTGCATTCAACGGGTGGCGTAGTCGTCCTACATCTACCGCTGTTACATCGCCGCTCAGTTTGACTCCCTGGGCACGGACCGGGTCACCGCCACGAGACTACAACCCTCAAGAGATCCGGCTCCGGGTAAGCTCCCGCGTGCGCAACGCAGCGCGACACAGGCCCAGGGGCGCGTCATAATAAATCTTCGGAAGAGCACACAGACATGCAGAAGCGCGCTTACACACACGAAAACAAGCGCACGCAGACACATACTAAGGGCTCTTTCACACATCAGTACATGCAGTAACAGTTTCCACACGTACCAGAGACATTGATGCACGTAGACCCATTCAAATGAATGTGCACATGTCAGTGTGTTTCCACTTTCCACAGACCATGTGGTGTCCGTGGGCAAAACACGCTGACATGTCTGTTTGTTACCTGCTGCACCTCCCGCAAAACGTCCTGCACACTAATGACAGATAGCGCTCTTCCCAAGAGCCGGGTGCTGAACGCTGCCCTCATCATAGATCCCTGCCGGCGCTGCGATCAGCAGGAGCACGGTCAATGATGAGAGTTGTAGTCTACTCCCGCCGTGTCCAACTATAAAAATAGGAATAAAATAAAAAAATCCTTATACTCACCTCTACTAAGTGTCACCCGCTGTAACCCGTGCAAGCGCTCACGCCGAGTAGAATGACTCCTGCAGCGAGTGGACCCCAGAGCTGCGCTCAACAAGCGGTGCCCTGTCAATCACTGAGCGCAGCTCCGGGGCCCGCTCGCTGCATGAGTCATTCCCCTCAGCGTGAGCGCTTGCGCGGATTACAGCGGGTGACAGTTAGGAGAGGTGAGTATAAGGATTTTTTTTTTTTATTCCTATTTTTACAGTTGGACACGGCAGGAGTAGACTACTACTCTCATCATTGACCCTGCTGGTGCTGATCGCAGCACCGGCAGGGATCTATGATGAGGGCAGCGCTCAGCACCCGGCTCTTGGGAACAGCGCCAACTGTATACTGATTCCCAAGCGCCAGTATGTGTCACATGGATGACACAGGTGGACAATGATATCTCCAGTCCCGTAAATATCAGGACATGTGAAAGAGCCCTAATATACACACGCAGATACTCATGCTCACAGAAATGGGGACACGTACACACGCAGGCAAGCACACACAGAAATGCACACACAGTCATGCACAGACACACTCAGACAATCACACACAAAAATGCAGACACGCAGGGAAGCACGCACACACGTGTGATGACACATATACACGTAGACATGCATGCACTCAAATGCATACACACAAACACATGCAGGCATATACACACTACACACACACATATGCAGGTATATATACACACACATGCAGGCATATACACACTACACACACACACATATGCAGGTATATATACACACACATGCTGGCATATACACACACAAACTGTACACACATGCAGGCATATACATACACACACACACACACACACATGCAGGCAGGCAGGCATATGCACACGCAGGCATATACACACACACACTGTACACACACAGGCATATACACACACAGGCATATACACACACACAAGCATATACACACACACTGTACACACACACTGTACACACACAGGCATATACACACACACACTGTACACACATGCAGGCAGGCATTTACACACACACACGCAGGCAGGCATATACACACACACGCAGGCATATACACACACACGCAGGCATAAACACACACAGGCATATACACAAAGGCATATACACACACACAGGCATATACACACACACAGGAATATACACACACACACAGGCATATATACACACACAGGCATATACACACAGGCATATACACACACACCGGCATATATATACACACACACACACACACACACACACACACACACACACAGGCATATACACACAGAAGCATATACATAAAAATTCATACAAACACACACAAATATTACACTACCTGTACAGTACAGACACGCTCCTTATGCGGGAGACTGCAGTGCAGGTCGCGCTGTGACGTCACTTTCAGCAGACGTGCGGCCCTGTCTGCTGAGTGTGATGCAGCAGTGCAGCCCCTGCTCTGCTCTTCGGCTCTTCTGCTCCCAGGCCCCTCCCGCTACTGTCCTGGGCATCGCGGCGGCGAGAGTGCGTGCACGCGCCCTTAAAGGGCCCGCGACCACTTTTTTTTTCCTTTTTTTTTAAAATTCTCCTCTGTCTTCTCTGCAGGGGGCCTGGGGCCCACTGGGAAATTTCCCGGCACCCCGCCAGGCCAGTCCGAGCCTGTGCAGGTTAATAGTGTTTTGACACAAAGCGGCGCCGACACTGAGAGGCCCGCTGCCGGGAGGAAATTAACTTTATTCCCCCCGGCAGCCATTCGGCATTCAGTCATGGGGGCAGCACCGGAATGGTGTCAGTCCCTTCTCAGTGTATAGATGAGTGTATTAACACATACACACTATGCTGCATGCACATATACACAGATTTAGGCTGGGGTCACACGAGCGATGAACTTAATTTCTCCATCTTCTCCATTCTCTGATGCCGTGGAAGTGGGACTGCATTCAGATGACATCCAAGTGCAGTCCGATGCTTTACCTGCACCTACAGACTTGAATGGGTGTGTGTGGTCTGATTTGTGGAGCCACTCGCAGCATGTGACAATTTTATTCTCATGCCAAATCCGCATGAGAAAAAAATGCAGATCTGTACTGCCCTATAGTATAACATTGGTCTGAGTGCTATTCGATAAAATGTCAGATAGCACTTGGCTGTTTTATACGCCTGTATGTGTGGCACCCCAGGGGTCTGGTCTCCACAGTAATAGCAATGTTATGTCTGAGAGCAGGTGGGAGGTCTCTTGGTCAGGAATCCTATGCATGCCACACCTCCTGCCCAGTCCTGGGAGGGGAAGAACTTCCCCTATATAAAGCTGGGGCTGAGGCAGGGTTAGTGAGAAGAGAAGAGAAGAGTTGAGAAGAAGAGAAGCAGCATAGGAAAGAAGGATCAGGAGCTCTGTGGGAGCAGGCTAAAAGGAATCAGGGGCTGGCAGCTGAAGAGCTCGCCCTGATTGAAGAGTTACTACCGGACCCGGAGTCCGAGGCTGTGGGGATTAACCCAGACCCAGCAGCAGAAACCGCCCGGCAGGGGATTTCAGGTCCTCTGGCCAAGAAACCCGAAGGCACGGTCACACGCGTGGGACCAGCACCGCCGTCGTGGAGCGGAAGCCACTAGAAGGCCCCGAGTCACCGGCCATACGGGTGAGCACCACACGGTACACTCAGGGACGTGGGCTACTTTTACCTGCCTCTAGCAAGGTAGCCAGAAGAGTACGATTAGTTGGGGAGGCCTACAACTCCGCCTGGCCAAGGGGGATCCCATCTGCTCAAGGACTGACCAGGCCCCGACCGCTAGCCAGTACTCCGGGAGGGTCTATCTTTGTCACCAGTAAAGACCCTGAACTACACCGCATCGTCTCTGAGTGGTTCCTGCTACCCCCATCATCCACGTCGGCTGCCCTGAGGCCATACCCCTCCCGTTGGGGGTTATACCATCTACGCTGCACTATCCTACCACCGGCCTCAGCGGTCTGCCCTGCAGCGGCAGCTCCATAGCTGCATTCAACGGGTGGCGTAGTCGTCCTACATCTACTGCTAATATACCGCCACTTAGTCTGACTCCCTGGGCACGGACCGGGTCTCCGCCACGAGACTACTACCCCCAACAGGCCCGGCTCCGGGTAGTCCCCGCGTGCGCAACGCTACACCAAGGAGGCCCAGGGGTGCGTCATATGTGCGAACCCTTAGGGCAAACAGTTCATGGGAGGTCTTCTTTTATTGTGAATTTGGTGGACCAGCATTTTTTCTTTTCTGTGTGCAAGAATGTTGTAATGTTACCTTAAAATTTAAAGCAAAACATTGTACATTCTACATACACAGGATTTTGGTTTGGGATTTTTGTGGTCTATTTGGGATTCTTTACATTTTATCAATATGCAGTATGTTCTAGTTATGATACTTTTCGCTATCTATTTCCCTATATGTCTTCAAAATAGCGCAAAATGGCTCATAAAAATTACCATTCCAATAAAGCAGATGGGTGCTGATTCACCATTGCCTCTGCATCTGTTTTCTCTCTAGTTTTGTGTTTTGTGCCTGTTTTTTTGTTGCACCCATTGTTCATTGTTCTATTTTCGCCTTTTTTGCAGTCTATCTTATCTGCGCAACAGTTTTTCTTTGCTTTCCGCTTTGCGGTTGGAGTTTTGTAATTCCAGATGTTTTGCCTAATTCATCAATTGCAACTTTTTTTTAAAAGTCGCAATCCAACATTGTTTTTTTTGCCACTTTTATCATCAAAAGTTGCAAAAGTGGTTCAAGACTGGAAAAAGGCCTATATTTGACTTTGCACCAAATTCATGAATCGCGTGCGCCATTTTGATGAATTTGGCTCTAAAACCGGCAATTAATACCACGTGACAAAAAAAGGAAAGTGACTTAAAAAAATCTCCCACAGATGAATCGGGGCTCTGGTGTTTTTTTTGTATCTTTATAAACAGACAAAAAAATGTAAGAAGGCAAAATAAATCCACTTTCCTACCATTTTAGTGTTGCTTTCCTTTACTCAAAATTTGTAATAATAATTGTAATTGTAATAATAATTATCTTAATTTCTTTACATGCTTGTGTTAAATAGAACTGTATTTTATTACAGGTTCGCCCTACGCAGTTAGTGAACGAAAGGAGGAGATGCCCACTGTTATTTACTCACTGGCACAAGACACAGGGACAACCCCAGATTCTGAATATTCTGAAATTCAGCTCACAAATGCGACTTCATCTGGGGCTCATTGTTCTAAATCTGACGTGAAAGCAAATATTTCAGATGGAGAGTATGCTGAAGTCAAGAAAGAAAAAAAAAAGAAGGACGAGGGAGATAATGCATGCACTGCCTACTCTGTAGTGAGCATAAATACCATTTAACTAGGACAAGTAAGTTTGTGTTTTTTCTTCTATAGTGGAGAACTTTCACAATTAGAATAGTCAATGACCATAAAAATGCATATAACAATGTTGCAGCCTAACCAAGACTACATGTTGACACCATGCATCATATTTATTACCAATATTATCAACACAAGGCCCAAATAATACCACCACAATTTGACCTCCACCTTTACCACTGCATAATGCAAATACAAATATTACTAATACCAATATACTGCTATGAAGGCTACCTGTCGTCCTTATGCCACTAGTCCTGTCAAGTCTTTGGATTCTTTACAACTTGATTATCACAATCAGGTTAACCAAGGGCTTGCAATGTGACTCCACTCACTTATTTACTGTTATGTAGCAGCGACATATATCGATCTTTGGCTGCACGACCTGTGTCTTGGCCAAATTCACAGTGGAGCCCTAGCCTTCATTTGTTTTATTTCTATTATACTCTGGCTAGGTGAACATGGATGGTAACCAGTGATAACCAGCACCCTCAGTTTCTGACTTTGTAAGCTACTTAAATTATATAAACGGTACAAAAATAATTAAATTTTTGGAGCAATTGCCTGACTTGCTTGAATTCGTACAGAGATGGTGCAAACGGAAGAAGTCGAGGCTTTCTCACATGGGAGCGCAAAAATTATCCATATTTGGGGAGTATCAGGAACTTTGTTCTTTGCTAAATGGAGAACTGATAACTGTTTCATGAGCAGTCCAAAAATTATCCCTTTATTTATGTAAACTAAACAAGTGTACCGTTTGGAACGTGAAAAAGTAATGGTTTCTAAATTACTAGAAAAAAATTATACCTTTTTTTGGGATCCACAACAGATTTGCTATTCACAAAATGATTAAGCTATTTCAAAGACTTTTTATTAATCCTTCTGAAAACTGTATCTTTTTTTAAGCAGCAGGAACAGGCCAGCTGTTTGCAAAATGAAGAAGCAATGGCTTGTCATCAAGTCTTTCCAACCATTAGCCAGAGAGGCAAAGGAGGCTAAATTTTACCTGCATGTGGTATCACTACTGCTGGATCGGTTGCTGCCAGCAGTGGCAGTGGTGTTGCTGTAGCTAGCACCTCTCACTTTTTTTTTTTTATTCTTCTATCACTCTACCATATCCATTGCCAGTGTCACCTTTTAATTTAGCACATTATCATTAGACAAGTGTAACATTTAATTCAATTCCAAAACAATGTTACCACACTAAGCCAACCAAGGAGCAACATGAAATCAACCAAAACTGCTATGCAGGGTTCAACAATTTGAATAATCACAAGCACTCCATGTTGCAAATAATGTTGCGACGTTTGGCATTTTTACACCAGTTTGAAGTAGCTTCACTAAAATGGTGGAAGTGGGGAGACGCTGGGGTGGAATGTGGAGTTCTGCCTATCAAATTTAACAAAAGTGACAACATTCCTAGTGTTTCTAAAGCCAGAAATGTTACTCAATTCCCTGCTTGGAGTAACATTTCTGGTGAGGTGAACAGAGGAACACGACATTGATAAGATGTGCCAAATTCTTTAAATGGCGTGTGCCTCTTAATGAATTTGGCACATTTTATTCCTGAACACTATCATCCATACATCTAGATCAGGGGTCTCAAACTCGGCTGGGTATATGGGCCGCACACGGAAAATTTTTAAATTTGGGGGGCCCCATTCTTTGCAGGACAAAGTGACATTTTTAGTGGTACCATTTTTTTTCTATACACCTTTTGAACATTTTTGCTGTTTTATTTTTTATAGCTTGGGTCGTTATGGATGTGGCGATAATAAAACATGCACTTTTTTTGTTTGCTTTAGTTTAGATATAAAGCAGCATTTTTAGTGGCAAAATATTTTTTCATGCTTTATTTTGAAGTTTTTCTGCCAAAATCTTGTAGTAATGTGCTCCACCCTGGTCTGCATCTTGTAATGTCCCCCATCTTTGTCCCCATCTTGTCGTAATGTTACATACCGGTGCCCATCTTTTAGGACTGTTCCCAGCCTAGTCCCCATCTTTTAGGACTGTCCCCAGCCTGGTCCCCATCTTTGAGGACTGTCCCCAGCGTGGTCCCCATCTTGGAGGACTGTCCCCAGCCTGGTCCCCATCTTGGAGGACTGTCCCCAGCCTGGTCCCCATCTTGGAAGACTGTCCCCAGCCTGGTCCCCATCTTGGAGGACTGTCCCTTGTGCCGTTCTACACATACATGAGAAAAAAAAAGATTCTTCTCACCTGTCCTCCGTTCCCTCAGCGTCCTTTCTGTACCTGTGGCCCGCAGGCACCATAGACCCGATCGCGGCCCGGTCCAGGAGCTGCCGGCAGCTGCGCTTCAGTTCAGTGTATTGCAGCGCAGAGACCGGCTCTCTGCACAGCAATACCAGTGTCAGCCGCCCACCTATCAGAGGCTAGCAGCTGACATCTGCGCGTGTCAGTGACGTCATACGCCGCTGCGCTGGGATGCAGATGTCCGCTGCTGGCCTCTGATAGGCCGGCGGCTAGCACTGGTATTGCTGTGCAGAGAGCCGGTCTCTGCGCAGCAATACACTGAACTGAAGCGCAGCTCCTGGACCGGGCCGCGATCGGGGTCTATGGTGCCTGCGGGCCACATGAACCAGCCTGAAGGGCCGCATGCGGCCCGCGGGCCTCGTGTTTGAGACCCCTGATCTAGATGGACTTGATTTTTTAATCTGTCGCCAGATAAATGGGAAATATAAAACAAATCTGCCACATGACCATTTACAGTATTTTATTTTTCTTTGTCAGTATTCAGAGTGTGAAGATCTACTCATAAAGAAGGACAGCAGAAAGACTTTGTACATACAATAATTTTTCTTCAAGAGACCAGAACTTATTTTTGGAACTTCTCTTTTCTCTGTTTAATCTCATTAATCCTCTGTATTATTAAACACGTGAAAAAACAATTCAGGAGTAATTTTATGTAGAGCTACTGCTACTATATAAATATATATTTAAATTTCACTGATATAGCTACATGAGTCTTTGTTTTATGTGGGAGAAATTGTTTTACTTTTCAGTACTTTCTAGGAGCTTATGAATTATTGTGTAATTTATATTCAGTTTTTTTGTGACATAAATAAAAGTGAGTTTTGAAATGGTTTCTTGTTTATTCTTTATACTGTTCACAATTCCCACTGAATAACTAGATGACTTAATTCTTGAGGTTATTACGGTTGTGTGGATACCTAATATGTGTAGGTTTTCTTTTAGCAATGTTTATTCAATAATGACTTTTTTCTATTCTTTTTTATTGGATAAGGGAACTTTTTTTTGTCTGAAAAACATCTCTGACAGACATTATATTCTTCCTTAAAATGGTTGTCCTCTACTAGGACAACTCCTTCTTGATCTAAATGTTTGGCCCCGATAAAATAATAAAGCTTATACTCACCTCTCGTGCTGGCGTCATTCCAGCGGTTTCGGCACTCGTGTTCCTGAGACTCTCGTGTGGTTGTTATGACACGTGAGCCTGGTGCCCAATCAGCGCTGCCGTTACTGTCCCGCCTTTGTACGAATTGGACATAAGAAGAAGTCAGAGATTAGATGGATTGTCAGTAAAAAGGACTTTGTTTTAACAATTTGTCTGATTTTCTCATCATGGAGTTAAAGGGGTCCGATGCAGCAAATCGTGGCAGAGCTGAACCTGAAGGTGTCCACAACAACCTCACCATGCACACACCCAGGAACCCTGTTTTCCCTCTAGTGTGCCAGGGCGTGCAAGACAACTATCTTGCCCATGGCTACCGCCCCGTGCCATATTACACAGTGGTGCCAAAGTACATTGCTACAAACTCTGGATTCACATCGCCAGAAGACAATGGATGGTCTTTAAGGGGTTAAAATCCTTTTATAGGTTTGACTGCACTAAAAACTGCATATAAACATTGATTGAATTCATACAGAAATTTCGGCAACTGTAAGTGAGTTCCATGTATGAATGTTTCTGCAGCAAGCACATGGATTTCTGCAAGTCCAATTCCGATAAATGGAGCAGTAACAGTTAATTTGCAAACAAATTGATACATGTGACCTCAGGGTGGTAAAAAATAAAGATTATACTTACCTTCTGATGGCCCGCGGTCTCCTTCTCCGATGCGTCCGGTCTCCTCGGTGTCTTGCGGTTGTGTAAAAGGACCTGCCATGACGTCATTGAGTCATGTGACAGGTCACGCGACCGCCGACGTCAGCGGTCACGTGACCTGTCACATGACTAAATGACGTCATGTCAGGTCCTCACACCACCGCGAGCTGTACAAGAGACCATCATACAGGAGGCCGGGGGACATCGGAAGGTAAGTATAATCTTTATTTTTTATTTTAAATTATTTTTTTTTATAGGTACTATGCTACCTGGGTCTGGAGGAGAGTCTCCTCTTTTCCAGACCCAGGTACCATCCGCACATTGAATCGCTTCATATCCGCGTGTGCACATGTAGTGATGCGGATATCAAGCGTTTCAATGCAAGTCAATGGCGGCAATTACGCTGCGTGTCCGCAAAATTAATGGACATGCTGCGTATTTTTCCGCAATGATAATCCACAGCGGAAATTTCTGCAGCATGTGCACAGCACATGCGGATTATCATTGGGAACCATGGGGCACGTATTATCAAGCGTTTTTTAAGCATTTTCGCTGCGGAAATTCCACGGCAAAAACGCTTGAAAAACGCATAGTGGGCACGCAGCCTTACCCACGTCAGGCTGATGGTCATTGTGGTGGGCAGAGGGTTGGCCAGATATGGCTGACTGTAACGTCTGGCTGTACCTTGATAAGAAAAATCTCACAGCTTGTTGTGGTTACTGTGTTATTTTTTACTTCATTGGGGGAACATTTTTTTTTCAAATCACATCATTACAAATAAACACTGTGGTAAATTATTGCCAGCTCATAACAAAAGCCAATGAGATGGGGAAGCAGAGGGGGATATGGTTTACTTGTACTACTATTCCTTTCACCAGTCTTAGATGCATTTGTCCTGAACTAAGACATACATGCCTTCTAATAAACTTGACGCATCTTTGGCTGTCCATAAGTAAGAAATGTAAACTATAAGTTAAAACTTTTGGTGGTTGAAAACCTCACCACATCCACTTTTCTTATTACTTTTGTTTCCCATTTTGAAAAGTGAGAAGTGTTAGATTTTAGTGCAAATATGGCATAAGCAAAAGTTTTTTGAGCTGAATGATAGACCGCAGTGGTCATGTTCTGTTGTTGTGATGTGACCACTGCAGCGATGTAAAAAACTACAATGGGCAATGTCAGAGAGGGAGCACAGGAGTGGCAGGGTATAAGTAAAGCTCATTTAATTATTATTATTTTTTTTAGTACAGAAAGCCTATGGAAAAAAAATGAAGGTTGAAAACCCATTTAATAAAATCATCCGATTGTGTTTTTAAATTTAGGCTAGTTTTTCAATTGCTCTCCATGCAGCAAATGAAGTGAAATCAGCAAAAAAATAATCAGATCAATAGATGTTATCTGCGTGACAGCGTGGCAAATCAGGGATGTTCATGGGCAGAGCCGTTTTTTGGCGCGAACAAGTTGGAACCCCGAACACGAACCCGGATTTGAAATGCCGAACAAATTCGCTAAACACTAATCAGTATTGCCAGTTGGTCACATAATTGACTGATTATAGTGTGAGTAACTAAAGGGCATGATAGGAGCAGGATCACACCGCCACGCTGCCATTGAAACAATTTGCGGTGTGGTACAGTAGAGACTGTGAGGATTAGCATTGTCGTGCCCCTGGGTATTAGGGTCAGCTCAGTGTAGTGAGGGCTATTTAGGACCTCCTTGAAGCTTCATCTGATTAACTGGTATACAAGACGGATGTCTGATGTAACAATCGTTCCCTTTAGATAAAGAAAAATATTTGGATGAGATCGTTTCTAGCTGTTTAATGGATATATTTTCTTATTTACAAGTTATATATATGTGAGCAATGACATTTTATGCAGTAAATTAACACCAGTATTAGTTTTATGTGAGCTAAACCTCTGTTAGCTTTAGATACTATTTGTGAACTGAATCATTGTCAGGGTCACTATTTCACAAACTGAACCACTGTCAGTTTTATATTGATTAGTCTGACCTCAAATGAGTATGGTTGTGTCTTATTGCCGCTTATAGGAAATATTTTAAGATTTTGTCTATTTTAACAAAAGTAATTAAAAGTTATATTTTATTTTAGTAAGCCTCACCTTAAGGCCACGGCCCCACTATCAGTATCCGGTCAGTATTTTTTCTCAGGAGTGGGGGCCAAAACCAGAAGTGGGTGATATATGCAGAATTGGTGACTTGTTTCTATTATACCTTTTCTCTGATTGTTCCTCACCTGGTTTTGTCTCCCACTCCAGAGAAAAAATACTGACCAAATGCCGATAGTGGGGCCGTGGCCTTATGCTGATTTTGGCTTAATGAGTCTGTGGAAACCATCAGACTGCACTCGAATGACATCTGCGGTCTCCTTCAATGTCAAGCAGCATCTCTGCCTTCAATATTCCTGCTCTTTGAGCTGAGAGGATCGTCTACACCAGAATTACTTCTGTCTCATTATTATGGTGAATACAGTGGATGTAGTATTACTGTACAGTATATACTTACTCCATGTGAAATTTTTTTTCCAAAAGTAATATAAATTGAACACTCTTCGAAATGTTGATGTCTTGTGCCATGCTTTTTTGGATTGCTATACGGTGAGCAGTTTCTGGAAATGACTGCATTACGGCAGATATAAGACAAGGTGTAGAAAAAGTCCTCTCATGTATACAGTCATTCTAAGGCCTTATTAAGACGTCCATGAATTGCGTACATGTTCTATCCATGTGTTTCACTGAACATGTACCATTAACATTTGTAAACATGTCCATTTTTTTTATCCAATCGTAGATTCAAATTATCTATACAAGTGCAACATTGACGAGGGACAGCCACAGGACGAGTGGTACTGCAACAATCACCACATATGCACAAAGATTAGATAATATAAAATGTATACTTACTAACCAGTTTAATTACCATCCTTTCCTTTGTTTTATAAACAGTCTATAAGTAACAAATACAATGACAGCAGTTACTCTCAAGAACAAAAAAATACAAGTATTCGCAGGTACACTTAAACAGAATTAACAGTTATATGCGAACAAAATACAATGCGATTAACCCTTTCTATGCATAAATCAATAAAACTACAGTGTTGTGCCAGTACTTTAGTTTTCGCCTGCTCGGAGCAGTTTTCAAAGTGTCTCTTACAGAAGAGGTCTTTTCTCCTAAGTAACTGGACCTCTATAAGGTGATTTATATATGCGCACATATATATTCAGATATAAGACCGGTACGTCCTGAGACTGAAGTAGAAGGATCCTTGCTGGGCTGAGTGCCAAATAATCAGAAATGCCGTCTTGAAGCTATTAGGGAATGCCAATCTCTCCAATGTAGGGTTTCGCTAAATATTTAGAGATAGGGCCTCACGTGGCCTAGCCCAGGATGCTGTGTACTTGGTTGTCCTCACCAAGTCGGCTCATGTCAAGCTGAACAATGCGTCTCAAAATCACCAACAACAGATCCATAGTCGCATCGCTTTATTCAGATATTCTCCAAGGATGCACAGCTTCACTTCCACCTAGTCTCTTCTTCGATTCCTCCCAACTTCCGACAAACTGCCAAACCCTGTGCTCCAACACCGCCCTCTACTGGTCATATCATATATTAGATCACAATTTTCCAATAATACAGTAAACTAAAGTCTATGGCCCCAATTCCTAAAAGATCTTATACCAGAATTCTAGTATTAAAAGCTTTAAAAGAATTGCAAAGTGTTTACGCAATGCAACAAGGCATGACTGGGCATGGCGATCCCTGCTTGTCAAATTGATGATGAACCACCGTGTCACAAATCTTACTCTAGTCACTGACTGGATTTAGATTTGTGGCAAGGTGCACATGAAGGCCACATTGCACCTCACCTGATTCATTATGAGGTGTGCATCTGTTAATGAGTCAGGTGCCTCACACTCTACCACTTCCCCTCAGGCCCTGATTCATCAAGACTGACATGTGTCCATGGAAATCACAGACTGCGCACACTGCCATCTGTGTGCAATCCGTGTGCGATTAATTTTTAACATTGTAATATATAGGAGAAGCTTTGCAATTTATTATTTCATACGGGCTCATACACACGACCGATTATATCAGATGAGTGCTATTCGTGGTTTTTACACATAGTGCTTGTACCCACTCTGATGAGAAAAATCTGACTTTTTTTCTTAGATGGAGAGAAAACGGTCATTTGCACATACCCTATGAGAAGTCAACTGATAAAATACTTACGAAAACTGGGTCAAAAACGCTGATGAAAATTGGTCTGTTTTTTTTTTGCGTACCAAAAAAGTATGTTTTTTTACAAATGAAGCCTAACATAAATTTACAAAGTAAGTAGACCACGGTTAAGTGATCTAATTAATAATGTATGATCTCTGTTTTGTGAAATCTGGTAACAGATCTACTCTGTCACCAGGTTTTTGCTACACCATCTGAGAACAGCATGATGTAGAGACAGAGATCCTGATTCCAGCGCTGTATTATTTACTGGGCTCCTTGAGGGCAGTTTTGATTAAATCACTCTTTTTTTCTGCTAAAGATTTACCAGTTCTCAGTGCTGATTAATAGCTTTTTGTATACACTATTCACAGGCAGAAAGCTTCCAATCAGTGGTGAGGATAGCGTTATATACAGCTCATGAATATGGAGGACAACATGGAAGCAAGTTTACCAATCCTCTAGTGATAATCTCCTGCTGATAAAACTGTAATGTTATCAAAACTACAGGAAGCAGCCTAGAAAATGACACACCACTGGAATCAGGGTCTCTGCTCTGCCCCTACATTATGCTGCACTTTAGGTGGCAAAAACTTGGTGAAAGATTTCCTTTTAAGATGTCTAAAAGAAAACCCCTTTTATAAACATTTGGGTACACAATTGGCATCTCTAAACCCTGATAATAGGCTTTTGTTGCCAGAGGCCACTGAGTCTGGGTTCTGAAGGAGAAATGTAGCATTTCATACCGATATATGAACAGAGGTTGTCTCTGTCTCAGCGAAAAATTCATATTTAAGTGATCTTTTAGAGGTTAACCTGCTTAGTGGTTACATAATGCAATTTGTACAAAAAATAGAATAAAGATTCTTTACAGTCACAATTTCTGCTCTTACACAATTCATCTTCTTCTTTACCTGGAACAACTATATATTTGAAAGATTTAACACTTGTCATTAGAGGTTTCATAAATTTCTTGAATTAATGTTAGGAGTTCCCACGAGAGAGCACTACTATACATGTTCTTCCATGGCACTTAATCTTGATACTGTTAATCTATTCGTTATAGTAAGATTGATGGAGCATGATGCAGTGCAGCTATTTATATTACTTGTAGAAATGTTTTCAGGAATAAAAGCAATGCAGATTTTCATTGTTACACAAGGTTACTGGATTATCCTTTTAGCGTAAATTCATGATGCCAAATTTCATTTTCAGATCACTGTGCAGCAGTTATAATATATACAATGTCTTCTGAAAGTTCTCACCCCCTTGGTGATTTTGCATTTTTTGTTCAATTAACCAGCAGTTAAATTTGAGTTTATGTAATCCAAGCGGTTACATTGAAATGAAAAGATAAATTAAAATAATTAAATAAATGTCTTGAGTGCATATGTGATGGTGGAGAAATGGCAATCCAACTCCTATGACACCTCCTGATAGTTGTATATATGAAAATGGACTGTGTTTTATTGTTGTCCTCCTGTTAGACTGCAGTTCCTGATAGTCAGGTGTCACTAGGGTTAACTGTAGGGCCAGCCCATAGTTGGAGAGGAGTAATAGGGATCTGTGGGTTAGATTCAGTTTATGTAGTTAGCTAGTAAGAAAAGAGAGGGAAAGGAAGAAGTAAAAATACCCTCAAAAAGAATGCTCAGAACTGGGTGTGTGTGTGAAGAGAATCAGAAGAAAGAGGACCCATCGGTATCGGTGGCAGCAGTAAACTAAGCAAGCGAGTCTGGGACACATGGGAGCATTATGTTATTTGCCCATTGGCATGCCTGTGATGTGATTGTGGGTTGCCATGACTGCCTGGGGTCTGTTGAAGACCTCCATGCTTGTTATTAAGGAGCTCGCTTGAAACCCTTCCTGTGGCTGATTTTTATTATATGCAGCAATACCATGATATTGCAGTATATAGTACAGTATAAGCTATTAGAAGATCGCAGGTTCAAATCCCCTATGGGGACTAACAATTACAGTGAAAAGTTTAAAAAAAATGTTTTAAAAAATATGAAAAAATAAATAAATAAAAGTTAAAATCATCACACTTTTCCCCAATTAAAAATAAAGATAATTAAAAAAATTTAAAAAATAAACATGGTATCGCCGCATTCAGAAAAATCCGATCTATGAAAAGATAAAAATAATTAACCTGATTGGTAAACACCATAAACATAAAAAATGAAAGAATGACAAAATTACGCTTTTTTGGATGCTAGAATACCACAAAAAATGCACTACACTGCACTTGCAATTTTTTCCAATTTTCCAGTACATTATGTGGTAAAATGAATGGTGTCATACAACTTATCCCGCAAAAAACAAGCTCTCATACGTCTATGTGGACAGAAAAATTAGAAAGTTATGGCTTTGAGAAGAAGAGGAGGAAAAAACGAAAGCACAAAAACAGAAATTAGCCACGTCGGGAAGGGGTTAAAAAGAAAACATGCTTGTATACGATCAAACAGCATGCGTAACACTTTCTAAAAGTATAAAAAGGTTCTGTGGTCAGATGAAACCCAACTCTTCCCATCACTCCAAGAGTACCATTCCCACAGTAAAGAATGGTGGCAGTATCATGCGGTGTGGTTGCTTTCTTTGACTTTTCTTGAAGAAAACCTGGATGAGTCTGCCATGGATTTGAGATTGGGTTTACCCTTCTGCAGAGCAATGACCCAAAGAATACCACTAAAGCTACACTGGAGTGGATTATGGGAAACATCTAAATGTCTTGGAATGTCATAGTCAAAACCCAGATATTAATCTAATCGAGAATCTGGGGCATGATCTGAGGACACAAAACCAACCCACTGAATTTAAGTTAGAGCGACTTTGTTTAGAAGAAAGGTCATAAATTCCAGTGTCTAAATGTGCTTCACTAATAGAGACAAGCACCCAAAAGACTTGCATCTGTAATTGCAGCAAAAGGTGGCTCTGCAAAGTATTGACTTTCAGGGGGTGTAAAAACAATGCCAAAAATCCGATACAAAGCATTTTATATATATAGCTAACAGAAGTTGTAACTAAATTCTTACCTAACTGTATAGTCTGAATGTGTGCTTAGAAGACTAAACAGTTTCCATGTTTCCTCCTCCGGATGCTTCAATCACAACACTGACCCTAAAAATTTTGTGCTGAGAACTATATTTTATTGTATAATTTCAGCATGCACTATGCATATCATTAAGATCCTGTTCCCACTGCTTTATACAGTGTGTCCAGAGTTTCCTTCAAAATATCAGAAAAAAAACAGGATTAAAAAGGAACCTCCAACAGAGCGATGAACTGCAATGGAGTTCAGTTGGACTCTTTTATTTTTCTGATGTTGTCTGCCTTTCCCGATGTTGTCTAAAAAAGACTAACATTGTGGCAAAAAAGTCTATGGTTCCATCAGATGCTATATTTGGGGGATGTACAGTGCGGTAAATAAGTATTTGATATACTGCTTATTTTGCAAGTTTTCCCACCTACAATGATTAGAGAGGTCTTATTGTAGGTACACTTCAACTGTGAGAGACAGAATCTTAAAAAGAAATCCAGAATTCTAAGAATCACATTCTATGATTTTTACATAATTAATTTGCATTTTATTGTGTAAAATAAGTATTTTATACAATAAAAAAACAGAACTTAATATTTGGTACAGAAACCTTTGCTTGCAATTACAGAAGTCAGACCTTTCCTGTTTGCACACACTGCAGCAGGGATTTTGACCCACTCCTCCATACAGATCTTCTCCAGATCTTTCATGTTTCGGGTCTGTCGCTGGACAACATTGAGTTTCAGCTCCCTCCAAAGATTTTCTATTGGATTCAGGTCGGGAGCCTGGCTAGGCCACTCCATTAACTTGAAATGCTTCTTATGGAGCCACTCCTTAGTTGTTCTGGCTGTGTGTTTCAGGAGGACCCAACCATGACCCATCTTCAATGCTCTTACTGAGGGAAGGAGGTTGTTGGCCGAAATCTTGTGATACATGACGCCATACTCCCTTCAATACAGTCGTCATGTCCCTTTTGCAGAAAAGCATCCCCAAAGTATGATGTTTCCTCCACCATGCTTCACGGTTGGGACGGTGTTCTTGGGGTTGTACTCATCCTTCTTCTTCCTGCAAACACGGCGAGAATATTGATACCAAAAAGTTCTATTTTGGTCTCATCTGACCACATGATCTTTTCCCATGCCTCCTCTGGATTATCTAGATGGTCATTGGAAAACTTCAAACAGGCCTGAACGTGTGCTGACATGAGCAGGGGGACCTTGCGTGTCCTGCAGGAGTTTAATCCATGATAGCTTAGTGTGTTACTAACGGTAATGTTTGATACTGTGGTCCCAACTCTCTTCAGGTCATTGACCAGGTCCTCCCGTGTCGTTCTGGGCTGATTCCTGACCTTTCTCAGAATCATCCCTACCCCACGAGGCGAGACCTTGCAAGGAGCCCCAGATCGAGAAAGATTGACACTCATCTTGTGTTTCGTCCATTTTCTAATAATTGTGCCAACAGTTGTTGCCTTTTTACCAAGCTTCTTGTCTATTGTCCTGTAGACTATCCCAGTCTTGTTAAGAATTATTGCTGTTTGATAGGTGATCAAATACTCATTTCATGCAATAAAATGCAATTTAATTATTTAAAAATCATACAATGTGATTTTCTGGTTTCTATTTTTAGATTCCGTCTCTCACAGTTGAAGTGTACCTATGATAAAAATTACAGACCTCTCCATTCTTTGTAGGTGGGAGAACTTGCAAAATATTGGTAGTGTATCAAATATTCATTTTCCCCACTGTAGATGGAAGCATTATTCAAAAGCAGTGTGAACAGGGCCTAAAGCAGCAATTCAAGCAACATTGATAGGTGGTATCAATAAGTCATGTTGGAATTAGGTATTTACCATTTTTTTCGTACCACAAGACACACTTTTTCCCTCCAAATTTGGGAGGAAAATGGGGGGTTGAGTCTTATGATCCGAACGTAGCTTGCTGGGGAGTTGTGGTGGTGGTGGAGCGGGGTGGCAGGAAGCAGGGTCCCTCCCTCAGGAACCAGGAAGTCAGGCAGAGCAAAGTGCATTGCTTTTTCAGCGGCCATCTCCTGAAGCCGTGATTTGCAGGGAAATGGGAGAATGGGATCTCGGTGGCCATTTCCCTGAGTCCTTGGCTTCAGGAAGATGGCCGGTGAGCTGCCAGTATGCCCATGAGCCTGTTCGGGTGGCCATTTCCCTGTAGATTTCAGCTTCAGGAAGATGGCCGCGGCTGCCGGAAAAGCAATGCACTGCACTTTGCTCTGCCTGACTGCCGACACTGGTGTCTGCTGCCGCTGAGTTTCTGAGGAAGGGACTCTGCTCCCTGAGATCCCACACGACCACCACCGCAACCACCCGCTGCTGGGGCACCCCCTTCTCCCACCCAGAGCCCTCAGCATTGCTCCACTACTGCCGCCGCCGGCTTCCTGAGGGACCATGCCTCCTGTTACCCCCGCTCCAACGCCCCCCCAGGTAAGATACCTTTAAAATGGACTCCCATCTCATAATTTTTTTTTTACCTATTTTCCATCCCAAAATTTGGGGTGCGTCTTGTGCGTCTTATAGTCTGAAAAATACGGTACATAAGGGATAGTTCAATGTATACTCCACGAAGACGGGAGTCTGAAATGGTTTAAGATGCCGCGGACACTAAGAAATATCTAAGTTTCCTGGTGTTAGAGTACAATCACACACTGTAAAATCCTGCCTATAAATTTGATGTATTACCATTAGTGTTGAGCGAGCACTAAAATGCTCGGGTGCTCGACCCGAGCAACGAGCCCAATGTTATTCTAGGTAACTTTATTAAACATGTACTGTAGACAAATCACACATATCCTCACAAAAAAATCCCACTGAAAAAATACTGTAAATATGCAGCAAAAGCGCAGCAATGCCTGCATTTAGAGCCCAAGTTTTTACTGGTAAGAGAGGAGGTTTTGGCTGCAGAAAAAACACTGCAAAAAACCTGTGTAAGAACATAACCTTATACATCAGTATTTTTGATCAATATTTCATTATTTGTAAGCTGAAACTAGGAGTGGCTCCATAACACAGAAGTGGGGAGAATCTTTGAATTAATGTTTTTCTCTCTATTTGGGTTCCACTCCAGATTTATATGCAATTATGGACCAAATACTGAAAAGTGAATAAGGCCCTAGTGTGCAGTTGACATATAAATGCTCTGCAACCGAAAGCATTCCAGATTCTTTTGACAAGTGCTAACAAGCACAAGAGTGACAGCTTATCTTGTATTGTATAATCTGATTAATTTTCTGTCTATTCATGTTAGGCCTCATTCACATGTCTGTGTTTAAACATGTACATTAAAAAATGATACCAGTGTCATCAGGGTTTTGGATCAGTATGTCACCAGTGTGTGGTCCATGCGTCTGTTTTCATGGATGGATAAATACATTATAAAGCTTCTCCTATCATTTGCAATGATCAATACGGACAGCACATGGAGTGTGCACTGATGCCATCTGTGTGCTGTACATCTTTTTCATGGACTCATACACTTGTATTGGCGCTTTTCATTCGTGATACTGGAAAAAAATGGACTCCGTGAGTTTGGCACGGAGAAACAGTCTGGCAAAAAACAAGTATATGTGAATAACACCATAGATTATAATGAGAATGTGCTGTATCCATGAAGAAACACATATGTGAATGAAACCTTAAAGTTATTAGTGTTGATCGGGCACTAAAATGCTCGGGTGCTGGAAGCTCAGGCCGAGCTCACCGTGATACTCGGGTGCTCGACCCAAGCAACGAGCCCAACGTTTGTCTATGGGAGACCCGAGCATTTTTGCGGCGGCACCCCCGGCAGTCTGTAGAAAGCCTAAAAAGTGCCCAAAACGATAGTGACAGTGCTCAAATGACATGGGGACAGCATGGGGATCGCCCCAGGAAGCATTTCTGACCCCCAGGTCACTGCTGTCAACAACGGGTTTTCATAAACGGTCCCCAGCCGCCCATATTTGTACCGGTGCGCCTTATACTCAAGCGCGCATACCAAAGTATTACCTGTGCCCTCCCCAGTGCATTTAGTGGGAAGGACAGCCTAACCACAAACACGTGGACAAGTGAATGTGGCCAGGGATGGTCCATCTCACTGACGCCTTCACACTGGGTTAATATTGTGGAAGCCAGGACACAGTTGGACACTGGGATGCAACACGTCCTCCAGACATAGAGGATTGCGGGTACTGGGTCAATCAGGCTTCAACACAAAGTTCAGAAGGTAGACAGCAGCAGTGGTCGGCCTCCTACACAACGAGTAAATTATTAATGATCATGAGGCCATCCATCTCCTTAGCTTTCGGTTCCTTGGAATGCAAGCGCATGTATGTAGTAGCGGCTAGGCCTGAGGTGGTCAGCGTTTTGGCGCATATCCTACCTCCTCCGAGGATTGCTGGATGTTTTCCTGCTACTATCCCAGTTCTATGACTCCCGTTAAAACAAAGCTTCAGGTGATGAATGATGGATGAGGTGGTGGCAAAGGATAAAGACCAGGAGGAACAGGGACCATTCACATCAATATCAGGCCAGTCAACCACACATGTCTTGTAGGATATGTTTCTGTACCAAAAGGACCTGTTCGGCTACACAGTTATAGGGCATACAGTGAGTGCAATGCCTGCCAACAATTTCGAGGCACTCCAATGCCCCTTGGAAGTGACATGGAGGTCAGAGGGCCTTAACTAAACCATTATTTCCATTTATAGCAACTGGGTCTCCTGTACACTGCTGGCCTAAGCAGTGAATGGAAGGCTTTCCAAAAATTATGAGGAACTGCAATGCCCCTTGAAACAGACGTGGATTACAGCGTACTAAAAACCTTCTACCCATTATTGGGGAGTGGGTCTCCCTTAGTGTTTGCCTATGCATTGAAAAGCAAAAGCTGACTAAAATTAGGAGGAAATGCAATGCCCGTTGGAAGAGTCGTGGAGGTTAGAGTTAATTAAAAACAACATTTCAATGCCCCTTGGAAGAGCTGTGGAGTTCAGAGTGGTTTAACAAGACGGTTTTAATGCCCCTTGGAAGAGTGGTGGAGGTCGCAGTGGAATAAAAAGACAATATCAATGCCCCTTGGAAGAGTGGTGTAGGTCGCAGTAGCTTAACAAGATGGTTTTAATGCCCCTTGGAAGAGACGTGGAGGTCACAGTAGGTTAACAAGACGGTTTTAATGCCCCTTGGAAGAGACGTGGAGGTCACAGTAGCTTAACAAGACGGTTTTAATTCCCCACGAAAGAGACGTGGAGGTCACAGTAGCTTAAAAAGACGGTTTTAATGCCCCTTGGAGGAGTGGTGGAGGTCACAGTGGAATAAAAAGACAATATCAATGCCCCTTGGAAGAGTGGTGGAGGTCGCAGTAGCTCAACAAGACAGTTTTAATGCCCCTTGGAAGAGACGTGGAGGTCACAGTAGCTTAACAAGACGGTTTTAATGCCCCTTGGAAGAGTGGTGGAGGTTACAGTGGAATAAAAAGACAATATCCATGCCCCTTGGAAGAGACGTGGAGGTCACAGTAGCTTAACAAGCCAGCTTTAATGCCCCTTGGAAGATTGATGGAGGTCACAGTGGAATAAAAAGACAATATCAATGCCCCTTGGAAGAGTGGTGGAAGTCGCAGTGGAATAAAAAGACAATATCAATGCCCCGTGGAAGAGACGTGGAGGTCACAGTAGCTTAACAAGACGGTTTTAATGCCCCTTGGAAGAGACGTGGAGGTCACAGTAGCTTAAAAAGACGGTTTTAATGCCCCTTGGAGGAGTGGTGGAGGTCACAGTGGAATAAAAAGACAATATCAATGCCCCTTGGAAGAGTGGTGGAGGTCGCAGTAGCTCAACAAGACAGTTTTAATGCCCCTTGAAAGAGACGTGGAGGTCACAGTAGCTTAACAAGACGGTTTTAATGCCTCTTGGAAGAGTGGTGGAGGTTACAGTGGAATAAAAAGACAATATCCATGCCCCTTGGAAGAGACGTGGAGGTCACAGTAGCTTAACAAGCCAGCTTTAATGCCCCTTGGAAGATTGATGGAGGTCACAGTGGAATAAAAAGACAATATCAATGCCCCTTGGAAGAGTGGTGGAAGTCGCAGTGGAATAAAAAGACAATATCAATGCCCCGTGGAAGAGACGTGGAGGTCACAGTAGCTTAACAAGACGGTTTTAATGCCCCTTGGAAGAGACGTGGAGGTCACAGTAGCTTAACAAGACTGTTTTAATGCCCCTTGAAAGAGTGGTGGAGGTTACAGTGGAATAAAAAGACAATATCAATGCCCCTTGGAAGAGTGGTGGAGGTCGCAGTGGAATAAAAAGACAATATCAATGCCCCGTGGAAGAGACGTGGAGGTCACAGTAGCTTAACAAGACGGTTTTAATGCCCCCTGGAAGAGACGTGGAGGTCACAGTAGCTTGACAAGACGGTTTTAATGCCCCTTGGAAGAGTGGTGGAGGTTACAGTGGAATAAAAAGACAATATCAATGCCCCTTGGAAGAGACGTGGAGGTCACAGTAGCTTAACAAGACGGTTTTAATGCCCCTTGGAAGAGTGGTGGAGGTCGCAGTGGAATAAAAAGACAACATCAATGCCCCTTGGAAGAGTGGTGGGGATTACAGTGGAATAAAAAGACAATATCAATGCCCCGTGGAAGAGACGTGGAGGTCAGAGTAGCTTAACAAGACGGTTTTAATGCCCCTTGGAAGAGACATGGAGGTCACAGTAGCTTAACAAGATGGTTTTAATGCCCCTTGAAAGAGTGGTGGAGGTTACAGTGGAATAAAAAGACAACATCAATGCCCCTTGGAAGAGTGGTGGAGGTCGCAGTGCTTAACAAGATGGTTTTAATGCCCCTTGAAAGAGACGTGGAGGTGGCAGTAGCTTAACAAGGTTGTTTTAATGCCCCTTGGAAGAGTGGTGGAGGTTACAGTGGAATAAAAAGACAATATCAATGCCCCTTGGAAGAGTGGTGGAGGTCGCAGTAGCTTAACAAGACGGTTTTAATGCTCCTTGGAAGAGACGTGGAGGTCACAGTAGCTTAACAAGACGATTTTAATGCCCCTTGGAAGAGACGTGGAGGTCAGAGTGGTTTAACAAGATGGTTTTAATGCCCTTTGGAAGTGACGTGGAGGTCAGAGTGGTTTAACAAGATGGTTTTAATGCCCCTTGGAAGAGACGTGGAGGTTACAGTGGGCTAAAAAGACAATATCAATGCCTCGTGGAAGAGACGTGGAGGTCACAGTAGCTTAACAAGACAATTTTAATGCCCCTTACAAGAGCCATGCAGGACAGCATATTAAAAACATTATTTCCATTATTGAGTCTTTGCCTATGCCTTCCAAGCAAAAGCTGCCAAAAATTAGGACGGAGGAACTTGCAAAGCTGGCAACACGGACCACGGTCACCCTGGTGGTATAGTGGTGGTGGAGGCTGAGGACAAGAAGAAGAGCAAAAAGCAGCCGAAATGAGGAAGCGTATACCCATGTGTGGGTGTGAAGCGGTGCATGGGAATACACCTCCCGAAACAACACAGTGGATTTGACTTTATATTACTCTGCTGTCATTTGGTGGTGATGAGAAGTCTGGCCCAATCCAGCCCTTGTTCATTTTGATAAGGGTCAGCTTGCCAGCATTGTCAGTTGACAGGCGAGTGCGCTTATCAGTTATAATTTCCCCCAGCGGCACTAAAAACACGCTCTGATAACACGCTAGCGGCAGGGCAGGCCAGGACCTCAAGGCGTACAGAGCGAGTTCATTCCAAGTGTCCAGCTTGGATACCCAATAATTAAAAGGTACAGAGGAATCACTCAGGACGCTGATACGGTCGGCAAGGTACTCCCTCACCATCTTTTGAAACTTTCCACTCCTTGTGAGAGTACCCCGGGCCTGTAAGCTGGGTGGATCTCAGAAAACTGTCCAAGAACGTTGACAGTGTTCCCCTGCCTCTGCTGGATTGGAGTTGCGTCTCTCTCGCCTGTACGCCTTGGTTGGTCAACGAACTGTGACCTCTGCCGCTAGCGTGTTCAGATGAGAATTTTTTTAACAGTTCTGCAGCAAGGGCCATCTGGTACTGCCCCATTTTTGTAGACCTCTCCACCTCAGGAATAAGAGAGTGAAAGTTCCCCTTGTAGCGGGGGTCTAAAAGTGTCACCAACCAGTAATGACTGTCACCCAACATTTTGACAACGCGAGGGTCACGGTTAAGGCAGCGTAACATAAAGTCAGCCATGCGTGCCAGACTGGTAACGGGCAAGACTTCTGTGTCCTCACCAAGATGACGACTGACCATGCTCTCCTCCTCCTCCTCCTCCCCCCTGTCCTCAGGCCACCCACGCTGAGCCGACGGTATGACAGTTGTACAGGTACTACCGTCTACAGCGCATGATACCAGCTCCTGTTCTTCCCCCTCCTCCTCCTTCTCCTCTCCCTCATTGTTCCCCAATGCACGTTGGGATGAGATGAGGCTGGGCTGTGTGTAATTGCCCGCTATGGCTTCTTGATCCATCTCATCATACTCTGGCTGCAATGCCTCCTCTTTAATTCTCTGCAGAGAGCGTTGCAAAAGACAGACAAGTGGGATGCTGACGCTAATGACGGCGTCATCGCTAGTGTTGAGCCACCCCGGTAGTGTTCGAGTTCGGTTCGGTTCGTCGAACACCTTCGAACACCGTTAAAACCAAGGTTTCCAAAAGCTGACATACTGCTCAGAAGACGCAACTAACACATGGTGGAGGCAGCTCTAAGCTTTTTAATTTAAATTGTCTCTCTAATTTGAATGAATACACTTTAAATCTTTTTACAAGGATCTATTGGAGGGCAAGTCTCATGCCAGCAGTCGCGTAATTCCAGCTCCAGTAGCGTCCACTAAAGCTGCTGCAGTTAAAAGCTTTTATAAGGATCGAGCTCGGCGGTCCACCGCAAGGCGTCCTACCGCCAGTCCCAGCCCCTATGCCTTGGGGTGTCTCCCCGATGCTCTTCACTGAGTGTCCCGGGGGCCTGAACCATTTCCTTTGAAAAAATTAAGTGTCCAAACTACAGGTGGTGTAGCTTGCTTAACAGCTGGGATAATCCGCTGACTAGCAGACACTGCTACTAGGCACAAAGTATTTCCTGGGCTAGATGCAGTTAAAAATTTGTAATTAGATACTCTCGTTGGATGCTGAGAAAGCACTCCATGGAGTCTCCTGGCACGCCATATATTATTCCCTTAAAAAGCTTGGGGTAGGGGTCTAGAGGACGCTTTTATAGGCAAAATCACGGCCCTGTATCGCAATACGTCACCTAGGCTGTAGATAAATGGAACATTTTCATCACCTTTCATAATCACCAATGGGACAAGGCAGGGATGTCCTCTGTCCCCTCTCTTATACATCCTAGTGACGGAGCACCTGCTCTCATCAATTCGCCATAACCCCAATATTAGGTGGATTGAGGTGGGAGGCACCGAGTACAAGTGCTCTGCATTTGCTGATGATGTCCTAGTATATATCACTCAATCACATATATCCATCCCTGATGTTATGGCTGAAATAGATCACTTTGTTACATGGTCAAATTTTAAAATCAATGCCGTGAAGTCTGAGGCCCTCGATGTCTCCCTCCCCAAATCCATACAGGATTCCATCCAGTCCAACTTTCCCTTTGCCTGGCCCTCACAGGGTATCAAATACTTAGGAATTCCTATTCATAGAGACCTCTCCCGTCTATGTTATCTTAATTTTGGGCCCTTTATTGAACAACTCCATACAGACTACGGTTGGCAAGTTAGAACTGTAAGATTCACTACGTGAACCACTGGTGTTTTGTGGAAAAGCACATGTACACTGTGTTCCAAATTATTATGCAAAAAGTGTTTAGGAGTGATAAGGGAAGAATTTGTTTGTTTGTCAGTTAAACTCATTGATGGTGATGTGTGTCAGGGCTCTTTATATCACTGTAAGCAATTGCAGACACCTGTGCTAATTAGTTTGGCAGGTGTGTCCAATGAAAGGCAAGACTACTTAAGAAGGCTGTCCCGCATTATTAAGCAGCCTACATTTTCTGCCAAAATGGGAAAGAAAAAGGATGTGTCGGCTGCTGAGAAGCAACAAATTGTGGAGTGTTTAGGTCAAGGCATGACTACAATCAATATTGCCAAGACACTTCATCCTGATCATCGCACAATCAAGAAGTATGTAGCTGATTCACAGTACACACGTGTGCGTGCTGATAAGGGAAAATTGAGGACTCTTTCCTCCAGGCAATTACGTCAGGTTAAAAGAGCAGCGGCAAAAAAGCCTTGTCATAGCAGCAGACAAGTTTTTGAAGCTGCTGGTGCCTCCAACGTCCCCCGAACAACAAGATGCAGAGTCCTTCTGTCGACCTCCTCTATCCACTGCACACAAGCAGAAACGGCTCCAGTGGGCCAAACAATACATGAAGACTGACTTCAAAACTGTTTTGTTCACCGATGAGTGCAGTGCAACGCTCGATGGTCCAGATGGATGGAGTGGAGGATGGCTGGTTGATGGACACCCCACGCAAACATGGCTACAGCGCCAACAAGGAGGAGGTGGAGTAATGTTTTGGGCTGGAATCATGGGGAGAGAGATTGTCGGCCCCTTTAGGATCCCTGAAGGGGTAAAGATGAACTCCATAATGTATGTGGAGTTTCTCAAACAGCACTTCCTGCCATGGTTCAAGAAGAAGAACCGTGTATTCCACAGCAAGATCATTTTCATGCATGATAATGCACCGTCTCATGCTGCACATCACACATCTGGATCTCTGGCTGATATGGGCATAAAAGGGGACAAACTTGTGGTGTGGCACCCATGCTCCCCTGACCTCAACCCCATTCAGAACCTCTGGAGCATCATCAAAAGGAGTGTCTATGATGGCGGGAGGCAGTTCACATCTAAGCAACAGCTGTGGGAGGGTATTCTGTCCTCATGCAAAACAATTGAAGCAGAAACCATCCAAAACCTGACAAATTCAATGGACGAGAGAGTTCAGAAGCTCCTTTCGAACAAGCAGTCCTATGTGCAAATGTAACATCACCTAGAATACAGTTTTGAGTTGAAAACTGTTTGATTTCAGTTTCTAATAACCTGCTAATGCTTATAATTTCAAAAATTACCATTTTTTGTTCTTTATTGAAATGAAAAGGTTGATCGAAGAGTGTGGGGGATCTAAGAGTGTGGCAACCCAGTAGTCAGGATTACTTCGAATTCTGACAATCTGAGGGTCATGTTGCAGGTAGTGCAGCAAGAAGGCACTCATGTGTCTTGCGCATCTAGGAGACCCAAAATTATTTCCGGGCTAGATGCAGCTAAAAATTATTATTAATTTGAAAGCTGGTGGAGCTTAGTATAGATGGCCTAATAGAATCAGTACTGCAAACTGCTACAAAGCCCAAATTATTTTCCAGCCAAGATACAGATAAACATGATTAGTAATTTTAAATCTGGTGGAGCTTAGTATAGATGGCCTAATAGAATCAGTACTGCAAACTGCTACAAAGCCCAAATTATTTTCCAGCCAAGATACAGATAAACATGATTAGTAATTTTAAATCTGGTGGAGTTTAGTATAGATGGCCTAATAGAATCAGTACTGCACACTGCTACAAGTCCCAAATTATTTTCCAGCCAAGATACAGATAAACATGATTAGTAATTTTAAAGCTTAAAATAGTTGGTGAGGTGATTTTAACAAATCATCAAGCTTTTACTCTCCCCAGGATGACACAGGGGTAGAAATGTCATTTCGGATCCATGATTTGTTCATCTTTATGAACGTGAGTCTGTCTACATTATCAGTGGAGAGCCACGTGCGCTTATCTGTCAGCACACCACCAGCAGCGCTGAACACACATTTAGACAGAACGCTGGCTGCAGGGCATGACAAGATCTCCAAGGCGTAAGTGGCAAGCTCCGGACATTTATCCAGATTGGAAGCCCAAAAAGAGCAAGGGTCCAGTGACAAAGTCATGGCTTCAATGTTTACTTGGAGATACTCCTGTACCATCGTCTCTAGGCGTTGACTATGTGTCAGACTTCTTGTCTCCTGTGGCCTTGCAAAGGATGGGCTAAAAAAGTGGTGAAATGATTCCGCAAAATTGATGTTACCAGCAGATACTGTGTTTCTGTTACGGTTTGAGTGCTGAACACTCGATGGTCCCACGGTTGGCAAGTTGGAACTATGAGATTCACTACATGCACCACTGGTGTTTTGTGGAAAAGCACATGTAAGATTCTGCAACAGTCTCTGCTGATACTCCTGCTTGCGTGCATCCCTTTCTATGGCAGGAATAATTTCTGAAAATTTACTTTTGTACCGGGGATCTAACAGTGTGGCAACCCAGTAGTCAGGATTATTTCTAATTCTCACAATTCGAGGGTCATGTTGCAGGTAGTGCAGCAAGAAGGCACTCATGTGTCTTGCGCATCCAGGAGCACCAAGTCACTGTTGTGTTGGTGGCGAGGTAACAATCATGCTTCCTTCCTCTGTCCTCTCCCCCCAACCTCGCACAACAGAAATGTGATCAAGGTCTCCCTCATCTGGTGAGTCGTCCATCAGTTCGTCCTCCACTTCTTCCTGGGATCCTGCACCTTCCTCACTAGTTTGGCTGCTACCATGCGTCCTGGTAAAACCATCTCCCCCACCCTCACATGCCTGCCGCCTTGGTGCTGCCGACCGTCTGGACCTTGCAGATGTTAGCCCTTCCGCGTACAACTCCTCCTCCTCTACTTCCTCCACCTCCTCTTGTGCCACCACCTGACTCCGAATTCTGTTTAACATGTGCTCCAGCATGTAAATCACTGGAATAGTCATGCTGATAATGGCATCGTCAGCACTAAACATCTTCGTCGCCATTTCAAAACAGTGCAGAAGGGTGCATAGGTCCCTGATCAGAGACCACTCCTCCAGGGTGATTTGCCCAACCTCTGGATCTCGTTGGCCCAGGCTATACGTCAGAACGTATTGCACCAGGGCTTGTCGGTGCTGCCACAGTCGCTGCAACATGTGCAGAGTTGAATTCCACCGGGTAGGCACATCGCATTTTAGCCGGTGAAGTGGCAGGCCCAACGACTTCTGTAGAGATGTAAGTCGCTAAGCTGCGGGATGTGAACGGCGGAAGTGAGCACACAGCGACCGTGCCCTCTGCAGAAGGCCATCTAGTCCGGGATAGTGGGCTAAAAATTGCTGGACAACCAGGTACAACACGTGAGCCATACAAGGCACGTGGGTGACATTGCCCCGGCGAATGGCTGCACCCTGGTTTGCAGCATTGTTGCACACGGTCTTCCCTGGTTTCAGGTCCAGTGGAGACAACCATTCATGAAACTGGTTCTCCAGAGCTGACCACAACTCCTCAGCTGTGTGACTGACATTTCCCAGACATTTCAAAGTAAAAACCGCCTGATGACGTTGAGCCCTGCTGCCAGCATAGTAAGGAGGTGTGCAGGATCCCTTCTGCGCAGTTAGAAAGCTTGTGGCATGACCAGACAGGCTTTGGGTGCAGGTGGAGGACCGAGAGGAGGTTGAGGAGGCAGAAGCAGTGGAGGAACTTTGAGATAAAGAGGATTGACGCACAACTCGTGGGGACGGCAAGACTTGGATAGCAGCCCCTTGACCTGCTGTCACCATAGTTACCCAGTGCCCAGTCAGCGACATGTAACAACCCTGTCCATGCCTACTCGTCCAATTGTCTGTGGTGAAATGCACCCTGTCACACACAGAGTTTCTCAAAGAAGTGGTGATGTTGTGTGGGACATGCTGGTGGAGCGCAGGCACACCTTTCTTTGAGAAGTAGTGCCGACTGGGCATCTGGTACTGGGGCATTGCGATGGACATAAGGTCTCGAAAATCCTCTGTGTCCACCAGGCGGAAAGGAAGCATTTCTGTAGCGAAGAGCTTGCAGATGGTGAAATTCAGCCTTTTAGCTTTCTCATGGCTAGGAGTAAATGGTCTTTTTCTTGTCCACATCTGAGGGACCGGGGGCTGGCTGTTGTGCTTAGACGGGGTTGAGAAGGGTGTCCCCGACAAACTGCCAGTCTGTGAGGAAGATGCAGGCGGACATGTTAGGTTGCCTTGATCCAAAGGTGGTGCTATCGATGTCGGACAGCGCTGAACACCAGCTGGTGTTTCCACCTCCAAAGAAAATGATGACCTGCCAATCACGCTGGCTGTTGCGGGTAAAGAGGTGGCAGGTCTGCGTCCCAAAACAGATGTGACTGCTATCCCCCCAGTCACAGAGGATGAAGAGGCCGCGGATGCACAAGATGTGGCAGACGGTGGTTGGCCCGGCCGGCTAGGCCGCATTGTAGCTCAGTGAGCTTCCCACTGCAACTTATGCTTCATTGACATGTGTCGGTTCATGCATGAAGTACTCAAACTATGTATTTTTTGGCCTCTACTTAGCTTTTGCTGACAAATGTTACAGATAACACGAGTTGGGTCATCTTTATCGATCTGAAAAAATGCCCAGGCTATGCAAGGCTTAGCACCCATGCGACCTGGAGAGCCACCACGACTTGTGGTCAGAGGCAGAGTTGTGTTTGAGGATGTGTAACATACCTGGCGGCGTCCTTGCATAGTGGTCCATCTCCCACTGTGCAAGAGCGCGCACTTGATCTCCTGTCCAGAATGTCTCTCTGGCTTCCCTCCATGCTGTCTGTTTGTGTCTGTTTCTGCTGCTTAAGGGCGGCGCCCGATCACTTCCTGCTTTTTGTACCTGCTGTGGGTCACACCCCTTGTGCGTCCTCAGCCTATTGCTGTCTGTCACCTGGTATATAGCTCAGCTGCGCCCATCTATCCCTGCCTGAGCATAGTGTTTCTTTCAGTGTGTGCTTGCACTCTGTAGGTGCCAGGTCCCGTTCTGTGTTCTCTTTTCTGCCTATCCTGGAGGCTGTATTTCCAGGCCTGTCTGAACATGCTCCTAGCCTGTTCTTCCTGCCTTCTAGGGGCCGATTACCTAGACCTGTTCCTGTATCTTGTCTGACCTGTCTGAACACGCTCCTAGCCTGTTCCTCCTGCCTTCTAGGGGCCGATTACCTAGACCTGTTCCTGTATCTTGTCTGACCTGTCTGAACATGCTCCTAGCCTGTTCCTCCTGCCTTCTAGGGGCCGATTACCTAGACCTGTTCCTGTATCTTGTCTGACCTGTCTGAACACGCTCCTAGCCTGTTCCTCTCGCCTTCTAGGGGCTGATTTCCTAGACCCGCTTCTGTATCTTGTCTGTCCTGTCTGAACTCGCTCCTTGCCTGTTCGTCCTGCCTCTCTGGGGGCCGTATTCCCAGACCCGCTCCTGTATCCCGCTGCAGTGTCGGTCTCCTCCGTACACTCAGTTCCAGTCTGAACTCTCTCCTATCCTTTACCTGTTTTGCCTCTATGTCCGTTCCCTTCCTTTTTCTGCAGAGTCTGAACTCGTACCTAACTCCTGCTTGTTGTCTCTGTACTCCCGTTTGTGAGTTTGTGGTCCACTCGCTACTTCACTGCAAGTACCCTGTGGGTGTCTGGCTCTGCCTTTCCCTTCCTGTCTGTTCCGTGTGAACAGAGCCCTGTCCCCCCTACTCAGCCTAGCCTGCTCTGACTCCTTTGCTCGCTGCTCCGGCAGTCCTGTCCTGCCCTGCTTCTGCCCGCTGCTCCGGCAGTCCTGTCCTGTCCTGCCCTGCTTCTGCCCGCTGCTCCGGCAGTCCTGTCCTGTCCTGCCCTGCTTCTGCCCGCTGCTCCGGCAGTCCTGTCCTGTTCTGCCCTGCTTCTGCCCGCTGCTCCGGCAGTCCTGTCCTGCCCTGCTTCTGCCCGCTGCTCCGGCAGTCCTGTCCTGCCCTGCTTCTGCCCGCTGCTCCGGCAGTCCTGTCCTGCCCTGCTTCTGCCCGCTGCTCCGGCAGTCCTGTCCTGCCCTGCTTCTGCCCGCTGCTCCGGCAGTCCTGTCCTGCCCTGCTTCTGCCCGCTGCTCCGGCAGTCCTGTCCTGCCCTGCTTCTGTCCGCTGCTCCGGCAGTCCTGTCCTGCCCTGCTTCTGTCCGCTGCTCCGGCAGTCCTGTCCTGCCCTGCTTCTGTCCGCTGCTCCGGCAGTCCTGTCCTGCCCTGCTTCTGCCTGCTGCTCCGGCAGTCCTGTCCTGCCCTGCTTGTGCTCGCTGCTCCTGCAGCCCTGTCCTGCTCTGTTCTTGCCCACCGCTTCGGGCGTTCCCTCTCTGCTGTGGTTGTCTACCGCATCTGCGGTTCTGTGACCCAGTCTGTACTGGGTCTTAACCTTTCTGTGCTCCAGCCCGTCCTTTCGGCCAGTACCTCCCTGCCTGCATACTCGCCTGTATCCACCCATCTGCATACCTGCCGTGTTTGCTTATATCCACCAGTCTGTGCCAGCCTAACCTGCCTGTTCCTGAGTCCCAGTGTGTACTGGGTCCTATCCCGCCTGTGTTCCTACCTGCTAGTGCCTCCCTGTCTGCACTCTAGCTGTGCTTGCCTGTACCCCTCTACCTGTATTGTTCCTGAGTCCCAGTGTGTACTGGGTCCTATCCCGCCTGTGTTCCTACCTGCTAGTGCCTCCCTGTCTGCACTCTAGCTGCGCTTGCCTTTACCCGCCTGCCTGCATACCAGTCGTGCCTGCCTATACCCTCCAGTCTGTGCGCCAGCCTAACCAGCCTGATCCAGTAATCCCTGTGTGGGTCAACCCCCGTGTCCGGAGTTTGACCTGGAGTAGCACCTGGTCCCTCTGCCCGGTTTCTCCCTGGTGCACTGGCGTCGTATGCCGTCGTGCCATCTTGGTCGGATCGGCCAGATACTTAGTCACGCCCCTCCAGGCACTCTCCGGTTCATGGTCCAGTGGAATCACTACAATCACACGCACACGCCGCTCAGCCCGGGCGTGTGCATAACAGCATGCTCAGGCCATGGTTCCTGTTGAGCCCCACGGCCTTCGCTCTCTGAGAAGTTTTCCAGCGAATACATGCATTAAAATAAATAAATAATTTTTTTTTTCCTTTAGCTGAGTTCCAGGCGAATTACGCACCCGTCCAGATGGATCTATCTGCTCTCGTTCCCGCGGATCCGCTACGTTATTATGGGGATCCTAGACAAAGTCGTGCATTTGTGGAGCAATGCATGCTACACTTCAAGTTCTACCCTCTATGTTTTCCCACCGATCGGGTTAAGGTGGCATTCATTATGTCTTACCTGGCGGGTGATGCCTTGGAATGGATCAACCCCCTATATGAACACAGGATCCGATCCTCCTGGACCTAATGGCCTTCCTGGTGGCCTTTCTAATGGTCTTCGATGATCCTAACCCGGAGGCTCCTGCTGAAGCTTCACTTCCCAATATCCCGGAGCAGCCCCAATGGGTAATGTGTGTGGGTAGCGCAATAGTCCTCCAGCCCAATGAGACTACTGCCCACCCAGAATCCTCACAGGGTGACTACGCTTTCCAGAATACTTCTCCCAACCTCAAGAGGCAGTCCAGACGTGCTAGACGTAGAGGCAAGCCGTCACGCCAGGGTCTGTCCTCCCTGAGACCTCCTGACCCCAACCTTGAAGTCCCTACTGAAGCTTCATCTCCCTGTATCCCGGAGAAGCCCCAACGGGTAATGTGCGTGGGTAGTGCACCAGTTCTCCTGCCCGAAGAGACTTCTGCCCATTCAGACTCCACACAGGAGAACTTCCTGCACCCGGCATCAGATGCTTCACCCACTTTAACCGGTGTGCATGTCCAAGGATGTTCCAAAGCTGTGGTTACCTCAGAGTCTGTGCACCTCTACTACCTGGCGGAGGACCCCCTGTTGCCTCCTGAATCCTCCGGGATACCACTCGATGACAAATGGAGAGAGAATTCTCTACACCCGGTACTCGATACTTTGTCTGCTTCGTCCTGTGAGCCTGACAATGGGTACCCCAAAGTGGTAGTTACCCCCAAGTCTCTACACCCCTCCGACCAGGCGGAGGACCTCCAGTTGTCTCCTGAACCCTTCGGGGTGCTACCTGGTAGCGAAAGGACAGAGACTCTCCTATACTCTGTACCTGATACCTCGCTCGCTTCGTCCAGTGAGTCCAACCTAGTGTACTCCGAAGCAGAGGTTACTCCCGAGTCTCTACACTCCTCTGACCAGGCGGAGGACCTCCAGTTGTCTCCAGAACCCTTCGGGGTGCCACCTGGTGGTAAATGGACAGAGACTTTCCTATACTCGGTACCCGATACCTCGCCTGCTTCGTCCAGTGAGTCCGACCTAGTGTACTCTGAAGCAGATGTTTTCTCTGAGCCTCTGCACTCTTCTGACCCGGCGGAGGACCTCCAGTTGTTTCCTGAATCCTCCGGGGTACCACCAGAAAACAAAGAGACAGTGACTTTTCCTCATTATGTACCTGATAACCCGTCTATTTCTTCCTGTGAGCTTGACAAGATGTACCTCGAAGCAGAGATTACCCCCAAGTCTCTGTCCCCCTCCAACCCGGTGGAGGACTTCCAGTTGTCTCCTGTACCCTCTGGGGTGCCACCTGAAAATATGTGGAGAGAGACTTCCTTGTGTGCTGTTCCTGGTACTCCACCCGTTTCGTCTGTTGCTAAGGGTTGCTGGATGGGAGGTAGCATCCTAGCTAACCAGATGAGATCAGTTTTTCCGGTGGACAGGGGAAATGATCTCTTCGAAGTGAAGAATTGGCCCTCGAATTCCCTGCGGAAGATTCTGGCAGGCCTGAAGAAGAGGGGGCGTAAGGGGGGGGGTACTGTAACATACCTGGCGGCATCCTTGCACAGTGGTCCATCTCCCACTGTGCAAGAGCGCGCACTTGATCTCCTGTCCAGAATGTCTCTCTGGCTTCCCTCCATGCTGTCTGTTTGTGTCTGTTTCTGCTGCTTAAGGGCGGCGCCCGATCACTTCCTGCTTTTTGTACCTGCTGTGGGTCACACCCCTTGTGCGTCCTCAGCCTATTGCTGTCTGTCACCTGGTATATAGCTCAGCTGCGCCCATCTATCCCTGCCTGAGCATAGTGTTTCTTTCAGTGTGTGCTTGCACTCTGTAGGTGCCAGGTCCCGTTCTGTGTTCTCTTTTCTGCCTATCCTGGAGGCTGTATTTCCAGGCCTGTCTGAACATGCTCCTAGCCTGTTCCTCCTGCCTTCTAGGGGCCGATTACCTAGACCTGTTCCTGTATCTTGTCTGACCTGTCTGAACACGCTCCTAGCCTGTTCCTCCTGCCTTCTAGGGGCCGATTACCTAGACCTGTTCCTGTATCTTGTCTGACCTGTCTGAACACGCTCCTAGCCTGTTCCTCCTGCCTTCTAGGGGCCGATTACCTAGACCTGTTCCTGTATCTTGTCTGACCTGTCTGAACACGCTCCTAGCCTGTTCCTCTCGCCTTCTAGGGGCTGATTTCCTAGACCCGCTTCTGTATCTTGTCTGTCCTGTCTGAACTCGCTCCTTGCCTGTTCGTCCTGCCTCTCTGGGGGCCGTATTCCCAGACCCGCTCCTGTATCCCGCTGCAGTGTCGGTCTCCTCCGTACACTCAGTTCCAGTCTGAACTCTCTCCTATCCTTTACCTGTTTTGCCTCTATGTCCGTTCCCTTCCTTTTTCTGCAGAGTCTGAACTCGTACCTAACTCCTGCTTGTTGTCTCTGTACTCCCGTTTGTGAGTTTGTGGTCCACTCGCTACTTCACTGCAAGTACCCTGTGGGTGTCTGGCTCTGCCTTTCCCTTCCTGTCTGTTCCGTGTGAACAGAGCCCTGTCCCCCCTACTCAGCCTAGCCTGCTCTGACTCCTTTGCTCGCTGCTCCGGCAGTCCTGTCCTGCCCTGCTTCTGCCCGCTGCTCTGGCAGTCCTGTCCTGTCCTGCCCTGCTTCTGCCCGCTGCTCCGGCAGTCCTGTCCTGTCCTGCCCTGCTTCTGCCCGCTGCTCCGGCAGTCCTGTCCTGCCCTGCTTCTGCCCGCTGCTCCGGCAGTCCTGTCCTGCCCTGCTTCTGCCCGCTGCTCCGGCAGTCCTGTCCTGCCCTGCTTCTGCCCGCTGCTCCGGCAGTCCTGTCCTGCCCTGCTTCTGCCCGCTGCTCCGGCAGTCCTGTCCTGCCCTGCTTCTGCCCGCTGCTCCGGCAGTCCTGTCCTGCCCTGCTTCTGTCCGCTGCTCCGGCAGTCCTGTCCTGCCCTGCTTCTGTCCGCTGCTCCGGCAGTCCTGTCCTGCCCTGCTTCTGTCCGCTGCTCCGGCAGTCCTGTCCTGCCCTGCTTCTGCCTGCTGCTCCGGCAGTCCTGTCCTGCCCTGCTTGTGCTCGCTGCTCCTGCAGCCCTGTCCTGCTCTGTTCTTGCCCACCGCTTCGGGCGTTCCCTCTCTGCTGTGGTTGTCTACCGCATCTGCGGTTCTGTGACCCAGTCTGTACTGGGTCTTAACCTTTCTGTGCTCCAGCCCGTCCTTTCGGCCAGTACCTCCCTGCCTGCATACTCGCCTGTATCCACCCATCTGCATACCTGCCGTGTTTGCTTATATCCACCAGTCTGTGCCAGCCTAACCTGCCTGTTCCTGAGTCCCAGTGTGTACTGGGTCCTATCCCGCCTGTGTTCCTACCTGCTAGTGCCTCCCTGTCTGCACTCTAGCTGTGCTTGCCTGTACCCCTCTACCTGTATTGTTCCTGAGTCCCAGTGTGTACTGGGTCCTATCCCGCCTGTGTTCCTACCTGCTAGTGCCTCCCTGTCTGCACTCTAGCTGCGCTTGCCTTTACCCGCCTGCCTGCATACCAGTCGTGCCTGCCTATACCCTCCAGTCTGTGCGCCAGCCTAACCAGCCTGATCCAGTAATCCCTGTGTGGGTCAACCCCCGTGTCCGGAGTTTGACCTGGAGTAGCACCTGGTCCCTCTGCCCGGTTTCTCCCTGGTGCACTGGCGTCGTATGCCGTCGTGCCATCTTGGTCGGATCGGCCAGATACTTAGTCACGCCCCTCCAGGCACTCTCCGGTTCATGGTCCAGTGGAATCACTACAATCACACGCACACGCCGCTCAGCCCGGGCGTGTGCATAACAGGATGCAGTTGTTGACGTGCTTCCAGTACTACGTCTCTGTCCAGGAAGGCGCAACATGACCTCGTCGTCACTAGCTTCCTCCTCCACCTCCTCTGCTGACCTCATCTCTTGGCTGACTGTGGGTTGACAGTAAGTGGGATCTCCAACCTCATCATCTTCACCCTGTGTGTTATCACACCCGTCGTCCTCAGAGCCAACCTGTTCCTGCCCTGACAAAAAACTAAAGTTGTCGCTCCAATCAGGTATTTGAGTCTCATCATCGTCTTCCTCATTGTCTCCACCAACAGGAGTTACAGTTTGGGAACGAGGGTCTACATTATGGTCAGAACCTTCTGCGTCTGGTCCTGGATCCGACTGATAAAGATTCTGGGCATCAGTGCAGATCATTTCCTCGTCTGGATTCACAGAAGCTCTGGAGCCGACCTCTAATTCCCAGGCTATAGTATAAGTAAACAGCTCTGCAGACTCAACCAATCTGTTCTACCCCATACTCAGACGGGCAGCAGGAGACTTGGGAGCTGTGAGGAAGCAAGTGCGATTGGGGTGACACCTCTGAGGACTGGAGTATTTGTGATGTTAAAGTTGAGGTGGAGGAGAGCCCACTTAAAGGAGCACTTGATATCCGTTGAAGCACCTGCTGCTTTTGTGCCTCAACTGGAATTTGTAGCGATTGGCGTGGCTGTAAGAAAGGGATCTTATCACATTGTCCGCTAAAAGAAGTAGACATCTTAGTTTGTCTTTCTTCTGCAGATGTTACTGTTGCTTTAACACCTACCCCACGGACACAACCTTTTTTTCCCTTCCCAACACGCCTATTCCCCTTTCCACCAGCAGCAGGCCTTTTTCCACTCATTTTGGTGGTTAACTAATTCACAACTCTGGAGTTGTTTGCACAAAAAACAATGGATGGGAACCGAGCAGAGCTGAGTGGCCAAACTGTGGTATTAGCCCAAAAGTATTGGCTGGGTTAGATGCAGAAAAAAATTATATTGAATTTGCAACCTGATGGAGGTTAGTAAAGATGGACTAATAGAACAAGTCCCACACACTGCTACAAGTCGAAATATTTTTTCAGAGCTCGATGCAGAAAAAAATTATATTGAATTTGCAACCTGGTGGAGGTTAGTATAGATGGACTAATAGAACAAGTCCCACACACTGCTAAAAGCCAAAATATTTTTTCAGAGCTAGATGCAGAAAAAAATTATATTGAATTTGCAACCTGATGGAGGTCAGTATAGATGGACTAATAAGAACAAGTCCCACACACTGGTAGAAGCCGAAATATTTTTTCAGAGCTAGATGCAGAAATAAATTATATTGAATTTGCAACCTGATGGAGGTCAGTATAGATGGACTAATAGAACAAGTCCCACACACTGCTAGAACCCTAAATATTTTTTCAGAGCTAGATGCAGAAAAAAATTATATTGAATTTGCAGCCTGATGGAGGTTAGTATAGATGGACTAATAGAACAAGTCCCACACACTGCTACAAGCCAAAATATTTTTTCAGAGCTCGATGCAGAAAAAAATTATATTGAATTTGCAACCTGGTGGAGGTTAGTATAGATGGACTAATAGAACAAGTCCCACACACTGCTACAAGCTGAAATATTTTTTCAGAGCTCGATGCAGAAAAAAATTATATTGAATTTGCAACCTGATGGAGGTCAGTATAGATAGACTAATAGAACAAGTCCCACACACTGCTAGAAGCCGAAATATTTTTTCAGAGCTAGATGCAGAAAAAAATTATATTGAATTTGCAACCTGATGGAGGTTAGTATAGATGGACTAATAGAACAAGTCCCACACACTGCTACTAGCCGAAATATTTTTTCAGAGCTCGATGCAGAAAAAAATTATATTGAATTTGCAACCTGTTGGAGGTTAGTATAGATGGACTAATAGAACAAGTCCCACACACTGCTACAAGCTGAAATATTTTTTCAGAGCTAGATGCAGAAAAAAATTATATTAAATTTGCAACCTGATGGAGGTCAGTATAGATGGACTAATAGAACAAGTCCCACACACTGCTAGAAGCCGAAATATTTTTTCAGAGCTAGATGCAGTAAAAAATTATATTGAATTTGCAACCTGATGGAGGTCAGTATAGATGGACTAATAGAACAAGTCCCACACACTGCTAGAAGCCTAAATATTTTTTCAGAGCTAGATGCAGAAACAAATTATATTGAATTTGCAACCTGATGGAGGTCAGTATAGATGGACTAATAGAACAAGTCCCACACACTGCTAGAAGCCTAAATATTTTTTCAGAGCTAGATGCAGAAAAAAATTATATTGAATTTGCAACCTGATCTAGGTCAGTATAGATGGACTAATAGAACATGTCCCACACACTGCTACAAGCCTAAATATTTTTTCAGAGCTCGATGCAGAAAAAAATTATATTGAATTTGCAACCTGATGGAGGTTAGTATAGATGGACTAATAGAACAAGTCCCACACACTGCTAGAAGTCTAAATATTTTTTCAGAGCTCGATGCAGAAAAAAATTATATTGAATTTGCAACCTGGTGGAGGTTAGTATAGATGGACTAATAGAATGATGCTATGCCCAAAAGGTTTTACTTCACTAGGTGCAGTAAAAAAAATTGTATTCTATACACAGGTGGTGTTGCTTGCAACACAGATAGGCTACTCCATTGACTAACACACTCTGCAATAGGCCAAAAAGGATTTACTTTGCTAGATTTAGCCAAATGCTGTGAAAAAAACTTGCACAGCACTGGCACAGACCTGCCTGGCAAAAAGTGATAGGAACTGATGTAACCTAGCCCTGAAAAGGACTGCAATTACAATTAGTCTTTACTCCCAACCTATCTATTTAAGAGCACAGACCTGCCTGATAAAAGTCATAGGAAATGATGTAACCTAGTCCTTAAAAGGACTGCAATCACAACTCTTCCCTACTCCCAAGCTATCTGTAGATTTGTGCGAAAATTGGCTTGAAATTAGCAAAGTATAGCGCACACAGCAACAGCGGTGCCGTCTAACACGCAGCTGCAGCTGTGAGAAACTGGTGGCGACGGGGAAAATGGCTGGGTCTTATAGGGCAAGGACATGTGACATACACTGCCAATGACACATGCCCTTGCTTGTGTGAAAAAAAGCAGTTCTCTCCGTGTGTGCGCTGCTGATAGGCTGACAGACTGCACCGCCCCACTGTAAATGCGGGGAAGAGAAAAAAAAATGGAGATCTTCATTATTTCTGCAGAGATCCATCCCCTGCCCCTCCCCCCGCCCCGCTGTACACTCAAACTGCGTATTAACGTTAATTTTCAGCATTACTGAGAAAAAATCCAGTTATTATTTTGGTGCACGAACAGTTATCGAACATAACCTCGAACAGCCAAATTTTTTTCAAATCGTTCGTGTTTGCTGAACGGCTCGAACACCACTCAAAACAGCTCGAATTTGAGATTGGCGAACAGTTCGAGTCGAACACCGCTCATCTCTAGTTATCGCCACTTGCCATCTTAGTGGACTCCTCAAAGTTTGTCAGGATGGTACATATGTCAGACATCCAGGTCCCCTCCTGAGGTCTTATGTGTGGAGTCTGACCTGAACATCGACGGCCTTGTTGCAGCTGGTACTCCACAACTGCTCTCTTCTGCTCACAAATCCTTTGCAACATGTGGAGGGTAGAGTTCCAACGTGTGGTGACATCACACACCAGTCGGTGTGCCGGAAGCTGCAAACGCTGCTGCAACACAGCAAGGGCGGCGGAAGCTGTAGCCGACTTCCGAAAATGAGCTGACAGGCGGCGTACTGTGACGAGCAGATCTGGCAAGATCTTATCTCGTGATAAGATATAAGAAACCGCTGAACCACGAGGTTAAGCACATCAGCCAGGCATGGTACGTGTGTGATCTCGCCTCAGAGCCGCCACCAGGTTACTTCCTTTGTCTCACACGAACATGCCTGGATGTAGGTTCAGCGGTGTCATCCACAGATCTGCCTGCTCTTTCACAGCTGTCCACAACTCACAAGCAGTGTGAGGTTTATCACCTAAGCTTATGAGTTTCAGCACAGCCTGTTGCCGCTTGGCTGAGGCAGTACTGCAGTGCTTCCAGCTTGTAACTGATGTGGTGATATCTGAGATGGAGGCTGAACATGAGGAGGAGGAGGATGATGCGCAGGAGCTGTACACTGTGGGGGCAACTCTGACTGACATAGGGCCCGCAATCCTCAGTATGGGGAGGATGTGTTCTGTCCCAAGGTCCGACTGGGTCCCGGCTTCCACTATGTTTACCCAGTGTGCCGTCATGGAGATGTACTGTCCCTGGCCACAAGCACTTGTCCATGTGTCCGTTGTCAGGTGGACTCTCCCAGTAACTACGTTGTTGCGGGCACGGCAGATGTTTTGGGACACGTGCTGGTGTAGTGCGGGGATGGCACACTGGGCAAAATAGTGTCGGCTGGGGACCGAGTACCGAGGGACGGCCACTGCCATAAAGTTGCGAAAGGATTCCGTCTCTACCAGCCTAAAAGGCAGCATTTCAAATGCAAGCAGTCGTGAAATGTGCGAATTTAGGACTGTGGCCTGTGGGGCGTTGGCTGCCAATTTGCACTTTCGTTCATAGTTCTGGGATATGGACAATTGAATGCTGCGGTGGGACGTGGACGTGGACGTTGATGCTGCTTCTTGAGAAACTGCCATAACAAGTGAAGACTGAGAAGAGGGGCATCTTTGCATGTAGTATGGACAGGGAATAGCCTTGCATGCACAACAGGGGGTTCTCTTACACGCACAACAGTGGAAGAAGCAGTGGTGACACCCGCTGACACTGGTCATGAACCTTGGGGTTCGCCCCACAAAGTTGGGTGCTTTGCTGACATGTGCCTGATCATGCTGGTGGTGGTCAAGATGGTAGTTTTGTGACCCCTGCTGATGCTGGCCTGGCAGGTGGTACAAATGGCCTTTTTGGGGTTATCAGCAGAGTCTTTAAAAAATTCCAGACTCTGGAAGACCTACCGGTTGTACTGGCAACGTCCCTCGTGTTGGTTTTACGGGGAACGGTTGCCCGCCTTCTGTCTGCGGCCACCACTCTGCTTCTTCCTGCCTTTTGGGGTACTCTGCCTCCCTCCCCCTGTGTGCTGCTGTCCTCGCTCTGCGTGTCCTCCTGCCACGTTGGGTCAGTTACTAGATCATCCACCACCTCCTCATCTTCCATTTCCGCACCACGGCCCTCCTCCTCACTTCGTGGCAATTGTGTCTCGTCATTGTCCACCTCTTGTGACAAATTGCCAGTGTCGCCTTCCTGTGGCCGTGGCTGTTCAAATATTTGGCCATCGCTACATGAGATCTCCTCTTCCACCACTTAAAGCGGAGCAGGCGAGGGGCACAAATATGGAAATGGACCAGTGAACAGCTCTTCAGAGTGTCCAATTGTGGGATTAGTTGCTGTCTGACTACACTCGGCATGGTGGGAGGAAGGAGCATCAGGGTGAGGAGGAGTATGCAGTCGAGACTCACGGCTACTAACACTTGACCGTGTGGAAGACAGACCAGAGGTGGTGGTGCCCAGGTGACTGGAAGTATTATCTGCTATCCAATTAATAACCTGTTCACACTGATCAGTTTGCAATAGTGGTGCTGTTGTGTGCTTCCCTAGTAATTCGGTCAAGAACTGGGAGCGAGAAGATGTGGCTGTTGGTTGTGGCACATTTTCACCTTGGCCACAGCCCCATCCTCTGCACGCACCATCACCAGAACGTCCAGTTCCACGTCCCTTGCCACGCGCCTTGCCCATTGTAAATGAAGTAAAATAGCTTACACTCGCACTATCAATGGCAAAAGTGTAGCAAAAAGGAGATTTGAACCGTGGGAGAGGAAAAGCATAGTTATAGTTATCTGGCCTACACCAGAATCTTTTAAACAGATATATTTGTGTCTGAACAGTCAGCGAGACACTCAAAATGTTTTTTTTTTATGCAAAAAGGTGGATTACACCCAGGTTTGAACCGTGGGAGAGGAAAACCACAGTTCTATTTCTCTGGCCTACACCAGACTCTTTTAAACCGATATATTGGTGTCTGAACAGTCAGCGAGACACTGAAAATGTTTTTTTTTATGCAAAAAAGACAAAAAAGTGGATAGTACAGAGATTTGAACCGTGGAACTGCAAAACCACAGTTATAATTTCCTGGTGTACACCAGACTTGTTAAAATAGATATATTTGTGTCTGAACAGTCAGCGACACACTCAAACAGTTTTTTTTTTATGGAAAAAAGGCAAGCAGGTTGATAACACCCAGATTTGAACCGTGAAAGAGGAAAACCACAGTTCTATTTCTCTGGCCTACACCAGACTCTTTTAAACAGATATATTGGTGTCTGCACAGTCAGCGAGACACTCAAACTGTTTTTTTTTTTTATGGAAAAAAGGCAAGCAGGTTGATAACACCCAGATTTGAACCGTGGAAGAGGAAAACCACAGCTCTAGTTCTCTGGCCTACACCAGACTCTTTTAAACAGATATATTGGTGTCTGAACAGTCAGCGAGACACTGAAAATGTTTTTTTTTATGCAATAAAGACAAAAAAGTGGATAATACAGAGATTTGAACCGTGGAACTGCAAAACCACAGTTATAATTTCCTGGTGTATACCAGACTTGTTAAAATAGATATATTTGTGTCTGAACAGTCAGCGACACACTCATACTGTTTTTTCTTATGGAAAAAAGTCAAGCAGGTTGATAACACCCAGATTTGAACTGTGGAAGAGGAAAACCACAGTTCTATTTCTCTGGCCTACACCAGACTCTTTTAAACAGATATATTGGTGTCTGAACAGTCAGCGAGACACTAAATTTTTTTTTTGGGGGGGGGGGGGGAATACTAAAAGGTTAATAAGACGGGTATTTGTACAGTCTGACTGAGGGAAAACAAACAAACACAGGAGTTAAATGAAATAAAAAAAGGATTTTTCCTGGCCCCTGAGACCTGGGGATAAGTCTAGCAATTTGACCAGCAGAAGCACACAGGACTGTAATGCAGTGTTTGTTGGTATAACCACTGCGTCTCCTATACAGCCTGCCTGCCTGATATCTGGGATGGATATTAGTCCTGAGAAGGACTGTTTGTTTGATTTGGCAGGCTTTAGAGACCCTACACTAACTATTTTGCAGTATAAATCTCTCCCTAGCTCAGCAGCACAGACCCTACACTGTCTGATCCGGAGCGACTGTGTCCAAGATGGCGGTGCCCGGTTTTAAATACTCGAGGTGACACTGTGCGGCCAGCCAATCACTGTAATGCCCACAAACAACATGGCTGTGGCATTACAGTGACTGGCTGGCAATCCCTGCATGGTCATTGGCTCTGTAAAGAGCGCCAAACGTGCAGGGCGGAGACCCGAGCTCCGGCCTGAGTAACCCGGAAATGCTCGGTGCTCGCCGAACATCCCGAGTAGTGCGATGCTCGGGCGAGTACCGAGCAGTGTCGAGCATGCTCACTCAACACTAATTACCTTACTTATACTGAGCAGAACTGATACAAGAACAGCTTCAGTGTATACCCGTCTTCATTAGTAGGAGAGTTAGTAAGCTGTGAAAGGCCGAGAGAGGAAGTTAGAGAAAAAAGATGAGTGGCAGATGGGGAGAGGGAATTATCAATAGGGATATTAAGTCCCCCAAGGTAAAAGTAGGAATATCACAGGATAGAAAGTGTGGAAACCATGAGGCAAAGTGATCCAGGAAGTGGTAGAATTGGCCGAGAGGGCGATACACAACCGCCATTTACAGGGAAAAGGGCTGGAAAAGTCTGACAGTGTGGTCCTCAAAAGATTTGAAGATAAGAGAGAGTATTGGGGGATAATCTGGAAAGTGCATTGTGATGAAAGAAGCAGATCAACACCTCCATCTTGTCTGTTCTCAGGTCTGGGTGTATTTGAGAAATGTAGGAAACCATAGGAGAGAAGCAGAGGCGGTGGTGTCCGATTGCTGGATTCAGGTTTCAGCAAGAGAAGGTTAAGAGAATTTGAAAGGAAAAAATCAAGGATATAGGGGAGTTTGTTACACGCTGTCCATGAGATTAAAAAGGCACAATTAAAGAATACAGGAGAAGGCATGCAAAAATATTAATGAGATTAGCGGGCTTTCTGTGAGTAGCAGAGCAGAGAAGGAGTTAAATTTACTATTACAAGGAGCGCCCAGGTTAGGGGAGATATTTGCTGCGACTAGGAAAAGGAGAAAAGAGTGAATGAGCAGATGGTTCAGTGATTTGTAAGAATGTCTCTTTCGTTGCATGGTTAGAGTGAATGCATCTGTGTGGTACAACAATATGAATAGAGCACGTGAGCTGTACATAGGAGAGGGGAGGAGAGAAGGACTTATACAGATAAGTGCGCAGAGTGTGTCAAACTGCGTACGATATGAAGGAATGCAGCAGCTAAAACATAGATAAAACAAATAGATATGGTAGAACCATCTTGTAGCACTAGCAAAATAAAAACATGTTTGTGCGTATGTCTTGCATAACTTACCTGTCCCCTGTTGCGACTGCCATGTTTAACTGCCTGGCACTTTGAAAAATAGGACACTTTGATAAAATCTGTACAAGGGCTCCCCTACACGAGTGCCTTCCCCTTGGCTAGGTCTATACTTATAGGGAATTTCTGCTTATAACTAGGGCAAATTTAGCCCATTTAACAATTAATCAACTAGCTCAAGACAGGACGAAGCAATAAGATGCAAAGACAACAAGCATCTAGGCCAATATCGGCCATAAAGTCTTTGAGGTAAGTGAGATGACCTTTCAGCATTTGGGATTGACTCAGTAAAACAAAATGAACATGAACCATGATTTAATACTTGCAATGCTGGAAGTTCAGTCAGGCTTAAGAAGGTTAATACAGCACATGAAATAAACATGTACCTGTTTGAAGAGAAGAGAGATGAGTGTTAGATTCATGTCATGTTTAAGTGCCTGCCACGTTGAAGTCAAAAGTTTTGCATTTTGAGGGCATTTATAGAGTAATCTATTAGAGTAGAGGAAGTGATAAATATTTCATCATATTATAACTTTAATCCCATATGCTACATTTTTTAGAATTTGCTGTCAAATCTGGTTCTTTAGTTTAGCTGTAACCAGATATTCCCAGAAATTCTTAACATGGGCACAAGATGTCAGTGTTTGGCTTCGCAAGCACCAGATTCATTCATAGATGGTAGAACAGAGCACAAATTCACTTTCTTGCAAGAAACAACATGCATCTGTTCCCTAATCTTAATATGATGATGAATAATTTTTGAAATATTGTACGTTGTAGGTAAATAGAGAATCTGCATGCTTCAACTGGCATATAATTATAGAAAGCAGTAATCTTACTAGAAAGTCATATTGTTTTTTGATTGGTTTCTGCACTTTCTCAGCACATTCCTGGAGGGAGATCAAGATGGCTGCTAGAAAGTGCAGGTGCTGCAGGTCAGCTGGAAGTGATACAGTCACACTGGTATTATTTAAGTAACCATCAATTTGTACACAGGGATAAAGCTGTAATTACCTGGAGAACAAAGTGGGGAAAGAACATATTTAGTGAATCGCTCTCATTTACTGTCTGGAAAACTAATAAAAAAGAGAGAGTTTAAAGTGGTTTTATTTCATTTACTATATTTGGAAAATATGGATATAGAGCTATGTGTGTTATAAATTAAATTGTCATGTTGTGCATGTCGTATGATTTGTGGACAGGAAGAAAAGGAGAAACTGAGCAGAATGATCTGTGGGATTGTGGGAAAATATTCAGTATATTGTGTTTTATATTCATTGAAATCCCTGACTTTTGTATACATATTAGTCCAGTCGGAGGTCCTACACAGCTATCTCTGCATGTACAGACATACAGGGAAGACTTATAATCACAGAGTGGGACAACCCACTGGACTCATACATATACAGGGATTTCAATAAATAAAATGCCAGATTTACTGAAACTTTTCCCACAAAAATATATATCAATCTGATCAGCTCCTCCTGCTCTATAACATAATGCCTGCACATCAATTATTTTCAACGTGACAGATTCACTTTAACACCTTGCACAATTATCCTTTCAGACTCTACCGCCAAACATAAGCCGTACGTCCAATGGGTTTTCTCATTAAGTGTAACAGAGCATATACAGTAGACATCATAGAGTGGGATCATCACTTGTGCCGCCTTTCTATGAGCCAAAATGGTGATGCGCCCTCCATGAGTGCCTACCATTCTGAAGGACTTGAAGGTCTCACGTACATGGGGTTCAGGCCTTCTTATTGAAATGGTCTGTATTTTATCATTGGAGAGTTTCCAAATTTCTCCCTTATTAAAGGGGCTGTCTTAACTCAAGAATAGAGCTTATAAATCCTCAGTCAGCATGCACACTACTGCTTTCTTTACTTTCCATAGGACTGCTGGAGATAGTCGAGCTTCGTACTTGGCCAACTCTGGCAGTCCAATAGTTAATGAGATAGTGCTTACTGTCATATTTTCTTCTTAAATCTGGGATGAGATCCAAAATACTAAAAAGAACGTACAATTTTTAGCCTTTGTTTCCATTTGGATACAAGGCAGTATCTCAGCAATGGCTATGTAAGAAGTCAATAGAACATAGGTTTTCAATGCACAGGCAGTGGTTCAATAAATGGCCAGCACACAGAAAGAAGTACAAATATGTTTCATATTTCCATTCAAGCAAGAGCAAGCCAAATGGCTTTAGTGGAAGCAGGGTCGGACTGGGGTGCCTAGGGCCCACCAGGGGAACTGACTCTAGGGGCCCACACTACAGCCCACCATAAACGGTTTTATTACTTGTTATGCTTGTCTATAATGCACTATAGTTACATGATTGGCTGCGCTGTGGAGCACTGAGCGGCAGGACTTTGTTCGAACAGTCATTCCGTACTGCCAGAGTCCCTTTAATGGTAACTTGTCACCTTGAAAAACGCTATTTATCTGCAGATATAGGGGTAATCTGCAGGTAAATAGGGTTTAAAGCCTGGTTAGACGGCTTAATGGAAAAGCGTTGGCTACACGGAGAAAATTACGTTTTATTCTCCCTGCCGCCACTAGCTTCCTGTCATAGGATCGGTGCAAGGAGGGAGACATTACAGTCACTGCGAACTACAAAGTGAGGGTGCTGCAATAACGTCCGGCACCTGGATTGTGACACTTCCATGGAGCCCAACCCCAGGCTGAGCTTCATTGAACGACTAACATGGCAGCAGCACCTGGTAACTAGTGCTGAGCGAGAATGGTCAGATAAGGTGTGATCCCAGTATGCTCAGGTGTTATCCAGGTATCTTGTAGTGCTCTGCTAATATGCTCGAGTCCCCAGGGTAGCATGTTTTGCGGCGGTAGACAGACGCAACACATGCAGGAATTGCCTGTTTGTTAGGTAATCCCTGCATATGTTGCTTCTGTCTACCGCCGCAAAACATGTTACCGCAGGGACTCGAGCATATTAGCAGAGCACTACAAGATACCTGGATAACACCCGAGCATGCTGAGATAACACCTTGTCCGACCACGCTCACTCAGCACTACTGGCAACCCATCAGCAACCTGCAACTGCGTCACAGGGGGCAGAAGGGAGCAGGTGACTGCATGCACCGGTTAGCTAAATGCTGCTGTCAGTGATTGACAAGGGCACTTAAATACTCAAAACAGCAGCAATCAAGGCGAGCTCTGATCACTGCTGTTACAGGCAGACGCCGGCTATGTAACACAGCCGACATCTGCCTGGTATGGAGCAGGCTCAGCTCCTGAACCCGCTCCATACAAGTACAACCCTATGGTTATGACAAGGTTAGCAAATTTCACTTGTCTGTTCCTAAATGTGGAAAGACAAATGGAATTCCCTAACACATGTGAGTGAGTCCTAATAGATTTAGTAAAGGTGCCTCAAGCATATGAATGTTATTACACACCACAATGGACTCTTACATACACGCATCTTACAAAATACATATTATTCCAGATACGTAGACGCGCACACACACGCAGAAGCGCACACACACGCAGACGCGCACAAACACGCAGACGCGCACAAACACGCAGACGCGCACAAACTCATCAGTACATGAATACATCATCTGAACCACCATCATTTGTAATGTCAGGTCAGCCCCATATATCTTTGTATCACATAAACCTACAACTCCCAGTATGTAACTAACAATAGAGATACTGGGAGTTGTTATCAGTCATCATCAGACTGCGGACCATACAGGAACCACAGTACTGATGAGACGCAGGCAGGATCACAAATGAACATTTACATCCAGGTATCTTACCTGAGACGTCTTCTCTGATTAGAGTCGTTCTCTCTCTTTTCGTCTCCCTCTTGTCCAGTCTCCATGATGACTTTTCTCATCCACAGCTCGTCTCTGCAGACTTCCATCTTCTCCGGTCTTCTGCAGATCATCCCCACACGATGCCCTTAAAGATAGCAGAGTCATTATAATGCTCCTGAATAAAAATATCTACACTGAGCCCCTGAATAAACCTAACTCTTACAATACTCCCTGCACAAAAAAATGACATACACTGTATCCCTCTTATGGTACCTGCTCTCCACACTGTCCTCTCTTTACCATACTGGGCCCCCTCTTCACACTGTCCTCTCACACTGTGCCCCCCCTAAACTGCCCAGTCTCTATACTGTGCCCCTTCATCAGACTCCCCCTCCTCAGCATACTGTTCCCTCCTTGCTGTGCCCTCACACTGTTCCCCCCATACTGCCGCATCTCTATACCTTCCCCCACACTACCTAGTCTCTGTGCTGTGTCACCTCACACTTTTCTCCCGCCATACTGTCTCCTCACACTATTCCCCTACTCTCCATACTGTTTCCTCATACATCCCCATTCTGTTCCCGCACCCATTCCCACCCCTTCCCTAGTTCACCATACTGTTTCTTCACACATCTCCCCATTCTGTCTCCTAAAATTTCTCTCCCATCTCTCTCCAAATATAATAAATCTTCGGAAGAGCACACAGACATGCAGAAGCACGCTTACACACACAAAAGCAGACACATACTAAGGGCTCTTTCACACGTCAGTACATGCGGTGACCGTTTCCACACGTACCAGAGACACTGACACACGTAGACCCATTCACATGAATGCGTATGTGCACATGTCAGTGTGTTTCCACTTTCTACAGACCATGTGGTGTCCGTGGGCAAAACACGCTGGCATGTCTGTTTTTTACCTGCTGTCCAGACCGCAAAAAGTCCCGCACACTGATGACAATTAGCACCCGGTGCTTGGGAAGAGCGCTGAGCGCTGCCCTCATCATAGATCCCTGCAGGCGCTGCGATCAGTACCAGCAGGGTCAATGATGAGAGTAATAGTCTATACAAGCTGTGTCCAACTGTAAAAAGAATAAAATAAAAAAAACCTTATACTAACCTCTACTAAGTGTCACCCACTGTAATCCGTGCGAGCGCTCACGCCGAGGAGAATGTCTCCTGCAGCGAGTGGGCTCCGGAGCTGCGCTCAACAAGCGGTGCCCTGTCATTCACTAAGCGCAGCTCTGGAGCAAGCTCGCTGCAGAAGTCATTCTCCTCGGCGTGAGCGCTCGCACGGATTACAGCAGGTGACACTTAGGAGAGGTGAGTATAAGGATTTTTTTATTTTATTCTTATTTTTACAGTTGAACACGGACACGGTGGGAGTAGACTACTACTCTCATCATTGACCCCGCTGCTGCTGATCACATCGCCTGCAGGGATCTATGATGAGGGCAGCGCTCAGCACCCGGCTCTTGGGAACAGCGCTAACTGTATACTGATTCCCAAGCGCCAGTATGTGTCACTTGGATGACACACAGGTGGACACGGATATCTCCAGTCCCGTAAATATCAGGACATGTGAAAGAGCCCTAATATACACACGCAGATACACATAGTCACAGAAATGGGGACAAGTACACACACAGGCAAGCACACACAGAAATGCACAGACACACTCAGACAATCACACACAAAAATGCAGACACGCAGGGAAGCACACACACACGTGTGAAGACACATAAGCACACAGGCATACACAATGGACACACACAGGCATATACACACACACCGGCATATACACACACACATACAGGCATATATACACACACACACACACAGGCATATACACACACAGGCATATAAACACACACACACAGGAATATAAACACACACACACAGGAATATAAACACACACACACAGGAATATAAACACACACACAGGCATATAAACACACTGTACACACACATACACTGTACACACACACACACACAGGTATATACACACACAGGCATATACACACACTGTACACACACATACACTGTACACACACAGGTATATACACACACACAGGCATATACACACACTGTACACACACATACACTGTACACACACAGGCATATAAACACACTGTACACACACATACACTGTACACACACACACACAGGTATATACACACACACAGGCATATACACACACTGTACACACACAGGCATATACACACACTGTACACACACAGGCATATACACACACTGTACACACACAGGCATATACACACACTGTACACACAGGCATATACACACACTGTACACACACAGACATATACACACACTGTACACACAGGCATATACACACACTGTACACACACACACACATACACACTGTACTCACACACACAGGCATATACACATACTGTACACACACACAGGTATATACACACTGTACACACACACACAGGCATATACACACACACACAGGCATATACACACACACACAGGCATATACACACACACTGTACACACACAGGCATATACACACACGCTGTACACACACACAGGCATATACACACACACTGTACACACACAGGCATATACACACACACTGTACACACACACACAGGCATATACACACACACACAGGCATATACACACACACTGTACACACACACATGCAGGCATATACACACACACTGTACATACACACACAGGCATATACACACACACTGTACACACACAGGCATATACACACACACTGTACACACACAGGCATATACACACACTGTACACACACAGGCATATACACACACTGTACACACATGCAGGCAGCATATACATAAAAATCCATACAAACACACAAATATTACAGTACCTTGGCTTGTCTCCAGCCCACAGACACGCTCCTAATGTGGGAGACTGCAGTGCAGGGCGCGCTGTGATGTCACTTTTAGCAGACGTGCTTCCCTGTCTGCTGAGTGTGACGCTGCAGTGCAGCCCCTGCTCTCCTGCTCCCAGGCCCCTCCCACTACTGTCCTGGGCATCGCGTCGGTAAAAGTGCGTGCGCGCGCCCTTAAAGGGCCCACGACCACTTTTTTGTTTTTAAATTCTTCAGTTCCCTCTGCATGGGGCCCGGGGCCCACCGGGAAATTTCCCGGCGCCCCGCCAGGCCAGACCGAGCCTGAGTGGAAGGGTTGCTCTAGTACATAATATAACTGACTGATCGTTCTTTTATGCTCATTTGCTCTATTGTCATCTAAACACAAAGAACAACATATTTCTCTGAATACAACATCTGATTTAAAAGGGCCATTGTATAAGACTCACTAGGATAGAAGGAAAAATACAGCATGTATGGGTTTCAATGTAATGTGCTCGAATCATTAATGTCAAATTTTGTTAACCTCTTCGAGGCATTTGTTGACCCTTAAACAACAGACTTAAGGGGGAGTTGTAATCCTATATCACAAGGAATTGTAGTTTTGTTAAAGAAACAGATACACAAGAGTATGTGGGCTACAAAAATCCAGAGTAGTTTTTCGATTTATAAAGTATACAAAATATAAAAAAGTCCAAATGTTATTATTATTTATTAGTACCAACATTTTATAACACAATGTTAGCTCACTTTACAGCAACTACAGTGTCATGAAAAGGTATAAAAGTTGTTGGAAGCTAATAAGCAAATATTTCTATAAGGTACGACATATTAGGTTAGAGGACAAAGTTCAAGACTAGGTCAGTAGATATGGGTGCCATCTGCATACATGTTGATGAGGCCAAAGGTAGAGCATAATTTTCCACATCCAGTTGTGTAACGAGAGAAATGGCCAAGATCTGACACTCGGATACATCAGCACAAAGCAGAGTGAAGGGGCAAATGGTATCATTCTGAAAAGTAACAGAAAAATTAGAAGTGTAGACACAAGTTTCAAGAGAAAAATAGAGGTCAATGTGGTGAAGCAGGAAAAAGTAACCAGATTAAAGAAGACATAAAATCCTGGAGTAGTTACTGACTGTCAGTATAGCAAGATGTGGCCAAAGATGGAGCTGGGTTATATGCAGAACGGTAAATGGATGCCAAAGCAGAGGATGAGGCAGAAAAAAGGCAAAAGAGTAGTCAAACCACCCTGAAGTCTGCACAAAGTATTCAGTCCCATAGGGGAAGAGTTCAGATGCTGGATAAGGTAATAAGCCAGGTCAGAACCACACAAGGTATCATAGGAAGAATCACTTCTGCCCTGGGTTGAGATGGACAAAAAAATCATCAGGCCCCTTTCATTGATGATGCTTTGCCACCCTATACCATCCTTGAGTATCAGCATATACTATGTGTCAAGATAAAATTGGGAAGTAGGGACAGGTGAGAGATCCAGGCAGAGTCGTAACAGGAGATTGGTGAGAGAGTATAGTTTCTTTTAATTTTTTTAACTATTCTCAGTTCTTTTCCAAAATTGTTTCATGCTATAAAATCTCTTTAACTTGCAAATTCTCTGGATGATTTCTACAAGACTGTTTCTTTCAGGAGTTTACAAAGAATCCTTCAGAATGGTACACAACATAAGTAAGTAAGTTTGGCGTTTACTTTTAGCATTCATTTCTAGTGTTCCTTTAAGTGGATTCCTTTAATAGGCGGTATATCTAATAGCTTATCAGGCCTTATTAGGCAGTTAATAGTAAAGTCATCAGAATCAGACGGGTTGGGTATTTCCACAGAATATTATTAGGTGAATAATGGGCTTGCCATTGATTAAATGTCCCAAATAGAATTATTTTCTTGAGTTCTTGGAACATAAAAACTGGATAGCAGGGAGGTTGCCAGGTCCTGTATCAATCCAGGTTACAAATTCTAGAATGTAATTTGTGGCAGATTCATGGCATGTACCCTGAAATCTATGCCAATAATATATAAAACATGTTGGTATTCTTTGGACCAGGTAATTGGAACTGGAATCTGAAGGTGATGGCATTGTCAGCTTATTTCTCTTCATTTAGAAACCTGTTCCATCATTTAACACTATTGTATAAGCCCCGACCAGTGGAGTATACTAAGCACTGGGGAGGAAATTAAAGCAAAATAGAAATACTTCTCCTCCATTCCCAATGCTATATGCACTGGCTGCTGAAGAACGTGGTCTGGCTGACTGGTGGCGCAGGTGAGTGACATTGCCACCTATTATTATACTAAGTACATGCCCCTTTGGCTTTTCACTTCAGTGATCTCTGTATGTGAATTACACTTCCATTTATTACATAGTGCAAACTCTTCTTACAGCTCCTGTGCTTTTCTCTTTACTATAGCGCTCTTACACTTTCTTAAATTTAAGTTTGCGCAGTATATTTTATTACATGCAATTTCTCTTCAAATAAAAATGCAAAATGTGCAAAAAAGTTATTTAGAAACATATCATTTGAAATTATGATTTCAAGAGTGACACCTTTTCTTAATTTCTAATTTGTATGCCTATAAAAACTACTTTAGTCATTCTACACTTTTGAAAGGTTTCTGTCCAAAGGTATCTCAGCATTTTGTCATGTGGCGCCTCAATGCTAATCAGAGCAAGAAGAATCTTACGTAAAGGGAATCTGTCAGCAGGTTTTTGCTAGGTAATCTGAGGGCAGCATGAGGTAGGGACACTGGTTTCAGTACTGTGTCACTTATTAGGCTGTGTGCAGCGGTTTCAATACAATGAGTGTTTTATCAGCAGGAGATTATCACTGCCCAGACTATAGTTCTTCTGAGTCCTGGTTCAACTCCGCCCCCAGCACTGATCAGCATCTTATCATCAATATACAATATACAGTTATATGAAAAAGTTTGGGCACCCCTATTAATCTTAAGCTTAATGTTTTATAAAAATTGGTGTTTTTGCAACAGCTATTTCAGTTTGATATATGTGATAACTGTTGGACACAGTAATGTTTCTGCCTTGAAATGAGGTTTATTGTACTAACAGAAAATGTGCAATCTGCATTCAAACAAAATTTGACAGGTGCATAAGTATGGGCACCTCACCAGAAAAGTGACATTAATATTTAGCAGATCCTCCTTTTGCAAAAATAACAGCCTCTAGTCGCTTCCTGTAGCTTTTAATGAGTTCCTGGATCCTGGATGAAGGTATTTTTGACCATTCCTCTTTACAAAATAATTCCAGTTCAGTTAAGTTTGATGGTCGCCGAGCATGGACAGCCCTCTTCAAATGATCCCACAGATGTTCAATGATATTCAGGTCTGGGAACTGGGATGGCCATTCCAGAACATTGTAATTGTTCCTCTGCATGAATGCCTGAGTAGATTTGGAGCGGTGTTTTGGATCATTGTCTTGCTGAAAGATCCATCCCCTGCGTAACTTCAACTTTATCACTGATTCTTGAACATTATTGTCAAGAATCTGCTGATACTGAGTGGAATCCATGCGTCCCTCAACTTTAACAAGATTCCCGGTGCCGGCATTGGCCACACAGCCCCAAAGCATGATGGAACCTCCACCAAATTTTACTGTGGGTAGCAAGTGTTTTTCTTGGAATGCTGTGTTTTTTTGCCGCCATGCATAACGCCTTTTTGTATGACCAAACAACTCAATCTTGGTTTCATCAGTCCACAGGACCTTCTTCCAAAAAGAAATTGGCTTCTCCAAATGTGCTTTTGCATACCTCAGCCGACTCTGTTTGTGGCATGCTTGCAGAAACGGCTTTTTTCGCATCACTCTCCCATACAGCTTCTCCTTGTGCAAAGTGCGTTGTATAGTTGACCGATGCACAGTGACACCATTTGCAGCAAGTTGATGCTGCAGCTCTCTGGAGGTGGTCTGAGGATTGTCCTTGACTGATCTCACCATTCTTCTTCTCTGCCTTTCTGATGTTTTTCTTGGCCTGCCACTTCTGGCCTTAACAAGAACTGTCCCTGTGTTCTTCCATTTCCTTACTATGTTCCTCACAGTGGAAACTGACAGGTTAAATCTCTGAGACAGCTTTTTGTATCCTTCCCCTGAACAACTATGCTGAATAATCTTTGTTTTCAGATCATTTGACAGTTGTTTTGAGGAGCCCATGATGCCACTCTTCAGAGGAGATTCAAACAGGAGAACAACTTGCAAGTGGCCACTTTAAGTAGCTTTTCTCATGATTGCATACACCTGGCTATGAAGTTCAAAGCTCAATGAGCTTACAAAACCAAAAAAAGTGCTTTAGTAAGTCAGTAAAAAGTAGGTAGGAGTATTTCAAACAAGAAAATGATAAGGGTGCCCATACTTATGCACCTGTCAAATTTTGTTTGAATGCAGATTGCACATTTTCTGTTAGTACAAGAAACCTCATTTCAAGGCAGAAACATTACTGTGTCCAACAGTTATTACATATATCAAACTGAAATAGCTGTTGCAAAAACACCAATTTAAAGAAAACATTAAGCTTAAGATTAATAGGGGTGCCCAAACTTTTTCATATAACTGTACACAGAAAGCTGTGGTGTGGGTGGGATCAGCTACATGCTACATCTAAAAACTCTGATTGTATCATAAGTGCTGCACCCAGTAAACTAAGTGATACATCTTGGAATCAGGTTCTCTGCCTCTACATCATGCTGTTCTCAGATGAGGTAGCAAAAACCTGGTGACAATATTCCTTTTAACATACTGCACACAAAGTGGTTAGGAGACTGGAGCATGATTTTACAGCATGGTACTCCAACAGCAGGCAGGATTTACTTTTTGAAGAATTTTGTTACTATGACAGATTGCATTTAACTGTTCACAGTCATTCATCTGCTTATTGTACATACCTGGCAGTCCAGTGGCTTTTGTCCAGATGATCTAGTGATGTTTTTTTTAAAGGTAACCTGTTGGATCCATTATGCTTTTCTTCCTGAAGTAGAGGCAGAGACACTAATTTAAAGTGTACGTCACTTATGTGGGAAGGCACTATCAGTTTTGTTGTCTAGTCCAATGTGAGTCAGAAGTTGCAAAGCTCCTGTTGCCCACTGACCGCTGATTGGCAGCTTTTCTCTACAAATAATAATACCAAATAAGGTGTCAATCAGCATTGATTGGACAAGGGGTGCCTGCATGAAAGTAGCAGACTCCTGCCACATCAGACTCCTGCCACATGAGACTCCTGCCACATCAGACTCCTGCCACATCAGGCGCCTGCCACATCAGACTCCTGCCACATCAGACTCCTGCCACATCAGACTCCTGCCACATCAGACTACTACCACATCAGACTCCTGACACATCAGACGCCTGCCACATCAGACTCCTGACACATCAGACTCCTGCCACATCAGACTCTTGCCACATCAGACTCTTGTCACGTCAGACTCCTGCCACGTAGAACTGGTATCACCCTGCAACAATTACATTGTAAGTCCTCCAAAACTAAAGAACATTCATAGAAAAGTGATATACCACTAAAATTTGTATATATGTCACTAATTTTTGTTGCACAAAAAGATGGCAGCACATTGTATTGACAGCTTCTCATTGAGCCACCTTTGAGTAACTAGGTAGCATTCCCGTAGGTCAGATTTGATAATAATATTGCTGAAAAGCAAATGTAAACCAAAGTGAAGCCTGAAAAGAATATTTAGATGCTCAAATCAAGGATCTGCATTCGCTGGTGATTTTTACACTTTAGGAATATTCCATTAAAATAAGTAATGGAACACAAGAAGATTATTTGTAAATTATAATAATAGATTATTACAGAAAAAGTTAAATGCAGATAATAAAATCCAAACTTGATTTAAGCAATGTTTTATAGATTATCTGATCTTGAAAATTGTGTAGATATGGTTAAAATACAGTATGATTTATCACTTATTAATTTATTAGTAACTGGCATAATTCTGTAAGGCTATGTTCACATTTCCAGTATTCATCCATTAGAACGGATCCAGCAGCAATCTATTGACTAAAAAGTTGTGCAGACACAACTTTTTTGTCTGCCTGAAAAAAAACCTGATTTCAACTGGATCCATTTTTTTTAACATTGAAGTTTATGGAAAGCAAAAACAGATCCTTTTCAAATGGGAGAAAGATGAATGGCTATTTAATGGATCAGTTTTCCATGGACTTCAATGTAAAAAAAAATGGATCCATTTGAAAGGCGGACAAAAAAATTGCATCTGCACAACATTTTTGTCAGCGGATTGTTGCTGAATCCATTCTAAGGTCACGGCCTCACTATCAGTATTTGGTCAGTATTCGGTCAGTATTTTTTCCCAGGAGTGGGAGCCAAAACCAGGTGAGGAACAATCAGAGAAAAGGTATAATAGAAACAAGTCTCCAATTCTGCATTTATCACCCACTCCTGGTTTTGGCTATCACTCCTGAGAAAAAATACTGACTGAATACTGACCATGGGGCTATGGCCTAACACGCCCTCTCATGAAGCCTGGGGTGGAAATCGCTCTTGATGAATCGGGGCCATTGTCTGTGGGAGGGAACATCATGGTAAATGTAGCCTGTTTCATTGTAACTGCACTCACTAAAATCCTCAGCAGCATTAAAACAAGGGTGCAACACAGAACTAGGCAAGAGTACAGTCATGGCCAAAAGTATTGAGAATGAGACAAATAGTAATTTTTCCAAAGTTTACTGCTTTATTTTTTGGAATGGCAATTTGCATATACTCCTGAATGTCAAAGAGTGATCAGCTTAACAGCAATTACTGTACTTGCAAAGTCAATATTTGCCCAGAAAATGAACTTTAACCCCCAAAACACATTTCAACATCATTGCAGTCCTGCCTTAAAAGGAGCAGCTAACATCGTATTAGTGATTGATCCATTAACACAGGTGTGGGTGTTGATGAGGACAGGGCTGGCGATCAATCAGTCATGATTAAGTAAGAATGACATCACTGGACACTTTAAAAGGAGGCTGGTTCTTGGTATCATTGTTTTCCTTCAGTTAACCATGGTTATCTCTAAAGAAACACGTGCAGCCATCATTGCACTGCACAAAAATGGCCTAACAGGGAAGAGTATCACAGCTACAAAGATTGCACCTCAGTTAACAATCTATCGCATCATCAAGAACTTCAAGGAGAGAGCTTCCATTGTTGTCAAAAAGGCTCCAGGGCGCCCAAGAAAGACCAGCAAGCGCCAGGACCGTATCTTAAAACTGTTTCAGCTGCGGGATCGGACTACCAGCAGTGCCGAGCTTGCTCAGGAATGACAGCAGGCTGGTGTGAGTGCTTCTGCACGCACTGTGAGGCGGAGACTCTTTGAGCAAGGGCTGGTTTCAAGGAGGGCAGCATAGAAGCCACTTCTCTCCAGAAAAAACATCAGGGACCGACTGATATTCTGCAAAAGGTACAGGGAGTGGACTGCTGAGGACTGGGGCAAAGTCATTTTCTCTGATGAATCCCCTTTTCGATTGGTTGGGACATCTGGAAAACAGCTTATTCGGAGAAGAAGAGGTGAGCGCTACCACCAGTCTTGTCTCATGCCAACTGTAAAGCATCCTGAAACCATTCATGTGTGGGGTTGCTTCTCAGCCAAGGGAATCGGCTCACTCACAGTCTTGTCTAAAAACACAGCCATGAATAAAGAATGGTACCAGAATGTCCTCCAAAAGCAACTTCTCCCAACCGTCCAAGAGCAGTTTGGCGCCCAACAATGCCTTTTCCAGCATGATGGAGCACCTTGCCATAAAGCAAAGGTGATAACTAAATGGCTCATGGAACAAAACATAGAGATTTTGGGTCCATGGCCTGGAAACTCCCCAGATCTTAATCCCATTGAGAACTTGTGGTCAATCATCAAGAGATGGGTGGACAAACAAAAACCAACAAATTCTGGCAAAATGCAAGCATTGATTATGCAAGAATGGACTGCTATCAGTCAGGATTTGGTCCAAAAGTTGATTGAGAGCATGCCAGGGAGAATTACAGAGGTCTTGAAGAAGAAGGGTCAACACTGCAAATATTGACTTGCTGCATTAACTCATTCTAACTGTCAATATAACCTATTGGTACTCATAATATGATTGCAATTATATTTCTGTATGTGATATAAACATCAGACAAACACTAATAAAAACCAGAGGCCAGCAGATCATGTGAAAATATAATTTTGGTGTCATTCTCAAAACTTTTGGCCATGACTGTATATTAAAAAAAAAAGAATTACTTCTGAGCTATGGTGTCATCATATTGACACACATATACTGTAGATAATTTTCTTTATTTACTTTGAGAAAACATCATCTTAAACATGAGAATGAAGCTCTGAATTAAGATAACATTTCTTAATGCATGGCATACTAATACAGTAGAAAATAACACTAGTGATATGTCCTGATTACACTAGGAAACTCGACCTTTTTACAGCTACTCAAACAGCATTTGATGTGTAATACGTATGTAGGACATGATTTCAAAAGCAATTTACAAGGAAAGTAAAGCCGTGTAATTCTGTCTGTAGTATAAAATTAATTATTATTACGTTTTGCCTCATTTCTTCATTAAAGAGTGCAATTAGTTTGACACTATGTAAATTACTGTAATTACTCAGACAGATTTGATTTCTCCTTTGTGCTTCTCTGTATTTTTCTATATGTTTTCTATTGCTTTTTTATTATTTATACACATTTTATTTCTTTTTGCTTGCTGGACGTGCGAACACTGCTAGTCTTTAATCCTTTCATGGTCAATGTGCTCTTTTCAACAATGCGGTCCATGTGCTTTATGACTTTACTATTTTATTTTTTTCTGTTATCTTTTTGTGTTGTTCACAGTCCACCCCACTCATCACCATCACCACTGTCCTGATACATTTTATAGGCTGAAATGATATTGCTCATTTCTCACTGGTATTGGAAAATTACAAAGCGCTGCTAAAAGCTAAGCCACTGAACTTTAATTATTTTTAAACAAAGTAAAGAAATCATAATTTCTACCAATTTTACCTTTATGCATACAAGTACACAGGTATTTATTACAAATATGGACTTAACTGTAATTTTCACCCTTTTTTCAGTAGGCATGTAAGTTATTTATTAGGTTAATTTATTATATACAGTGCAATTCACACATTTGGGTGCATTATGGCCCACATATATCAAGCAGTGTTTAGCATAAACACAACCACAAAAAGCTGGAAATTGTGCCAAAACTTTCTGCACCTCACCCAGAGGTGTGGTGACTCCTTCTCTCAAGGTAAGGAGGGAGTGCTGCCCGGAACCCCAACACCCGCATTCAACACTACACTACTCCAGGCCGGCTGGAAGGGCAAGATGCACTGTGTTTCTGCTGAGCCCTGTCCCTGGCTGGAGTGGGGGGAACCAAAGAGAGGGGGAACCAGTAGTGAGTGAGGGTGGAGGATGCAGAACAGGGGAGCACCATAATAGGAGGTATATAAATGGAAGCCATCTTAGGGTGGCAGAGTAGTGCAGAGGACATAAAGTGAGTAGCAAGGAGAGAAGGGGAGCAGAGTCTCTTTAGGAGCTCTGCTCCATAAGGGGCCTAGTAATAGAGGCCCAGCAGGGGAGCAGAGGAGGAAGGCTCCGTCGACAGAAGGGATCCCAGGGGGTACGGTGAGTGCAGGACGGCACCCGCACGCCAGAATCTGCCAGGTGTCAGGGGGATCAGGCCGCAAGAAGGGAACCAGTCCCTGGACCAGCCGTGTTACTCCAGGTCTCAGCTGGAAAACCGGAGGCTTCTGCACTTCCATGGTGCAGTTGCCACAGTCTCACCCTAGTCACCGTGAAGGGCATCAAGTAGGTCCAGGAACTCCAGGTTGCCCAGAGGGACTTCAGACCACCCGATCGGGACTGTGTGTGGGAAAGCACAGGGCAGGAGGGAGAAAACCCGGCGCGAGAAGTCGGTCTAGTAAGGAACATAAAGAAAGCGGGGTTCCGTCAAGCGCTTCTGATATACTTGAGAAAGAGCTGGACCCCTTATCTGGTAGACGCAGTGCGACGCGGGAGGCTGACACCCGTACAGTGTACCTGAGGAACTTGAACAGTAAACTCGGATGACTGCACTCCACTGCCTCCGTCAGTTATTTCCGCTGCGCCATCTATCCTGCACCACAAGCCCCAGCATAACCATCATCTATACTACACTGCCCTGGGGCCCACTCCACCGGTGGGGAGCCGTTCCAACTCAGCTGCCCTACCAACCGCCCAAGAGGTCTGAAGCAGCGCTGGTATCTATTACCAGAAGCCACAGGTGACGTCACGAAATAAACCATACACTAAAAATCCCTTTTTCAAGAGAGACCCCAGAGGACGGGCCCGGGAGCCGACTGCCGTGACATCCTAAGCAAGGTAAAAGGCCCGGGTACCGAGTCCCCTATATTCCCCCTGGGTGAAACACACACAAACCTTTTTTTTACGCTTCACTATACTTGTTAGTCCCCTTAGGGTACTTGAACCTGTGATTGTCTGATTGTGCTATATACAGAAATACCACACTATTGCTACATATAGTAAAAATCACAGTCTTCTTTGAAGCCCAGGCTGGGTTTCAAGGAATCTCCATAATGACAGGCACAGAAGTCTTCAGCAGACCCCTGGCTGATGTACCAACCCATCGTCGACCTACAATCACATCACGAATGATGTGCCCCCATGCCGGCTTGCAGGGCTGCCACTAAGAAGTTCAGGGCTCCATACTGTCAAAATTTTCAGGCCCCCTTGAGACTCCATCCAGGCTCCACCCCAGCTCACCCTCCACCCCTTGAACCTTCCACAGTCCCACCGCCCACTCTTGGAAAAACTCCACTTCTGCACCACGTCCTCACCAATCACGCATTAACAGTTCCCATTGAACACCATATCAGATACATAGCCATCAGCTTTTGTTTTGACCAATAGATTTTTTAAGCCAGCCACCATGATAAGGTAGACTCTTTTGGCACGGTCCTAGTCTACTCTAACCTATGAAACATTTCTTAAAATATCTAATACTCTTTTTTTAGGTATATTTTTATTTCTTTTTAGAGGATTTTTTTTTCTTTTTAGAGGAGTGCAGCCTCGGTTAATACAAGTATATTGAGTCTGCACTAGTGTTGAGTGAGTATGTTCTATTAACCCATTCGCCGAGTATGCTCGGGCCGAGCTCCGAGTATTTATAGCTGCTCGGTGATATGGTTGAATCGCTCCCGTGTGCATGATTTGCAGCTGTTTGACAGTTTTATTACATGTGAGGAATGTCTATTTCTTACACATTCCTCACATGTAATAAAACTGTCAAACAGTTGCAAATCATGCACATGGGAGCAATTCAACCATATCACCGAGCAGCTATAAATACTCGGAGCTCGGCCCGAGCATACTCGGACAGAACATACTCGCTCAACACTAGTCTGCACCCATATAGTCGGATTCTGGCCTGGAGTCTGTATTTCACATCCTTGCAGCCACATGACCACCGTTCCTGGCTCTGACATTAGCGAATCCTCACAGATCACAGTGTGTATGATGTGAGGATTCACAAGTCTGCAGTCAGAGTGACACAGAGGGACTGCAGCTTTGTGGATTTTTGAGCGGACAACCCTTTTAAGGCTCATTCAGCTGTCTGTGAATATCGGTCTGCATTCGGACCGCAGTGCATGGACTGGCCGCAGGTCTCGTGACTTGAACTCAGCAGCCTCACAGCATGTCGGGCATTCCACAGTCTGACTGTTCTGACTGTAAAGAATCCTTTCCTAGCCTGGTCCTCTCCTCAGCCTCACCCTGCCGGATGCAGCCTCCCCTCAGCAGCCTCCCCTCACTACGCTCCCCTCACTACACTCCCGTCATTAGACTCCCCTACGCGGCCTCCTCCTCACACATTGCCCACCACCTCCTCCTCTTCACACACTGCACACTGCCTTCTCCTCACACCACTGCCTGCCACTGCCTTCCCCTCACACACTGCCCGCTTGTGGCTCAGCCTGCCTGCCTGCCGTCTCCAATGTGGCTTGTCTACAATGCACGTGGCACACTGCTTTTCTCCAGAATGAAGATGTGTGCGCAGTGTGTCATGTGACCAGCGTCTGGACCATGATGCACCCGGCGTATGTAGATGCAGTGTTGTTATGCATCTGGAATATAGCAGCCCTGAACTGTTGTCCCTGGGGGGGAGGGGAAAACCAGGCTGCCAGTGTGTCTGGGCCCCCCTTTTTGCTTATACTCAATTGGCCCCATACAGTAGTAAGAGCAGTAATGCCTTGATGGCAGCCCTGCTGATGTGTGTTAAATGTGGCTGTCAGAATTTGACAGCAGCATTTAAAAGGTTGTTAGAGACAGATCCTAGATGTAACGCACAGCCGTTACCTGCTGAGTATGGGCCGAATTTACCCTGTGAGCCCACTCCATACAACCACTACCGACTTGAGCCATACATGTACAGTAAATGTCGGTGAGGGGTTAAGAGGAGTGGAAAAGACAGTGGTCATCGCATGATCACAAGTATGCAAGTGCAAGTGAGAGGTCACGTGATGAGTGCCTGGAGTGCAGAAACAGCAGAACCTTAACGTGTATTATGTACTGTTAGCATTCTACATGTTAGACTCTTAGACACATTATATGTACAAACTCTTTCATGTGATGTAAAAAATGGGTCTTTCTAAAGACATTTTTATTAGAAATGGTACAATTCATTATCCCGTCTTCAAATTTAATATCTCACATGTTCAATGGAGTCATTGATTCACACTTATTAGTACCAGTGTGTTTAATGCCAGTCAAAATGGAGAGGGTCGTTGGCAAGGTTTATACAAAATTTATTTGCAGGCATATTCCTCTTACTAAATTGGGCACATTTTGGCCCCTTAGACAGAAATACAATCTTCTTATGCCAGCTATAAGCAGAAATGGTCATGGACCATAACTTTGCAACAATTTTCTTGCCCCATTTTAAACTTGATAAGTTATATTTTATGGTACGAAAAAAAATGGAAAAAATTATTTTAACGTTTTGCTTTCCAGTTTTAAAACAAATTTCTCCTGCTTAGTACCTTTCATTTTCTTTGCTATTACATTTTGACTTTTGTGACCTTGTATGTCCTTTTTATCAAAACTATATTTATAAAGCATACCGAAAATGCTAAGAAAACTTCACTTCACAGGAACAAGCAACAACACATTTTAGCACATTCTCCCTGCTGCATATTTTTATGATATGACTCATTTTGTAACTAAAGATTTCAGGTAATAGTGGAAATGTGCTCCTTAAGGAGAGCAGACAATACACTTATTGCTCACAATGAAGAAGTCATTCTGTATATTGAGTCTGGTTATCTCAAAGCCTGCTGATATGAATAAAGATTACCCACTAACAATATTGTGTGGCATCTTGAGTAGGTGTCCTTAGAAAGTCTCTCCGCTGGGTTGTTGTCATAAGATAAGAATACATGCTCACAATGCTGTAAAATCTAACATTACATAGAACGTTCCATGCCTGATTTGCGGGAAGTATAGCAATGGCAGAGAGGACAATCAGGAAAAAAAGGACGCTTATGGGATACGTATGTTTAGACAGTTGATATAAAAATAAGATAAAATTAGGGTGTTCATTTTTTGGAGTTTTGTTACAGTGGGCACAACTCTAATTAAGACATTTAACTGGATATAGCTGCTGCCAATGTCCTTTTCTTTTTGCTAGCATTCTTTGGCCAAGAGAAGTTACTTCCCTGGTTGACAAGGGCACATCTGTAATCCTGTAGAGTGCTGAACATATAAAAGGGCACTCGTATACAATTGAAATCACCACGGAATATTTAGCAAAGGACTGACTTTATTCAAAAAGTCTCAGGGTGCAACGCTTTTGCGGAACGGTCTCTGGTCCATTTCTGAAAGCAATAAATTATATTTGGTCAGAATGGATGGTATATGGTAATGTGGGCTGGGATGCTGAAATAATGATCCTTTAGCCAAGGATACAGTAACAGTTTTTATTACACCAATAAATATGAATTAAAGAGAACCTGTCATCAGGATCAGTCATGATAAACTAAATGTATGGGCATAAAGGTGTTGTCTTACTGGTTTAATAGGTACCTTCACTGTACAAATCTGCACACAGGTTGTTCTTTAATTATTTTTGAAATTTGTGTGCAATAAGATGTTCGTGCATCGGGGCGGGACTGTGGCTAGGGTCTTCATCTCTGCCATGGCCCCTCAACTGCCTTTGGGGTCAGTATCTTATTATTTAAAATTTTCCTCGAAGGAAACATGTGCTTAGGATTTAGCTATGGAATAGGTTCAACACCAATTCAGAGCTTGCTCAAGAGTGAAAGCAGGAAAGAGTGAGTGCATCTGGATGCACAGTGCGGCAAAGGCTTTTTGAGGTTGGCTTAGTGTCAAGAATAGTAGCAAAGAAGACATTTCTCTACAAGAAGAACATCAATGACAGACTGACATTTCGAAGGTAGTATAGGGATCGGACTGAGCAGAACTGGAGTAAAGTTATTTTCTCTAATGAAGCCCCCTTCAGACTGTTTGGGACATTTGGAAGATTTTTTGTCTGGAGAAGAAAAGGTGAGGGTTACCATGAGTCCTGTGTCATGGCAAGAGTAAAGCATCCTGAGACCATTCATTTCTGGAGTTGCTTTTCATACAAGGGAGTGAGCTCACTCACAATTTTGCCACAGAACACTGCCATGAATAAAGAATGGTATCAAAACATCCTCCAAGAGAAACTTGTCCCAATAACTGAGGAGAAATTTGGTGATAATGCTTTTCCAGCACGATGTAGCACCATGCCACAAGGAAAAAGTGGTAACTAAATGGCTTGAACAAAACATTGAAATTCTGGTTCCATGGTCCATGGCCAGGAAACTCAACAGATCTCAATCCTATTGAGAACCTGTGATCAATGTTCAAAAAGCGGGTCAATAAAAAAACCCACAGAAATTGTGATAAACTCTAAGCATTGATTAGGCAAGAATGGGTGGCGATCAGTAGGAATATGGCACAGAAGCTGATATCCAACATGTTAGGGCGAATTGCGAAAGTTTTGAAATATACTGGTCAACACTGTAAATATCGAGTCTTTGAATAAGCCTGATGTATTTGTCAATAAAAGTTTAACAATGCATGAAAAAATAAATAAAATGCTTATAATTGTACTTCAGTAACCATAGAAAAATCTGACTAAAAGATCTAAAAAAACTGAAGTAGAAAGCTTTGTGAAAACCAAAATAGGTATCAGTCTCAAATCTTTTGGTCACAAATGTACAAGCGATCAAGTGTTGACAGATTCAAATCCCCTAATAGGATATAATATCAATAGGATGAAATAAGAATCAAACACGTCACCAATTTTCTAAGTAAATATATTTCTAAAGGACGCCTTCTGTATGGAGAAATTAGTCACATGCATTGCTCAGGTACTATTTTGGCCCTTTCAATATTTAAACAAGCCTGCGAAATACTGGGTGAATATAGTCTGGTCTGATGAGACCAAAATTGAACTCTTTAAATGCCATAATACACACCATATTTGGAAACTAAAAGGCACTGCATATCACCCAAAAACACCACACCAACAGTGAAGTTTGAAGGTAGCAACATCATAGTGTGGGGCTGTTTTCCATCATACGGAACTGGCAAACTTCATATAATTGAAGGAAGATGTATGGACAAATGTATAGAGACATTCTTGATAAAAATCTGTTGCCATCTACCAGGATGATGAAGATGAAATGAGGGTGGACATTTCAGCAAGACAATGATCCCAAACACACAGCCAAGGAAACTCTCAATTGGCTTCAGAGAAAGAAAATAAGCTGCTAGAATGGCCCAGAAAAATTCATGGAAGGAACTAAAGCTCAGAGTTCATAGAAGGAGCCCACAGAAACTTCAGGATTTGAAGAGTGTTTGTGTGGAAGAATGGGCCAAAATCACACCTGAGCAATGCATACGACTAATTTCTCCTTACAGGACGCGTCTTGAAGCTGTCATCATCAACAAAGGCTTGTGTACGAAGTATTAATATCATGCTTCTGAATTTGAACCCTTGAGCCTGTGCTTTGTGGCCGCTTTCTCTGTCTGCCAAGCCACAGCTGATGCACCTTTTCTTTGGGTCTTTAGTTTCTGTTATCCTGGCTAAAGTTTGTTTAGGGTAACAGGTGTTTTCATTAGCTAATTTTGTCTGACCCATTACTTTTCGTGTGCGGATTTATATATTTTCCCCCTGCTGGTATTTCCTATGCCAAAAGTTGTTGCCTTCACACCAAGCTGCTTGTCTATTGTCCTGTAGCCCATCCTAGCCTTGTGCAGGTCTACAATTTTGTCCCTGACGTCCTTAGACAGCTCTTTGGTCTTGGCCATAGTGGAGAGGTTGGAGTGTGATTGATTGCGTGTGTGGACAGGTTTCTTTTTCAACAGATAACAAGTTCAAACAGGTGCAATTAATACAGGTAATGAGTAGTGTTGAGCCACCCCCGTAGTGTTCGAGTTCGGTTCGGTTCGTCGAACACCCGTGTGTTCGCCGAACTGTTCGTCGAACTGTTCGTTGAACACCTTCGAACACCGTTAAAACCAATGGCAGGCAAACAAAAACACATAGAAACACATAGAAAACACCTTCAAAGGTGTCCAAAAGCTGACAAACTGCTCAGAAGACATAACTAACACATGGAAAAGTGACAAGTACATATAGTCATGCGAAAATAAAAGAGGTGGAGGAGTAAAAGGAGGGGGAGACACAGATATAGGCATGTCATGCCCTTCTAAAATCCAAAAAGTGAGAAGCCGACACGGCCAGTCCGCTCCTGCCCGTGCCACCTCCGTGTCGCCGGGTTTGTGCCAGAGCCGCGGTGAACCCTGACGGCCAGCCCCCCTCTCCCAATACTGGTGCCTGTCCGCTGGTGGGTCGAGCGAGCCCCCCTGTGGTGGAGGCAGCTCTAAGCTTTTTAATTTAAATTGTCTCTCTAATTTGAATGAATACACTTTAAATCCATTTACAAGGATCTATTGGAGGGCAAGTCTCATGCCACCAGCCGCGGTAATTCCAGCTCCAGTAGCGTCCACTAAAGCTGCTGCAGTTAAAAAGCTTTTATAAGGATCGAGCTCGGCTGTCCACCGCAAGGCATCCTAGTGCCAGTCCCAGCCCCTATGCCTTGGGGTGCCTCCTGATGCTCTTCACTGAGTATCCCGTGGTCCCGAAGCATTTCCTTTGAAAAAATTAAGTGTCCAAACTACAGGTGGTGTAGCTTGCTTAACAGCCGGGATAATCCGCTGACTAGCAGACACTGCTACTAGGCACAAAGTATTTCCTGGGCTAGATGCAGTTAAAAATTTGTAAGTAGATACTCTCGTTGGATGCTGAGAAAGCATTCCATAGAGTCTCCTGGCACGCCATATATGATTCTCTTAAAAAGCTTGGGGTAGGGGTCTAGGGGACCCTTTTATAGCCAAAATCACGGCCCTGTATCACAATACGTCACCTAGGCTGAAGATAAATGGAACTGTAGCACCGAGGGCTCGGTTGCTACAGACGTATTGCACCTCACCCAGAGGTGTGATATCTCACTCTCAGATAAGGATGGAGTGTGGATCAGGACCCGACACCTGCATGCATTACACCACATTGCCGTGGGGCAGGGCGACCAATATGCCCCTGAGATGGGCACGACAGTCCCTGTCCCTGGCTGGAGTGGGGGTAGGGAACACTGAGGAAGGGGAACCCTGCAGTGCAGGAGCAGGGAGGAAGCAGTTCCTGGGTGCATTGAGAAGGGAGTATAAAAGGTGGGCACCATCTTAGTTCAGTGCAGAGAAGTCTGAGCAGAAGTGGCAGGGAGCAGGGGCTCTGCATGAGCTCTGCTCCGGAGGCGGGCCTAGTAACAGAGGCCCAGGCCTGCAAGAGGGAGAAGGAAGGAAGAGGAGCGGAGAAGGCTCCAGGAACGAGGAATGAAGGGATCCCAGGGGTGCGGACGGGCCGAATCCACCTGCGTGGAGGGGTCAGGCCAAAGGGGGAGACCGGTCCCCAAACTAGTGGAGGCAGGAAACGACCCTCAGCTAGAAACCGGAGGCTCTGACATTTTATGTGGCGCAGCCCCTTGCTCCACCCGCTAGGAAGGCACCACATAGGGTCAGGGAAACTGGCGCCAAGTTTACCAAGAGGAGGCCCGAGGCAGCCGGACAGAAGTGTTGGTAAGAAAGGCCAGACAAAGGACACACAAAGGGGGTCCTGTGAAGCGCTCCAAAGTTATCTGGGAGTTGTCTGCCCCTCACCTGGTGAGCACAGTACGACGTGGGCAGCCGTTACCTGCAGACGTGGTCTGGATAATAAGAACTGTGAGTAAAGGCCCTGAACTGCATCACTGACTCCGTGTCGTTACTGCTGCTGCCCTGCACCATCACCCCCATCCTCCGCATACACTGCCCTGAGGCTATACTCCTCCCGTGGGGAGTTATGCTACGCTCTGCTGCACCCACAACACCAGCCTTAGCGGTCTGCCCTGTAGCGGCGGTTCACTCTGACCGCAATCCACGGGTGGCGTAGTCGGACATTTAAACATCAAAACCACATAAATAGTTCCGCCACTGGTTTGACCGCCCTGAGCCACGGAACCGGATCGCCGCCACGAAGACTACAACCACCAGCATCCACCAAAAAGGGTCCGGCTCCGGGTGTCCCAAGGCCCAGGGGGTGCGTCAGAACATTTTCATCACCTTTCACAATCACCAATGGGACAAGGCAGGGATGTCCTCTGTCCCCTCTCTTATACATCCTAGTGACGGAGCACCTGCTCTCATCAATTCGCCATAACCCCAATATTAGGTGGATTGAGGTGGGAGGCACCGAGTACAAGTGCTCTCTATTTGCTGATGATGTCCTAGTATATATCACTCAATCACATATATCCATCCCTGCTGTTATGGCTGAAATAGATCACTTTGTTACATGGTCAAATTTTAAAATCAATGCAGCGAAGTCTGAGGCCCTCGATGTCTCCCTCCCTAAATCCATATAGGATTCCATCCAGTCCAACTTTCCCTTTGCCTGGCCCTCACAGGGTATCAAATACTTAGGAATTCCTATTCATAGAGACCTCTCCCATCTATGTTATCTTAATTTTGGGCCCTTTATTGAACAATTCCATACAGACAACGGTTGGCAAGTTAGAACTGTAAGATTCACTACGTGAACCACTGGTGTTTTGTGGAAAAGCACATGTACACCGCGTTCCAAATTATTATGCAAAAAGTGTTTAGGAGTGATAAGGGAAGAATTTGTTTGTTTGTCAGTTAAACTCATTGATGGTGATGTGTGTCAGGGCTCTTTATATCACTGTAAGCAATTGCAGACACCTGTGCTAATTAGTTTGGCAGGTGTGTCCAATGAAAGGCAAGACTACTTAAGAAGGCTCTCTCACATTATTAAGCAGCCTACATTTTCTGCCAAAATGGGAAAGAAAAAGGATGTGTCGGCTGCTGAGAAGCAACAAATTGTGGAGTGTTTAGGTCAAGGCATGACTACAATCAACATTGTGCGATGATCAGGATGAAGTGTCTTGGCAATCAAGAAGTATGTAGCTGATTCACAGTACACACGTGTGCGTGCTGATAAGGGCAAATTGAGGACTCTTTCCTACAGGCAATTACGTCAGGTTGAAAGAGCAGCGGCAAAAAAGCCTTGTCATAGCAGCAGACAAGTTTTTGAAGCTGCTTGTGCCTCCAACGTCCCCCGAACAACAAGATGCAGGGTCCTTCAGAGGTTTGCAGCTGTGCATACGCCATCCTGTCGACCTCCTCTATCCACTTCACACAAGCAGAAACGGCTCCAGTGGGCCAAACATTACATGAAGACTGATTTCAAAACTGTTTTGTTCACGGATGAGTGCCGTGCAGCGCTCGATGGTCCAGATGAATGGAGTGGAGGATGGCTGGTTGATGGACACCCCACGCAAACACGGCTACAGCGCCAACAAGGAGGAGGTGGAGTAATGTTTTGGGCTGGAATCATGGGGAGAGAGATTGTCGGCCCCTTTAGGATCCCTGAAGGCGCTAAAGATGAACTCCATAATGTATGTGGATTTTCTCAAACAGCACTTCCTGCCATGGTTCAAGAAGAAGAACCGTGTATTTCACAGCAAGATCATTTTTCTGCATGATAATGCACCATCTCATGCTGCACATAAAACATCTGCATCTCTGGCTGATATGGGCATAAAAGGGGACAAACTTATGGTGTGACCCCCATGCTCCCCTGACCTCTACCCCATTCAGAACCTTTGGAGCATCATTAAAAGGAGTGTCTATGATGGCGGGAGGCAGTTCACATCTAAGCAACAGCTCTGGGAGGGTATTCTGTCCTCATGCAAAACAATTGAAGCAGAAACCATCCAGAACCTGACAAATTCAATGGACGAGAGAGTTCAGAAGCTCCTTTCGAACAAGGGGTCCTATGTGAAAATGTAACATCACCTAGAATAAAGTTTTGAGTTGAAAACTGTTTGATTTCAGTTTCTAACAACCTGCTAATGCTTATAATTTCAAAAATGACCATTTTTTTGGTCTTTATTAAAATGAAAAGGTTGATCGAAAAGTTTGGGGGATCTAAGAGTGTGGCAACCCAGTAGTCATGATTACTTCGAATTCTGACAATATGAGGGTCATGCTGCAGGTAGTGCAGCAAGAAGGCACTTATGTGTCTTGCGCATCTCGGAGCCCCAAAATTATTTTCCGGGCTAGATGCAGCTAAAAATTATTTTTAATTTTAAATCTGGTGAAGCTTATTATAGATGGCCTAATAGGATCAGTGCTGCACACTGCTACAAAGCCCAAATTATTTTCCAGTCAAGATACAGATAAACATGATTAGTAATTTGAAAGCTTAAAACGGTTGGTAGGGTGATTTTAACCAATCATCAAGCTTTTACTCTCCCCAGGATGACACAGGGGTAGAAAAGTCGTTTCGGATCCATGATTTGTTCATCTTTATGAACGTGAGTCTGTCTACATTATCAGTGGAGAGCCGCGTGCGCTTATCTGTCAGCACACCACCAGCAGCGCTGAACACACGTTCAGACAGAACGCTGGCTGCGGGGCATGACAAGATCTCCAAGGCGTAAGTGGCTAGCTCCGGCCATTTATCCAGATTGGAAGCCCAAAAAGAGCAAGGGTCCAGTGACACAGTCGTGGCTTCAATGTTTACTTGGAGATACTCCTGTACCATCGTCTCTAGGCGTTGACTATGTGTCAGACTTCTTGTCTCCTGTGGCCTTGCAAAGGATGGGCTAAAAAAGTGGTGAAATGATTCCGCAAAATTGATGTTACCAGCAGATACTGTGGTTCTGTTACGGTTTGAGTGCTGAACACTTGACGGTCCCACGGTTGGCAAGTTGGAACTGTGAGATTCACTACGTGCACCACTGGTATTTTGTGGAAAAGCACATGTAAGATTCTGCAACAGTCTCTGCTGATACTCCTGCATGCGTGCATCCCTTTCTATGGCAGGAATAATTTCTGCAAATTTACTTTTGTACCGGGGATCTAACAGTGTGGCAACCCAGTAGTCAGGATTATTTCTAATTCTCACAATTCGAGGGTCATGTTGCAGGTAGTGCAGCAAGAAGGCACTCATGTGTGTTGCGCATCCAGGAGCACCAAGTCCCTGTTGTGTTGGTGGCGAGGTAACAATCATGCTTCCTTCCTCTGTCCTCTCCCCCCAACCTCGCACAACAGAAATGTGATCAAGGTCTCCCTCATCTGATGAGTCTTCCATCAGTTCGTCCTCCACTTCTTCCTGGGCTCCTGCACCTTCCTCACTAGTTTGGCTGCTACCATGCGCCCTGGTAAAATCATCTCCCCCACCCTCACATGCCTGCCGCCTTGGTGCTGCCGACCGTCTGGACCTTGCAGATGTTAGCCCTTCCGCATACAACTCCTCCTCCTCTACTTCCTCCACCTCCTCTTGTGCCACCACCTGACTCCGAATTCTGTTTAACATGTGCTCCAGCATGTAAATCACCGGAATAGTCATGCTGATAATGGCATCGTCAGCACTAAACATCTTCGTCGCCATTTCAAAACTGTGCAGAAGGGTGCATAGGTCCCTGATCTGACACCACTCCTCCAGCGTGATTTGCCCCACCTCTGAATCTCGTTGGCCCAGGCTATACGTCAGAACGTATTGCACCAGGGCTTGTCGGTGCTGCCACAGTCGCTGCAACATGTGCAGAGTTGAATTCCACCGGGTAGGCACATCGCATTTTAGCCGGTGAAGTGGCAGGCCCAACGACTTCTGTAGAGATGTAAGTCGCTGAGCTGCGGGATGCGAACGGCGGAAGTGAGCACACAGCGACCGTGCCCTCTGCAGAAGGCCATCTAGTCTGGGATAGTGGGCTAAAAATTGCTGGACAACCAGGTTCAACACGTGAGCCATACAAGGCACGTGTGTGACATTGCCCCGGCGAAGGGCCGCACCCAGGTTTGCAGCATTGTCGCACACGGCCTTCCCTGGTTTCAGGTCCAGTGGAGACAACCATTCATGA